>NC_140173.1:134783019-135113019 GCF_963971535.1 Notolepis coatsorum
AAGAAAACTGTGGCATCCTCTGTTATTTTACCCACGAGACACCACTGCTTTTTATACTCCAAAAAAGGGCCATAAGGATAGTTCACATTGCAGGTTATCGTGATCGCACAAACATATTATTTTTAAAGTAAAAAAACATTCAAGTTAAATGATCTTGTGGGATTTAAAACGGCACAATTAATGTATAAAGCAAAAGGTAATGTACTTCCAGGCAGTGGCGGTTTCTCCACTAGGGGCGCTGGGGCGCCGACCGCCCTGGTAAAGAGAGAGGAGAAGAAGAACATTTTTTATTTTTATTTTTTATTTTAGAGCCCTAGAAATCAAATAAACATGTTTAAAATTAATAATATTTACTCATTTTAAGTATGTTTGTGTTTCCAATGCACAGTATAACTTTAATATATCAAATATAAATAATTTTTTTCATGAACAGGAAGTGAATGTCTGCTAGAGAATAATACCGCCTCTATACTTTCCATAGCCGCATTTCTCCTGGGCTAGATGCATAGCGCTCACAGTGGGCGTGCACTGGTTTCATCGCTGTACTGTCGCAGCCAATCAGTGCGTAATTCGCTGTGCGTTGAAATATGATGTATTATGATGGAAACCGGGCGCGTTTTGAAGCGGTCTATATCATTCTAAGCAAGCAGCGTCAATAATTTCCGTAGGCGCATTTCTCGTAGACGCTCTCTGATTGGCCGACGTCAGTTTCTACACTGGGAAAGCCTAGCCACTCTTCGTTCGAAGTAGGTTTGGTAACGTTAGAGTTTGTCTTAGAGCGTGACGGCAAGTTCTTTCAACGGTTAAGCTTAGGCACTCTTTCAAAGTTGGTTAAGGTTAGAGTTTGTCTTAGAGCAGGGCGATAGAACGCCAGGTAGTTTGCAGGCTGTTCGACGCGGAAATGGGCAAAGACAGACTCATTCATTCATTCATCACAGTACTGTTGTGTTGTGCTAACAAGCTAATAGCTGGATGCAGTCTGGACAGAGTGGATATACATCAACGGTCTGGGACTGTGGGACAACAGTGGACATAATTATACACTTTATCAAGCCCTCCTCGACCACGTAAACAGTGAGTTAATTCGGTCTCTCTCTCTCTCTCTCGCTCTCTCTCTCTCTGTTGTTGTTAATTTGACGCATAATGGATGAATGAATGAATGAATGGTAACTTGTTTAAAATGACAAGATATATATATGTGTTCATTATTGCATTGATCATACGTGTACTAGTGTAGTAACTCGACTTAACGTTGGTAACGTTATGTCGTCAGCTGTCCACTTGGTCAGCTGTGAGCTGTCCGCTTGCCCCCCTTCACCGCCCCCACCCGCGACCACCCAAATGTAATTCACACCGGCCGCTACTGCTTCCAGGAAACATTCAAGAACTGTTCTTTGATAGAGAGGGGGGTTATAATCTGAGAGGAGAACTCAATTTAAAAGTTCTTAGTGTACGCACTACCATGAGAAGACACTGCATTTCAATATGTGGAGTGAAACTGTGGAACAGTCTGAATGTGGTGCTAAAGCAATGTCCAAATATGAGACAATTCAAACTGAAATATAAGGAAATGATGTTCACGAGGTACAGGGATGAGGAAGGGATTTGACATTCACAGGTGTTTAAATTTAAATTGTATTTCTTTCGTTTTACACATATATATATTTATTTTTGCATATATATACGTATATTGTTTTGTAAGGTTTTAAATTAGTACACTCATTTGAGTAGTGGAAAAGGGCTAGGATTAAATAAGTGTATACTTCTTCCTACTCCTTTTCGACCATGTAAATTGAGTTATGTTTTACTTTTGTTTATTTATATATTTTTTTCCATTTAATTTCTTGATCAATGATTTGTTTTGATTTTATATTGTTTGTATTTATTTACATGTTCGAAATAAAAATTTCAAATAAAAGATTTAAATAAAAAAGGGAAAGCATTCATCTGACCTTGAAACGATAGAACAAAGTTGGACTTCAACCACTATCCACTCTCCTTTCTCTGCCTCATTCGTGTCAGTGCTGCGGGAATGCTACGCCGTCCCGCCCACCACCACCACCCCCACCCCTCTTCCTCTCTGTCGCAGGCCAGCAGGGGGGGTGGGGGGGAGATGCGTGTCCCGGGGAGAGTCTCTGTCAGTAACGGATCAGCCGTTGCGGCCGCGTTGGCAGAGATCTCCATCACCTCCACGGTGTCTGCCCTCCACTGCATTGATCAAACTCACCCACGTCCTACCAACTGATCTGAGAACACATCTGTAGACCCTCTAACAACCGGGGCTCTGTATGGCTCTATACTGAAAAGACTGGAGGAACCTTGGCCCATGGCTCACATTGACGGAAGGTGCTTCGTCTAGTAGCGTCTTCAGTGTGATGAGAGTGGGTCCCTGAAGGGAGCATCTGCCTGAAACGTGACTGCACTCCGAGATCGGGAATGGGAAGTGTTTGCGAAGAACACATCAATTTGCGTGCTATATACCCTCCCTCGTGTCTGCCAAGCTCCAGATGGCATCACAATCCCCTACCCCTCCCAGAACCTATAATAGACTTGTCCAATATTCAGAGACACGCTCGCCGTATCAGCCCTGTAACACACTCAGACAATGTCTCTTGCCCCCATCCCCCCCCCCCCCCCACACTTCCTGCTGAGTGAAATGAGGAACCAGGTGTGGAGTGATGGACAGACACAATCTCAGTGATTCCTCGCCGTACACATCTGTCAAGGACAATCCTGTTTTTCAAGCAACGTCGGCATATTGTGTGACAAGAAGATTGATACGGAAGAATGTCAGTTCTAGAAGATCTTTTATCCTTGCACTTTACACATTACACTTTTTGAAGATTTAAGTTGATGTTCTGTCATCATGCCTCACGATCAAAGACGGGGTTCATAAACAAATAAATGCATCATAATCGAAATAAAATAATAATAAATAATATATGCTTTTTAGCAGATTTCTTAGCTTAATAAATCCCTTGGGAGTCCAAAGTCCTGTTTGCACCCGTCGGCGGAGAACAAAAGGATTTATAATTTCTCCCAAATGCTCAGAAAGTACCTCTTTTCAGAAATCGGTCAAAATAGAAAAATGACATTTTTGAGTGCTTTGAGATGTCTCCTTACTTGCTAAACTTAATACGACTTGTAAATATGTTTAATTCTTGCTAGATGGTATGATTGTAATTATCTCCGTTTGCCAGAGAACTACATCAATATTGAATGTGCAGTAATGCTATGCACTGTTCTGCTGCCTGGACATTACTGCTCAACATGATCACTCCAGCTTTACAAGTTGCTCTCTGGGAACATTTCACACTGTGCTTGTGCAGTTTGTGACGTGTGTACTAAGCTTATAGAGTTGTCTGCCAAAACTGCCAATCTGCATGTCGTGCTTGAAAAATTAACCTGGCTTTAAGCTTGTTTATCAGGTTCCAGGGGTGTTTTATGCATTTTCCCTGTTACTGCCAGGTGTAAGACTTTTCACTTCAGCTTACATCTGTTGCATTGCCACTAAGCCTCGGGCAGCGCTATTATTTAAGAATACGTTAACTGTATGCCCAGCCTCGGGCAGCGCTATTATTTAAGAATACGTTGACTGTATGCAAAAAAAAAATATATATATAGGCCTAATAATAATTATTATTATTAATTAATTAAAAAAGGGCCTCACGTTTAAATCTCGCAAGGGGCCTCGCATTTCTCCAAGATGACACTGTCTATTACTAGGCTTGCTTAAATTGTGATGAAACAAGGAGAATATGAATTATGACTTTTCTATTTTCACCACAGTGCAACCGTTTTGAAACTAATTTCAGATCTAATTGTTGCTGCATGCTAACAATAGGGAAGAGAAACTAACTGCATTTCAATATTTGTCAAAAACGTTACATTTTGTGGTCGAATTATCCCGAATAATAAGAGTTATTGAAATAATTCATACAGGACTATGAACCTTGAACCCCATAGAATCTTACAGGAAGTTTTGAAAGATTCCAACGCAGATCCAGACCTCTGGATGTCCGCTAGAAAATTCCCATGACTGCTTTTTTTTATCATTGATTCAAGATTTTACAAAATGGTCGCCTCTCGTGGAATATACAGACATTTCGAAGAGGAAAATCTATCTAATACACACTTTAACCTATTCCTAAACTAACATATTGATGATAATATACATTCTAAATGCTGTTGTGACATGGTTATGATGTTTATACTTGAATACGTTTGAAATAAAAATCGTTACTTTTATAGAACAGTCTGAAAATATTGATTTATGACCAGATGTCATTTGCGGTCCGCGGAAGAGGTTAAATCCTCTCTACAAGTGAAACTGAAACTTACCAAGCCTATAAGTTATTAAAGGGGCAGTAGGCAATTAATTTACTCAGTGGATGCCTGAACACAGAATGACACCAGTATCACTGACTACCACGGCAAGCCTATAGAAACAAACGTGCAACTAGGGGTAAAAACCAAATGAAATAAAATAATAATAAATAATATGCTTCTTAGCTGATTTCTTAGCTTAACATAACAGACCTAAGTTTGGGGGAACTAATGGGATAACTGGGGTTGCAACAAAAGTGCAACTAGGGCTAAAAACCCAATGAAACTAAATAATAATAATAATAATAATAATAATAATAATAATAATAATAATAATAATAATAATAATAATAATAATAATAATAATAATAATAATAATAATAATAATAATAATAATAATAATAATAATAATAAATAATATATCCTTCTTAGCAGACTTCTTAGCTTAACATCCCAGGGAACTAATGGGATAACTGGGGATGTTATAGTCTCAAAGTCTGGGGTGATGGTAGACAAAGCAACTCTGAGGTCATGCTCAATGTCCAATCTGTTCCTCTGCTTTGTCTTCAGCTGGACCAGAGCTGAGAAGCCACTTTCACAAAGATAGGTAGTGCAAAAAGAAAACGATATTTAATTTTTTTACACATCCGCGACCCACTCAAAATGGCCTCGCGACCCACCAGTTGAGAAACACTGGTCTACAGTACATGTTGTATATTCTGACAGCCATCACTGATATGAGTGTTTGGTCAGTAACACTGGTCTTCCAGTCTCTCTGCAGTAAACAGAAAACACATTTTACTGATTGGATAAATAATTGAAATAAAAACTAGTTTTAAGAAAATATGTGCTATACACAAGAAAATAATACAATCTACTGGTGCAGTAGGCAATATGGCTTGGCAAGATTTCTTGAAATAAGTTAAAATATCTAGGGTTCTCTTTCCTGATTGGATAAAGTAGGAAGGGATACCAGAAAATGTATTCTGTGTTTACTGCCGAGCAGGAGGGACTGGGAGACCCATGTTACTGACCAGACACTCTATATCAGTGATGACTGTTGGAATGTAGAGCTATTTAACCTCTTCCACCCGTGCGGTCCGGGGCCGGACCGCAAATGACATCACGTCATAAATCAAGCTCGCCAGACTTTCTGACATAATTATATATACAACATTTGTTTTTTCCCCCAAACGTATTCAAGAATAAACATCATAACCATGTCACAACAGCAGTTATAATGTATATTTTCATCAATACGTTTGTTTACCAATAGGTTAAAGTGTTATTAGTGAGGTTTTAGTTTTTTTAAATGTGTTGTTGTCATCGCGGAAATTGGCCATTTTGAATTACCGGGCCGTTGGTGAATATAGTAAAAAAAAATTATCCACTTTTTCTCCTTATTTTTCTCCCATCCCAATTTCGTATCGCCAATTCTCCCCTTCAATTCTCCCTTTCAATTCTCCCCTCCCCTGTCTTGAACGTTGCTAGACTATGCCTCCCACTGGTCGGCTGTAGTGAGGATAGAAGCCTTGCATCACGTGTCCCCTCCGGTACACGAGGAGGCAGCCTGTCGCATCTTTTCACCAGACAGCGCGGACTCTCAGTGGCGAGGAGTAATGCGTGGGAGGCTCACGCTGCCCCCGATATTTCTCTGCTGTACAGGCGTCACCCAACCGACCTGTAGAAGTCGCTGTCCACAACGTCCAATCCCCACCCATCGACTTTCCACCCACTACCTCTGCCAATTGAGATAGTATGACGACTGGCCCAAGCCGCAGGCAATGCTGACTCGGGGAGTCGAGACCGGAGTCTCTTGCATTGAAGACGAGCGCAATCTCCGCTATGCCACCCAGCCGCCTTGAATATAGTCATTTTGAGTCATTTTGAGAAGAGGACATACAGAGCTTTCCGTGAGCGTTGGAATTTTTCAAAACTACACTTCCCAAAGGCTTCTAGCTTTCTGCAAGCAAATGACTTCCTGATTATTATTTTTAATTTTTCTTATTACTCAGGATTATATACCACAAAACTGAACGTTATTGGCATATATTGGAGCGCAGTTAGTTTGTCTCCCCTATTTTGAGCATTTAGCAACCATCCAATTTGAAATCAGTTATTGAGTTCTTCATGCATGCCTGGTGATACTAAATCCAAATTGAACTCAGCCATTTGAAAGAGAAAATTTGGCCCAATCCATAAATGTGCGAATTGGCTATAATAAAGTCATTTATAGGCCTGCTATTCTATATTCTATAATAATATTTCAAATAGCATTGGTCCGGATGGGAGAATTCAGTACTCTATCTACAAAACCTTCTGTTTAATCATCTTCCCTTTATTAATTTCCTTAGATCATTTGTGCACGTGATCTCAAGAAGGTACTGCACAAGCTCAGTGGCAGTCTTTCATGCACTTTACAGCTGCTCTTCTTCAAGGTACACAGGCCTCACTCTTGCAGCCACACCAGATCATATTCAGGATGTAGTCTGGGACAAGTTTTACATTTTCTGGTAGGTGGATTGGGATCAGTGCCCTGTTACAGGTGTCCTTCTTCCATCCAAATTCCTCTGGGTTCATTGCAGGTTAGCAGATTCTTAATGAGATTTCGCCAGAGGTACGCTTGGAGGTGGGCTCTCTTCACATTTTCAATGAACGCTTCCTTTGTTGGAGGTAGAGCAGCCAGATTTGGTGAAGGCATATGTCCTTTCCCATTTCTTTCCCCCCAGACAAGTAGCCTTGTCTGTGCTCTCTGTTATGCCATGACAGGCTGAGATGAAGGCAGTGGCTTTGTCAAGGACTTGCTGGAATGGTGCATCCACATTGCTAATGGCTGATAGGTCGTAACCAGCTTTCAGGGCTTTGATGACAGAGCCTTTTCCCAACCCATAGTACGATGCTACAACAGTGTCACATCCTGATATGGCATGGGCTGGTAAAAGGTGTTTGACAATTTGTTTGGCCAGTGTTGACTTTATGTCCACTATTATTCTCTCCTTGCGGGGGGATTCCATGATGAGTGGTACATCCAGTCCTGCCTGATGGTAATGGTGAAGAAGTAGGACAAACACATCTGTATCATCAGAAACCACTGTGATTTGATGGGCTTCTTCAGCACACCTCAGGACTTGTTGGACGATGATGGTGTCAGCTTCTTCCTGCTGATTTTCAAGATCATATCTTGTCCGTCTCTCTTCCATCTCGATCTCGATGGGACATGGGTCCTCACCTGTCAACACCAACTTGTGTGTGTTTGTGCTCTGTAGATGGAATAGCCTGTCTTTGATCAGTTCTTCACACAGTCATTCGTTCAGCTGTTTCTTGTTTTTGATGGATGACAGGACAACTGTCTGGGCTGGTAGCTTGGTTGATAGGAGGAGATGATGCTTTTTGTTGACCATTGTCTCCCTGACATCTCTGGTGACGGACTTGATACTGTAGTCATAATATCTGTCAAAGATAAGGTAGACGTCACTCTTTAAGAGGTATGAAGTTAGCCGTGCCTTAACATTTCCAATTAAATCATTGACAATCCTCCCTATTGTTATCATGTAGCAACAATTAGATCTGAAATTAATTTCAAAATGGTTGCACTGTGGTGAAAATAAAAAAGTTAAGTAAATTACAGTAGATATCATTATCTGTTCTTATGCACGCCTGGTGATACTAAACTAAAGGGGCAGCGGTGGCCTAAAGGTTAGAGAAGCGGGTTTGTGACCGGAAGGTCGCTGGTTCGATCCCCCGGACCGGCAGGAAAAATCTGGGCTGGGGAAGTCAATGAATAACTCTCTCCCATACCCTTAACACCAACCGCTGAAGTGCCCCTGAGCAAGGCACTAAACCCCCAACTGCGCCAGTGGAGTTGCTCAGTGGCCAACAGTGTCAGACTGGGTAAATAAAGGTTAAATAAAAAAATATAAATAATCCATATTGAACTCTGGCATTTGAAAATGTGTGAATTGGCTATAATAAGGTAATTTATAAGCCTCCTATTCTATATTCTATAATAATATTTCAAATTGCATTGGTCCGGATGGGAGAATTCAGTACTGTATCTACAGAAGCTTCTGTTTAATCATCTTCCCTTTATAAATTTTCTTCGATTTTTTGTACACATGATCTCAAGAAGGTACTGAACGAGATCAGTGGCAGTTTTTTATGTTTGGTCATTATTAGCATGGTGTTATTCACTGTCAAAGATGCAAAGAAAAATCATAATTAATATTCTCCTTTGTTTCATCACAATTTAAGCAAGCCTAGTAATAGACACAATATTTCTGACACTGTGAATACATTCCCTGAGGTCCATAGATACCTAGATACCAATAATATGCAAATGAATTTGTAGAAGTGGAGCAATATTCCATTTACCTACAGGTTAACACATTGTGTGCCAACGATGAGAAATCTTGTTGTTGGCCGCCATGCGTTGTGTGTCAACAACGAGAAATCTTGTTATTTAATCGTTATTTCTTTTATTAGCGATATCCATTCATTTTTCATCCATCCAGCCTCACGTTATCATTGGGACTGTCTCTGAGCTCGAAAAGGGCAAATACCGCCCCCTATCGTCTCCTGGATGGTATTGCACCCATTGGAATGGACTCAATGGAAATGCATGAGAAATAAAAACTCTGGATTCCACATTTTACATCTCAGGCATGTAACCTGAGACTATTGCATTCATTGAGGCAACCAAAAGCAGCGTGGATTATCTGTTTCGAGGTCTAACGTTGGATCAATAAACGCGATCGATATTTGGAATGGCGATCAGGAATTGGAATAATCTTTTTGCAGAACATCTGATCTGAGGTAAGGAATCTATTTTAATAGTTTTGGGGTAATCAGATGTTTTTTTCACATATTTCACAACGTGTGTGTGTGTGGCTGTGTGTGCGTGTATGACGTTAGAGCTGACCAGGTCATGGATAATCCATTTTTCAGCCCGCTTCTCTAGCGTGCATAAGTGCACATACTGTATACTATCGATAATCTAGCGTTTATTTGAAAACGATTCATAAATAGGCCCGAAAAATTACAACGTGTTTTGTGTATTCCAGTAAATGCCGATTTTCGCGGATTTTTCTGGAATCACTAGAACTCTCCGAAACTATACTCGTATTCAAAACGGTATAAAACGGAAATGTACTGATGAAAAAACAATCTGTTTCGTACATGTTGACTGCAAGCAAGTCATTGATAAGCGACGGGCGTATTAGACACATAGCCATAATTTAAGATACAGTATAGTTTATGCGTTCGCAAATACGGCACGGTGGTGTAGTGGTTAACACTGTCGCCTCACAGCAAGAAGGTCCAGGGTTCGATTCCCGCTTGGGGATTTTTTTTTTTTTTTTTTCTTTTTTTTTTTGGACAATTAATCATTGTTACATGAAAATATGTTTGCACCAGATTTAGCAGAAGCTAATTTCCATCTGTAGTCTATCCAGCTGCTAACTGTATTTGAGTGAGTTAAGTCTTGGTGTTATGGTAGACTCAGACCTAAGCTTTAAATCACAATCAACAAGTTGACAAAAACATAATTCTTCCACCTTAGAAACATAGCTAAAGTACGGCCATTTATAAATCAAAAGGACGCTGAAAACCAGATCCATGCCTTTATCTCAAGCCGACTCGACTACTGTAATGCACTCCTTACCGGCCTCCCAAAAAAATACGATGATAACTATTTTATTGCAATGCACTATTTTAGGTGGCGGTATTGGACTTTTGAGATTTCAGACCCATCCCCAGTGATAACACAGGCTGCCGGCATGTCTTTATGAATGGAAATATCGAATAAAAGAAACAACGATGAAAACCCGGGGTCCTGGCGCTCAACGTTCGGCGAGTTAACCCTAGATCTTAGATCCTAATATGAAAAACTATGTGATTTAATGTTCTATGTCTTACCTTGACTTTGTCTATTTTACTGCTATCTATTTTATGCTTTATGTCTGCACTTTATGCATTGCTCTTGATCTGCCAATGTTGTGCTCATTTTATGCCTGTCTTTTTGTACTGCTGTGAAGCACTTTGAGCTGCAATTCTTGTATGAAAGGTGCTATACAAACACAGTGTATTATTATTATTATTATTATTATTATTATTATTATTATTATTATTATTATTATTATTATTATTATTATTATTATTATTATTATTATTATTATTATTATTATTATTATTATTATTATTATTATTATTATTATTATTATTATAAATTATTATGAAAGGTGCTATACAAACACAGTGTATTATTATTATTATTATTATTATTATTATTATTATTATTATTATTATTATTATTATTATTATTATTATTATTATTATTATTATTATTATTATTATTATTATTATTATTATTATTATTATTATTATTATTATTATTATTATTATTATTATTATTATTATAAATTATTATGGTTTGCTTCATTAATTAAAAGGTGTGGATTTTAAGTGTTCTCTAGTGCCTTTTGTCCGCACCCCTGCCGGCACACAATGTGTTAATATCTGAAAATGTTACATGTTAATATTAATGTTAATATTAATTTCACATCACCCCTTGTATGAAAAAACATTAAGAGAATGTAATTTGATGCATTTAATTTATATTCAGCATGCAATATCATACATCTCTATTTCTGTGTGATTTGGGCATTTTCGGGCATGAAGGGGTTAATATCTGAAGATTTTACATGTTAATATTAATGTTAATATTAATTTCACATCACCCCTTGTATGAAAAAAACATTAAGAGAATGTAATTTGATGCATTTAATTTATATTCAGCATGCAATATCATGAAGGGGTTAATATCTGAAAAAGGGATATCACAGAGCACCCGCTTGTATTTTGAAGAGGTACCCCCAAGCTCCAAGAAACTGCAATTTTCTTTTTAATTGCAACCGACAAAACAAGGTTCACCTATAAATCAGGCTATGGCTCCCGGACTATAATGCAGGAGCTAGAAGAGTGCCCTGGCAGGGCCAAACAGACCGAGGGGAGCCATTCCCAACATGCTAAACTGGGCCTGTAATGAAGGTTTGCCTCCCAGAGGCCAAGCCACGGTGCAGAGAAAGTGAGGGAACCAAGCAGACAGGAAAATAACGTTTCTCACTCCAACGACCTGTAGAAATGAAACATTGTAATTGTAATGGTTTATACATCCTTGAACACATTTTGTGTCACGGTTTGAGTCAAAGTTCAACGACACGAATCATGCTCAGGGTTTTTAACCATTAGCATATTACATATTAAGGACCAAGATAGCGACTGAGGGATGCTAATTGTGGATGCAAGCAAGGCCTGAAACATTACATTTGAATGAAGGTCCACAGTCTGGGGGCCCAGCTACATTAATCTGTCCATCAATGAGGAGCACTGACGTGCACAGATATACCCCAGGTAGTGTCAAGCATCTGCCCTTTTGCCCTTTGACCAGATAAGTACCATTTTTGAAAGACATTTCTTTTTCTATTTTTATGTCTTAGCTTTTTCTATGTGGCCCATGGCATCAATTCTCAATTAAAAGTGTGTAATAATGCGCGAAAATTGCATTGGAGTTGTAATTCTGCGTGAGCACCTCTCGAGTGCCCGGCAGCAGCATCCACTTCTCCCTGCCTGTTGGTGACATGACAGCCAGCCTGGTAACGTAACCATAGTGTTTGCCCCTAAGCCAGTCGCCAAAATAACTCGCCAATGTTTTTGTCACTGTTGTGAAATTAGACTGTGGTAACATTGACTGTATTTCATAATCCATATGTCTATAATTAGAAAAACCCTATGCAAAACACTGGTGTTCTCAAAGGGGGATACTAGCGTGACAGAAACTGTTTGAGTCCACATGAAACCCCCGCTGGTGTTGAAACTGTATTTAGACAGCCATTCTCAACCCCCACTCAAGCAAATGTGGTCAACCACTAGGAACAAAGGAACTCGAAAGTCACACCCCACAGATGGAACAGTCACTCACCCCACTCTAAACAAGATGTATTCTTGTTAGCAGATTTCAGAAACACAGACCCAACTTGCTTTTGCTAAAAGTCCATGGAAACTAATTCACAAACAAGATCTATTAATCAACTGTTTAGTATCAAAATGTATGCAAAAGAGTAAAAAACTGTGATAATACTGGAAGAAAGTAATTTATAATACACTAGAGACTTGGTAAAATGTTTAAGTGGAATACCCCCTGGACTGAGGAGACCTGAGCAGCAAAGGAGGGGGTCATCTGAAGACCCCCCCTCTGTTTACTGAAGGACAACACCCGACGAGGAGATCGAGGTGAGGGGGCAGCTAGCCCCCACACAGGAGATCGATGGGGGACCGCCTCCCAGAAGACCAACCTGATTGGACCAAAACGTATTATTAGACTGTTGTTATTGGTTGAAATTAGAGTATTTAAGAGCGAGCGTGGTGTTTGAGAGAGAGGCCAGACAACCAGGTCTGCGCCAACCGCTCCCATCCAGACTGCTGATTATACGTGAGTAAATCATGGGAAACACCAATTGTTGTTTAGGTTAGAGTAATGTACAGATCCCTGATCTGTAAACCAGATTTACTCATGTGTAATGCTTACAGTAGATTCTATTTTATTTATGTTAACATGACTGTGTACATACATGCGGGGTTTGATGTGCAAACCTTATTAATCCTTTGTACAAACATGTGTTAATGTACTCTGAATAATCCCTGTATGAAAAAGCAACCTTCTAATTCACTCTGAGCCCTGAGGAAAAATAAATAATGAGCTTTTGAACCATAGTTTCCTTTTTTGCCTGGCATGCACAGTCTATTTCTCTATCAGTAGAGAAAGACCATTTGAATCATTATGTCCTTCTCCCCCTTCCAGATAGCAATCGCATTGTACTGCAAATCACCTCAGATATGGATTCGAATATACCACGAGACCTCTATTAAAACATTTCAATAAAGCAGCAGTCAGCCTTGAAATGGGTCACCTGCTCTATTACTTTCAGAGGCTGTAGATGGCAAATTTTTAAAGCTAGACATAACATCTGATATTCATATGAAACCTGAAGACCAGCAGATATCAAGGCATTGGTACCACATGTACATGTAGCTTGTGGAAGGGGGCTAAATAACATTTTGGCAAGGGAAACTGAGGGCCACTGACTGGCTACACGCATTGACTCTCTCACCAAGCAGTCTTACCCAAATACATATACTGTATCACACTGTTGTCTATTTTAGGGAGCTTAAACCTTAATTAACTTAACATTGATTTAGCTCATTTACCAATTGCAGCATAATGCCAAGAAAAGAAAGGAGCTACAGCAGGCAGGGAAGCAATGTAGTCTGACTGAGGTCCTGACTGAGACCCTGACTAACGTCCTGACTTCCAAATGGACCTGGCAGCCACCAGAGAAGGGATTTCATGAAGCCTGTCATTCTGGACCTGCATGTTCTCCATGGCAAATATCAGCTTTTACCATCGGCACACACACACGCACGCACGCACGCACGCACGCACGCACGCACGCACGCACGCACGCACGCACGCACGCACGCACGCACGCACGCACGCACGCACGCACGCACGCACGCACGCTCGCACACACACACACACACACACACACACACACACACACACACACACACACACACACACACACACACACACACACACACACACACACACACACACACACACACACACACACACACACACACACACACACACACACACACACACACACACACACCATATTTGGGCTATATAATAAATAATAATAATGCAGGACCTGTTCAGAGGTCTTTAATTGGCATGCAATTATCCTATGGGGGGTGACATAGTGTTAGACATGTGATATTTTTACTATGATGAAATGATATAATGCTACAGTACATGCCATGAGGCTGGAGATTATGTGCTTCCTGTATGATGTGTGTTCTGTGTTCTTCTAGGCATTGGTTGTAAAACACATTTCCTGTAGAGTCGACAATAATATCAATCATATCTTATCCTAGTGTGTGCATTCTCCTATTTATAAATATGTATGACTCTGATGTCTGATATATAAATATATATAAAAAAATAAACAGCCATGATATATATATTATTATTATCATTATTTTCATAAATGTGTTGTACTGATTCATTTGAGATAAGGAGACATATTGTCATGAATTATTTCTCAAAATAGTCAAAAGTATATGTTTTGAAGCTGTACAGACTGAAAAGGAAAAGTTGTATCCATGTCTGTCTAAAGTTAGTTCCGCCTGAAAGCGAATGTAGTCAATAAACAACACACAAAAAAGATGAATCTCACCCGCGGCTTACAAAATGATGACATAATATCCCCACAGAAACCCACAGGCAGACCATTGTGGTCCGAGGCGACAGGAGACAATCGCATTTATATCCTAGTTTGTACCCCGGCAGATGAATCCTTGCCTTCAGATTGGTTTTAGGAAAGTCATACATCACTTCCAGAAACCGCAATGAACATATTCGCCTCCCCACTCACACAAAACCCGGGGCATCTTGGTTGTGGAGACAGAGCCTTGAATTGATCTTGCTTTTCAACACTGGAGGACAGCTGGGTCTCCTCCAACAATTCTGACTTGTCTCCTGTAGAGAGAAATCACAACCACAAACAGAGGCAGGCGGCGGCCAATCACACGGCATGTGGCTTCGATGTATTATGCGCATAGTAAGCTACCAAAGCTGTTATCTGGATGGAATACAGTGTCTCACTTCAGATAGCCTGTTTAGGGTTCGAGGCGCAGGCTTTCTTAGTTGCCACATTGGCCAGGACAAACCCAATCTCTGTCAATTACCGCTCCATCAACTGGGACACATTCAAGGGGTTGAGGTGTGAATTTATTTGGCAAAAGCGTGAGTGTATATGTGCTGATCTAGACTGACGTTTGGTGTAAAGTGCCCTCGTAGAGATTGGCACAGAGGTAGAAAATTGCCAACCCAATCAGACACCGGAGGAAATTCGTCTCAGGTCTGTTTAAGAGGTCTCAACATCCCTCTAGTCTGCATTTCAAGTGACAGGGTGCTCACTCAGCCACATAAGCTAAGCCCCCTATTATATCCTACAATATCGCCATAAAAGAAGACCCCTCATTATGCCGGCTTTGCTTTTTACACTGAACCAAACAAAGCTGGCATAATGCTGCCCCTGTGATATTTAAATGGCATGCCATTGTTCCATAATCAGAGGCGTGATGTGTAACACAATGGCGTCGGAGCCTAGTGCAATGTATAACATACACATACAGATTTCTAAAAAATAATGGTGGGTGAGGTGCTTTTGCTAGCCGTGCACATTTACTGTATACAATAACAATATCTGAAAAAACTAACAAACAAACCTTCTTACTGTCTTTTTACTATTATGTACCCTACTACTATACTTATACTACGACCTATCGTGCTAATATTTCTATACTACTATGCACTCAGAGTTTAACACTCAAGCTCGATAATTTTTTTTTTTAATGTTTTACCCATCCCAATTTAGTCGTTATGCCAATTCCCTTCCTTGATTGTTGCGTGCATTGCCCCACTGTCGGCCTGGGGAGGGTGTAGAACTACCACATGCCTCCTCCGATACAGATATTTTCACCTAACAGCGAGGAGTTTCACTGGGGGAATGTAGCGCATGCAGAGGTTCACGCAGATCCCCTCCTGCTGAACAGGCGCTCCGACCGACCAGTAGGAGTCGCAGTTTACAACAGCCAGGACACATACCCCACCGGCTTCCCACCCACTAACACTGCCAATTGTGTTAGTAGGGATGACTGACCAAGCTGGAGGTACCGCTGACAGCTGCATTAGTTCTCAGAGTGCCTGCGGTGGTAGCCGAGTGCTTAGTCCACTGTACTACCCAGCCGACCCAGCTCGATATTTGACAAACAATGCCACTGACCCTTAGCTGCTGACTTGTTCACAATCTGTAAGTCGCTATGGATAAATTACTAAATGTAAAATGTAAATGTAATGTTATACCACTCTTCAAACGCAATAAAAGTTTTTAATCACCCGGTGGCAGGTCACATGCATAACACGTTATCATAGCATGATGTCTCTTTTACACAGACATCGATTCGGCAACGAGACTACCTCCACAACAATGCCCCTCATTCTGTGTCCGTACCTTTTATACAGGTGGAATAATGGCACAATATTCCCACTTTGAACAGGTTGTGTAAAAGGGGATATAGACTATATGACCTCTCTTGTGTGGCTCAACATGGCTCAGCACATGTCTCCCCCTCTCTTTATCTCTCTTCTCTAACTGTCTTTCTCTCTCTTTTTGTATTGGGAAAATTCCAAAATAATTCCTCTCAAAGATAGGGGAGTCTAAGAGTAAATATCACAAGTTGACCCTGCTTAAAATAACCCTGTTATTTTTCTGCCTATGCATTTTTATTTTGTACTCTGTTGACAAACTGTATGGATTATTCTGTGGCTTATAATTCTTTCTGCCCCAGGAAATATGCTGGCCATTGAGTATGTGTTGCCTGCTTGCTATCGTTAGCATAGCAATAGCATTTATAACATCTATAAAATCTGAACTCAGCCTGGTTTCAGGTCAGCTAATAGGAGGGGGTGTTAAACATTGGACGGCCCGGCTAATGGTGAAAATTATTGACCGCCTTTGTAGCCAATTCAATTTGGAGCCAACGGTATCCCACACGAGGGCTGATTGCAACAACAAAGCCCTCTCAACCTCCTTTGACAAGCTCTATCCCCTCACAGAGAAGCCTGCCCGCCGTTCCCCACCCAGTCCATGGCTGTCGGATGCAGTGAGAGAAGAAAGACAGGTCCTGAGAGCGGCCGAGAGGAAGTATAGAAAGACACGCCTCACTGGTGACATCACAACCTATCACAACCTCTTGTTAGCTTTCTCCAAAACCCTTACTACTGCCAAAGCTTCTTTCTTTCACCATAAGATCGAGGCCTTGGCTAAGAACCTTCGCAAACTACACGCCAACATGTCCTCCCTCCTCACTCCGCCTACCCCCTCCTCTCTCTCTGCCGAAGACTTTGCAATATTATTTGAGAAAAAAGTGGAGAACATCCACAGCTGCTTCTCCCAACCCCCACCCATTCCCCCCCCTTTTTTTTTTTTTAAATCCCCCCCCCCTCCTTTTTCCGTACTTTTTCTCCCATCCCAATGTTAGTCATTATGCCAATTCCCTTCCTGGTCGTTGCGCACTTACCCACTACCGTCGGTCTGGGAAGGTGAAGACTACCACATGCTTCCTCCGACACATGTGGAGTCAAACCAACCGCTTCTTTTCACCTGACAGCGAGGACTTTCATTGGGGGAGTGTACCGCATGGGAGGATCACACTACCTCCCCCAGCTCCGTCCCTCGCTGTGCAGGGGCCCCGACCGACCTGTAGGAGTCGCTGTTTACAACGACCAGGATACACCCCACCGGCTTCCCACCCGCTGACACTGCCAATTGTGTCAGTATGGACGACCGACCAAGCCGGAGGTACCGCTGACATCTGGATTCTATACCAGTGTCTCTGCGGTGGTAGGCAGACGCATAGTCTGCTGCGCTACCCGGCCGCCTACCCCCCCACTCATTCCAAATGAATCAAGAACCTCATCCTTTACTCTGTCATCTGTCTCTCCCATTACAGACACTGAGGCTTTGACACTGGTAACTAGGCTTGGGCGGTATAATTTTTTTCATACCGTCATACCTTGCTCTGACATAATACCCCGGTATACAGTATATGACAGTATGACTTTCATTTTCATCAGCGGGGGGGGGGGGGGGGGGGGGAGCTAACAATACAGAACGGTAGCCAGTTAGTAGGTATCAACGTGAGCTCCCGGGACGGTAGCTAGTTAGTTAGCACCATCCAGGTATCAACGTGAGCTCCTGGGACGGTAGCCAGTTACCCCGCACCATCCATGTATCAACGTGAGCTCCCGGGACGGTAGCTAGTTAGTTAGCACCATCCAGGTATCAACGTGAGCTCCCGGGACGGTAGCTAGTTAGTTAGCACCATCCAGGTATCAATGTGAGCTCCCGGGACGGTAGCTAGTTAGTTAGCACCATCCAGGTATCAACATGAGCTCCAGGGACGGTAGCCAGTTACCCCGCACCATCCAGGTATCAACGTGAGCTCCCGGGACAGTAGCTAGTTAGTTAGCACCATCCAGGTATCAACGTGAGCTCCCGGGACGGTAGCTAGTTAGTTAGCACCATCCAGGTATCAACGTGAGCTCCCGGGACGGTAGTCAGTTACCCCGCACCATCCAGGTATCAACGTGAGCTCCCGGGACGGTAGCTAGTTAGTTAGCACCATCCAGGTATCAACGTGAGCTCCCGGGACGGTAGCCAGTTACCCCGCACCATCCATCTATCAACGTGAGCTCCCGGGACGGTAGCTAGTAAGTTAGCACCATCCAGGTATCAACGTGAGCTCCCGGGACGGTAGCCAGTTACCCCGCACCATCCAGGTATCAACGTGAGCTCCCGGGACGGTAGCTAGTTAGTTAGCACCATCCAGGTATCAACGTGAGCTCCCGGGACGGTAGCTAGTTAGTTAGCACCATCCAGGTATCAACGTGAGCTCCCGGGACGGTAGCCAGTTACCCCGCACCATCCAGGTATCAACGTGAGTTCCCGGGACGGTAGCTAGTTAGTTAGCACCATCCAGGTATCAACGTGAGCTCCCGGGACGGTAGCTAGTTAGTTAGCACCATCCAGGTATCAACGTGAGCTCCCAGGACGGTAGCCAGTTACCCCTCACCATCCAGGTATCAACGTGAGCTCCCGGGACGGTAGCTAGTTAGTTAGCACCATCCAGGTATCAACGTGAGCTCCCGGGACGGTAGCCAGTTACCCTGCACCATCCATCTATCAACATGAGCTCCCGGGACGGTAGCTAGTTAGTTAGCACCATCCAGGTATCAACGTGAGCTCCCGGGACGGTAGCCAGTTACCCCGCACCATCCAGGTATCAACGTGAGCTCCCAGGACGGTAGCCAGTTACCCCGCACCATCCAGGTATCAACGTGAGCTCCCGGGACGGTAGCTAGTTAGTTAGCACCATCCAGGTATCAACGTGAGCTCCCGGGACGGTAGCCAGTTACCCCGCACCATCCAGGTATCAACGTGAGCTCCCGGGACGGTATACCACCCGCACCATCCAGGTACTACTATAACGTTAGCTCCCAGTCCCAGAACGATAGCCACGTAACCCTCTGCTGGCGCGTGCTGTGCACTACAATCAACTCAGTGTAATAGCAGTCTGTGACGTCACCAATGATGGGAATAACGGCGCTATAAGTAATGGCGTTACTAACGGCATTCGTTTTTTCAGTAACGAGTAATCTAACGGATTACTCTTCCAATCTCAATAACGCTGTTACCGTTACTGCAAATAAATCCGGCGCGTTACTATGAATGAACCTGTTTCTTTCATCAGACAGATATCTGCGCTGAGAGGCAATATTATGTTCTTCCTTGTTTAGTGGGCAGTGCGCGAGTCAAGCGGATACATGCTGACGAGTGACGATTGGCTGAGGCTGAGTAAAATGTCATGGTAAGCCAATCAAAGGTAGAGGTGGGCGGGTCTAACGCAGCCAGAGTCTGAGCCACAACACAAGCGATTCAGTCAGCGGAGACCGCGGGTCTGTGTAGTGTACGGTTTGAGCCCAAATAATCTAAAACGAATCCAACGGAACAACATAATAAGCGAGCAGTCAGCGTGAGACCGCGGTTCACTCTTGTGTTGCAGCGAAGGGCAGTAGTGGCTCTACTGCTGACAGGCTCAACCATACAGTATATATCTATGGGCTCAACATAGTGCTGCACTTCCTGGTTTAATAGCACAGTCTGGTGCGCAGAGATATATATCTGTATGTCATGCATGTCTTAAATGTCATGATTAGATTGGTTTAGAATGATTCGATTAGATTCTTATATCTGTATGTTGTGTATGTCATGAATTGAAAATGGGGGACCCTGATGTAAACAAGACGAAAGTCTTTCTCTGATCTGCATCCCCTTAACAATTGTGTGTATTGAGCCTAGTGCTGTACCCATTCTGCAATCTGTTAATTAAAATGTTCAATCAATCAGTATATATTTGTTATTTATTTTTGGTATAGTGCTTAACAAGCATAATTTAATGTTGCCCAGTTGTGGCCTGTTGAGGGGCAATACATATCAAAAGTTCCAAAACATCTATTGTGTTTGTATTTGTATGATCCACTATATAAACATAGTAATTATAATATCTACATACATGGCATTTGATTGGAGGCTAGTCTCTAGTATTTTGGAAGAAGTAACTAGTAACTGTAACTAGTTACTTTTTAAAAGTAACTTGCCCAACACTGGACGTCACGGTATTGAGAATCATATCGGCGGGATCTCGAAATACCCTGGTATACCGTAATACCGTCATACCGCCCAAGCCTACTGGTAACGTCGATCCATCCCTCTACATGCCAGCTGGATCAGATACCCTCCCCACTCCTCCAGACCATAGCACCAGACATCATCCCATTCCTAACTGCTACCATCAACTCCTCCCTCAACTCAGGGATGGTTCCTACCTCCCTAAAACAAGCCAGAGTCACACGCTCATACAAAAAACACCATGAACCCCACCGTCATAGCAACTATTGCCCTGTCTCTCTTCTCTCCTTCCTTTCTAAATCACTTGAACGTCCTGTATCCAACCAACTTACGGATTATCTCTTACAGAATGATAATGACCGCTCCTACCAAGTATCATGTAGAGCAGACCTGGGCCTGCGGGATGATTCTGACCGGCCCGCAAAAGATTACATGATAATTAAAAAAAGAAAAAAAATCTTTTCATGTCAACGTTCACACGCACAATATACGCTTACTTAGGATTTGACTTGATTCAACAACAAAGCAGTCGGGGCAATGGCAAGCCGAAAACGGTCGAAAGTGTGGTTATTTGAAGTTTGGATATTTTTTTTTCATAACTGAGGTAGGTAGATTACATTTTTAGAGACTAAAGTACAGAAAAAAGGTACCGTTGGGTACCGGTATCGATTCACAGGTACCGGTACCGTATCGGTTCAAATGCGAACGGTACCCATCCCTACTGAACACACAACTGCAGGGCAAGGGCATTTTTGCTCATGAAATGCATAGCCATGTGAAAACCTTCATGACAAAGTTGCAATTAATTTCAAGGCAACTAGGCAGCAACAATCTCAAACACATGAAAACCCTGAAAGAAGTCAAACCATCAGCTGATCACCGGCACAGGTACTCATCCATGTTGGGAGCACTGCATGATGAATTTTCAAGGCATTTTCAAGATTTCAAAAAGGTTGAGGATGAAATGCAGCTGGTTTCCTCTCCCTTTACCTGCAGTGTTGATAGTTGTTCAGCTTGAACTAATTGACCTGCAGTCTGATTCACTACTGAAAGAGCACTTTAAGTCAGCATCACTGCTAGAGTTCTACTCTGCTCTCAAGGAGGAGAACTTTCCAAACATGAGGAGACATGCTCAGAAGATGTTGGTTCTCTTTGGATCCACCTACATATGTGAACAGACATTCTCAGTCATGACGTTTACCAAATCCAGGTACAGATCCTCTCTCACTGATGAACATCTGTCAGCTGTGCTTCGCATCTGCACCTCAGACATTCAACCTGACTTTGATGGACTTGTTAAAGCTCAAAATAGACTGGATTTCTCACACTGAATGAAAAAAAAAGAACTGAAGAACACTAAAATGTGGGAATATAACAAGTGAAATGGGACACTTGATCCTTTAAATTTTTTCTGCACAGTAAAAAAAATGAAAAACACTAAAATGTGGAAATATAACAAGTGAAATGGGACACATGATCTTTATTTTTTTTGCACAGTTCTGAAAACATTAAATGTTTAATATAGGCATGTAAAGTAAAAAAGGCTACAAAACTGGGACACTTTTCTTTACACAGTTCAGTCACATGTCTTGTTTATTTTGGCTACAAAGATGATGTGATGTCTTTAGAAAGGTAAGAAAATCCTTGTTTCAATAGTATATGAAACTCAAAATGCCCTTTGTTATTAATGTGACTGAAAATGAGTTAAATGTTTCACATTTTGTTTATCATTTTGGAAATTCTATTTGAATAAATGATATTTTTGAAAGCTAACCTCACCTTTTAATTGCCAAATAATAACATACACTCTTATCAGCGGTCAAAACAATGCCATTTACTGCTTTTTATATAGAAATAAAATGTATATTATGCATAATTGAGTTCGGAATTTTGGCCCGGCCCTCCAAAATATTTTCAGTTGCTCATTTGGCCCACTGGGAAAAATAATTGCCCACCCCTGATGTAGAGGGACCTGGTCGGCCTGTCGGCCCCTTCAGACGGGTGCCTTCCAAGGCTGTCCTTGCACCCCTCCTCTTCTCCCTATACACCAAATCTCTGGGTAACAATATCACGTCTCATGCCTTCTCGTATCATTGCTATGCAGACGATACTCTCTTCACTCTTCCTCTCCTTTCCTCCATCAGATATCCCTGTCTCTGAGCGGATCTGGGCCTGCCTCTCATCTCTGCCTGGATGACGACCAATCACCTCAAACTGAACCTGCTCTACATCTTCTGGCCGCCTCGGACCCACTCCTATATGAGCTCTGAGCGGGTCATCAAAGAGAAGCCGCCTATTCTCTGTCCTCGCTCTACAATGGTGGAATGAACTTCCCACCACAGTTAGGACAGCCGAAGTCGCCGTCGACTAAAAACTCACTTCTTCAATCAATATCTAAAATATTTATTAAAAAAAACACAAACCTTCTTACTACCTTACTAATATGTCATCATGCATTCTTCCTACTATACTAATATGTCTTTACTACTATGCCCTCAACACCGCAGCATGTTTCAGCACTGTTTGATGAACATTGTTACTCAGCTGAAAGAGTTGTACCCTTCCTGCTGACTTGTTGTCAGCTAAATGACAAAATGTAAATGTAAATGTACATATTACCAGGATGACCTGTGCAAATGTGCAAATGTCGTTACCTTATAAGGAAATTCATTTTTGTATTAAGCAAACTCTACCAACTTCCTGTTGTTTCGGTGTATGTCCAAATGTGTGAAAGGAAGGTGTGCGGGATGGTATGTTGAGCACGCATATAGGAATTACTATATTATGTCTGTGTGTATGTAGCCGGTCTCGTATTTCCATCTCTGCGTTGTGTTAAATTTCGACCCCTGTTAAGGGTAAGGGATTGCCCCGAGTGAGTCTCGAACCCCGGTCTCCCGCGGCGTGGGCGACATCGCAGACCACTATACCAAGAGGTGAATTCACCTCTTGGTAACGTGTCTACATGCCTTTTATGGGTGGATGAGTTTACTTGCAGTACCGCTACGTGCCACAGTCACTTACCAACACTTGAAGTTCATCGTGACTGTGGATATACTCACGGACTGCACATGCAATGATTTATTATCTTGTTTTCTACTCCAAACCAAGTAGCTAACGTAGCTTGACTATGTGTGTGAAAGAGAAACTAAGAGATTGTAGAAATATGAAATTACATTAGTTCAGTTGCATAAACATATTAATCATGACTAAATATGTGATTAATTACATTTCATATACATAAACACATGTAAGTAGAAAAGGGGGTAACCACTGCGCTCAGACAGGTGCGTAGTCCAACATTAATTAAGTCACAACAACGAAAGTCGTTGTTTTTATTTTTTATTTTAATATGCACAAGTTATATACGCACAAAACTTTTTCAGCCATCCGGCCTTCATCAGTGATGAACACTGTGCGTATACAACTTGTGCATATTAAAATAAAAAAATTAAAACAACGACTTTCCTCTAGTGCGGTCCCTACTAAATTTTTTGTGATATACATAAACAAAACGACACTTTAATCAACCCTCTTCATCTCCCATACGACATCAAGGCAGGTGTGGGCTCAGCCCACCCAAACTATTTCCCTTTTCACTAAATGAAATGGAACACATATTTGTGTTTTATTACACGTATTTGTAAATACATACCAACTATTTCGCCTGTTTTATTCTCCACCCATTGATCATCCATAGCAACACTACTATCACAGACAGAAGTTAGTTTTTCCTTACCTTCGCTGGGGTATGTCTGGGAGTGTTGCATTTATTTATTTAGCATTTTATTTTGGATTTCATGGTGTTTTTTTGTTTTGTTCTTGATTTATTGTGATTTATTGTTTATTGTTTCTTCTTGACTTGTTTAACCACTTAACTCTTTCCCTGCCAACAACAATTATATACGTTATTGCGTGCCATCCTTTGAACGCCAACCACGTATATATACGTTATTTGATCGTTATTTCTTTTATTAGCTATGATAAATGAGCTATTATAAAGCTATTTTACGAGCTACCAGATGGCAATCAAATAATTGGAATATTCTTTTTGGAATCCCACCGGCCACAGGTAAGAGCAATTTAACGTCAATTTCAGTTTGATTGTGGCTTGTTTTCATAGCCATCGCCCTGATCAGCGTATGTTGTTGTACTAACGAATGCCGTTATTGAGGGGCGGCTAGGTGGTGTAGTGGGCAAGGCACTCGCCACCAGTGTGGAGACGCTAGGATTCGCGTGTTCGAATCCAGCTCTCCACATTGTTTTCAGTTTAGCTGGTCGTCCGCAGTAATACACATTGGCCGTATTACGGGGAGGGGAAACTGAAGGGTGGGGATCGAACGTTGTGAACAAGCGACTCCTACAAGTCGGTTGGTGCGCCTGCGCAGTAGAATCAGGAAGTGTCGGGGGCAGCGTGAGCCTCCCACGCATTACTCCTCGACACTGAGAGATCGAGCTGCGCAGGTGAAAAGATGCCACTGCTGTTACCTCAAGTACCGGAGGGGACTTGTGCTATGTATGACTTAGTCCACATTGCAGCCGGCTTGTGGGAGGCAAGAAACAGCGTTCGTGACAGGGGAGGGTTGAATTGGATGATACGAAATTGGGATGGGAGAAAATATAGAAAAATGGGAGATAAAGTGGATCCAAAAAAAACGAATGCCGTTATTGACAATTGTTGTGAAGGGCCAGATTAAACCGAATATATATATTTATTTATATATATTTAATTGTATTTGTATATTCTCTAATATTCCCTGATATCCCTTGTATATTCCTTGTACAATGTGCATTGAATATCCATTCTAGCCTACTGAACATCCCATAATAGTCTCCATTCTACTATTGGTCGAGACCTTGGTGCCAGGCTGCCATACCCCTCAGACCCAGTTCAAACGTACCGCTCGACATGTACGAACAAGTCCTAGTTCCGCGTAGGAATTTGGCTACCGCACCACTAATGGGACTATTTGTTCATAGTGCGTATATATACTGCGCTACTAAAGTAGGACTTTCTTTTCAGTCCAGTTTCTTACCCTCCAATAGAGTCACAGACGTAAAGCCTCCCCGCGACGCCACGTGTGGGAGTAAGGCCAATTTCGCCTACCATCGGTATTGAGACATCGTGTATATTAATATTTGAATAGTCATATTTGGCACTATATCGTCGAGTTGGACGTAGTCTATTAAGCTAATAATAGTCTGTTAATATATAGTGCTTCGTGCGGTGAGAATACTACCGTAGTCAGTACCCCATCGTTTCGGGCAGAGAACTGGCTGCTTACCCAGGGTGGTTGACCCTATGTGAAGCTGCACCCGAGGAGCCCCAGAGCCGACGAGCGAGTGGACCTGTATACCGGATTATTCTACCGACGACAGCCCGCCTTCCCAGGCACGGATTATGCTTTGGATACTTTGATTATTCCATGGATAAAGACCCCCGACACTGCCGTGTGTTGGAAACCCCCCCCTGGAGAGGACGCAAGGTGAGGAGACGCTCTGCAAGACGAGGTCGCTTCACGTCTCTCCCCCGTGGACCGGAGAGAGCCGGCCCACAAAGAGTCCACCTGCTTTCATCTGTGGTCCAAGGATCGCCGGCGCATTGAACGGCACTACAGTGGGTTCACCTGGGATACCCTTGGCCGGACGAGGCAGCCGGATTCTACCCCCCCCCCCCCTCCTACTCCTGTCGGCTTACAAGCGACCGGATTAACCCCCTTAGTGTATCCAGTCTTATAATCATTAAAGTATCATTGCTGTTATTCCTTAACTATTCCAGGTCGTATATTTACCACCTGCGCCTTCAGAGATTGGACATTCTCTATTGATATACCGACGAATACTCCTTGCCATAAAAGTGCATACTATTTCAATTCATAAATGTAATTAAGTGATTAAGTGCTTATTCTACACACCATCGCTGTGTAGAAATAAAGACCTGTTTCTAATTCGTACATTTGTGTTGGATCCGTTTCATCTACGTGAGAGTGTTCATGATAATATATTTATGCCGTGTACTGGGTGGCCGAATATTAAGTACAAAGGTAGTGGTAGTAAGTATCATATCTAGTAATACAGTCAGGGAATTGTACCCCTCAGTTACAATTGGTCCTTCGAGCCGGAGGGTAATTAGTGTAATATTAATATAGTGTTATTAATATTGAAATGGCCTATGATGAACACTCCACGAAACGATCCTCCTAACCAACGCCCGCAGCGCGAACGACGGCTCCCTCAGTACTTAGAGGCTTACGCTGTCAGTCAACAACCTAGTCTTCTACTAACAGTAAACGCGGTAAAACTAGAAAGTAAAAGTATGTCTAACCCCAACGCCCAGACTACCCCGACCATAGAGGCCCCTACGGGCTCTAATGTAACTGACCAAGTTCACGGTGGGGACCAGTGGGAACCAGACATGACTTCACACCCCGCCAGTACTGAAGAAGTAGTCCCCGATGAGTCCCGGGAGGAATACAACGCTACCGAGAGAGAACTCGGCACGGAAGAAGACGGGGAGAGCACCGTGGAGATAGAGCTCCAAGGCTCCGCAAGGAGTACCCCGAGGGAAGGCTCCCCTATACAACCGCCTTCTCCAGAGGCAGAGAGGACCCTACAGCAGGCCTTCCTCATCAGCCTGAACGCCGCTGCTGAACGCGACCGACTGCAGATCCAGCAGCGAAGCGAACACGAGCAGATACGTCTAGAAATAAGACGCATTCAGATGGAAGAGAATGTGGCCCGAGAACGAGCCGGTGCTCAACGGGACGCAGCGCGCGACAGACAGCAGTCGCAACTAATAGAACAGCTGATCAGACGGACAACACCCTCTCCCTCCGCCAGAGGCTCCAGGAACTCGTCTAGACACACCTCCAGGGCGGCATCCCCTAGCCGAGTAAACAACCCTGAACTTGACCAACAGACGAGGTCTATACCCCCCACAGACCACCTCCCCCCACCGGTCCAAGCGAGACCTAGCAACCGGGAAGGAGCAGCATATCCTGCGGAGAGGCTAAACCAGAGACTACAAGCACTGGATGACCTAACTGAAGACGAAGAGGAAGAGGAGGAGAACCACGCCCGAAGACAGCACAGTACTCTACCGGACCAGGAGGCCCGGTACAGCCCAGGCTATACTCCCGCGGAGCTGCGCTACAGACCCCCGACTCTATACCCGGGTGAGCACGACGCACGACCCGCACCGAGGAACAGCACCTGGACAAGCGGGCCATGGTACACTGCCGGTACCAGCCCATACCAAGGAGCGGGAGGAGACTCGCCTAGGAGGCCTCTCCCCCAACGCTCGCCGATGTATCCACAGTCAGCGTCATACATTGGCACGCCTATGGTACCCGACTTCACCCAAGAGAACCGGGCCCAGTATACAGAACTCCGCATGTGTCTGGAGACCATGTTGGTGGATGTATTGGATGAACGCCACAAATACGCCATCCTACTGAAGCACTTAAAGGTACCCCGCGCACATAATATAGCGCTCGCCTACGCGACTTCCACCACCCCATACACAGCAGCGCTGGTAGCATTGGACCAGAGGTATGGGCGCATATGGGATTACGTGATCCAGGAGATCCGACACATCGACCGTTTACCCCCAGCAATAGACAATCGAGCACTGGACGACCTGTCCATCAGAGTGCAGTCCCTGGTAGGGATGTTGGGAGCGCAAAGAGAGAAGGGGAGGCATGAACTTTACGCCAACTCAAATGTGGAAAGGATCCTGGAGAAGCTGCCGCCCGCTCGTCAGGAGCGCTTTAGGCGGCAGAGGGACCACAGAGACCCGAATGGCCCCGAACCGAACCTCCTCGATCTAGCAGACTTCCTGGCAAGAGAAGTCAGCAGCCTACGGCTAGATACATTCGGACGGAGCACCCCTGGCTCCAGAGAAGGAACCAGACGACTAAATGATGGAAGAAGATCGGTGACTGTGATGCACCAATCGGAGTCAGTACCGAGCAGCAGGAGCCACAGTACCCCCTCCAGAACGGAGAAGTGGAAGATAGTGTGCCCCTACTGTGAGAAAGAACACTGGCTAGCGCAATGTGACTCCTTCCCCAAGCTGAACGCGGAGGAAGCAGGTCAATGGATAAAGTCCAACAAGCGCTGTTTTCGCTGTGCGCGCTCACACATGGCAGCCGAATGCCGCTTAAAGAAAAGGTGCACCAAGTGCGATGGAGCCCATCTGGACATACTTCACGACAGTAACAGACGGCGCCCTTCACCTGCACCATCCAGCCGCAAAGCGAGCGTCATGTACATCGATCCCGCCAGCAGCAGTGGAGCCCGAGTACTCCTAAAAGTAGTGCGTGTGACACTAAGCTACCAGAATAAAGTCCTGGACACTTACGCCGTCCTCGATGACGGGTCAGAGAAGACCCTGCTGCTCGCCTCCGCTGCGGCCCAGCTAGGGCTGCGGGGAAGCGAAACCCAAATGACAATTCGGACAATAAGACGAGATTTGAAGACGATAAAGGGCGAGAATGTCTCATTCTCTATCGCAGCAAGCGGCCAGCCTGAGCGACGGTACCAGATTGCAGACGCTTTCACCAGCCAAGAAATAGGACTGTCGCGGTACACATACCCCGTCGCCAAGCTGATGGAGAAATATGCACATCTGCGCAAGTTACCGATCCCGCTCATAGACAATGCTATGCCGACCCTGTTGATAGGCTCCGACCATGCAGACCTCATTGTCCCGATAGACCGGGTTCATACCGGACCCCGAGGCTGCCCTGCAGCAGTCGAGACCCGTTTGGGATGGACTCTCCAAGGCCCGCTCGCCAAATCTCTCAACCGACGTACAGCCACTAGATGTCTCCACTCCCGAGTCACAGAGGGAGAAACCGCACTCCTGCAACACGTAGAGCGGCTATGGACCTTGGAACAACTACCCTTTAAGAACGGAAAGAAAGACATTCGCTCTAAAGATGACATTTACGCCATTCACCTCCTCGAGACAGGGACCAAGAGAGTCCCGGTCAACGGCGTGTTGAGATACGCCACGGCACTCCTGCGGCGAGAAGGAATGCCTACTTTCCACGCCAAGACAGACGCCACAGAACGGTACCTGCTGAACACGGAGCGGCGCTTAGCCAAGAACCCCGCCCAAGAGAGTGTATACCGCGCTGAGATTGAGAAGCTCATCACAGCGGGACACGTCACAAAGATGGACATTAAAGAGGCTGACCAGACCACTGAATCGTGGTACGTGCCCCACCACAAGGTCCATCACAACGGTAAAGACCGCATAGTATTTAACTGCAGCTACCAGATCGGATCCCAAAATCTGAATAAAGAGTTACTGCCCGGTCCCACACTCGGCCCCTCCCTACTCGGCGTTCTACTCCGCTTCCGCCAGGAAAAGGTGGCCATCAGCGGGGACATTAAAGGAATGTTCCTGCAGGTGAGATTAGTAGAGGCGGACAAGCCCCTGTTACGGTTCCTATGGAGAGAGAAGCCAGGAGATGAGCACCCAGCCATCTACCAATGGGAAGCCCTCCCCTTCGGAACGACGTGCAGCCCCTGCTGTGCGACATTTGCACTACAGAAACATGTAGCAGAGGACCCAGCAGCGGACGAAGAGGTCCGACACAGCGTAAAGAACAGCTTCTACGTAGACAACTGTCTACAAAGCCTTTCAACCCAGGAAGAAGCCGAGGCTCTCCTGATTAAACTCCGCGCCTCATTGATCAAAGGCGGCTTTGATCTCAGGCAGTGGGCCAGCAGCGATCCGCAAGTACTGCGCAGCCTCTCCTCCGAGGACAAGGCAGCCAGCAGCGAGACCTGGATGGCTACAATCCCGGGAGAAGCCCAGGAGATGACCCTGGGATTGGTGTGGCGATTCAAAATAGATTCGCTTCACTACAGACACAAGCCCCTGACTACGGAGCAGGGAGGGCCGGCGGCGGCGCCGACCACCAGACGGAGTGTGTACACAACACTCGCCCGACAATATGACCCGCTAGGATGTATTCTACCGTACACCACCAGGGCAAAAATGATTGTACGAGCGTTGTGGGACGGGGACCGGGGCTGGGACGGCCCCATTCCCGCGCGCCTTGCATCCACCTGGAGAGAGTGGGAGATGGAGCTCCACTCACTCCCAGGCGTTAATGTGCGCCGAAGCTGCTTCCCACCCACGGTGAGGCCAGAGACATGTGGAATGGAGTTGCACGTCTTCGGTGACGCCTCGGAGGTCGCGTGCGGATCAGTGGCCTACTTGCGGGCCCAAGACCAGGGGGGAGAGATCTACACAGCATTTGTCCTCGCCCGCTCGAGAATAGCCCCACGCAAGCAACGGTCTGTCCCACGTCTGGAGCTCTGCGCAGCCCTAGCCGGAGCGCACCTAGCCACGCTCATCCAACATGAGCTCACCATGCCGGTGTCTGGAACGGTCCTGTGGTCGGATTCCGCGACGGTGCTCGCCTGGATCGAATCGGACTCATGCAGGTACAAAGTCTTCGTGGGAGTCAGAGTCACCGAGATTCAGGACTTGACCGAAGAGTTAACCGGAGAAACAGAGTGGCGCTACGTTGATACAGGGCAGAGCCCAGCTGACGTCATCACCCGGGGGATGCCCCTGGATGACCTCGCCCGTCGCAATGTCTACAGTGACGGCCCCGCATTCCTGGGACTCCCGGAGGGACAGTGGCCCACGCCTATCCCGAGGGAAGCAAGTCCAGAGGAGGTGGAAAATAAGAAGTCTGTGTTCTGTGGATTGAGCACCGTAGCCTCCACCGACCCTAACATAGACGATTGCACGTCCATAGAGAGTGCACAACAAAGAACATTCCTGCGGTACCACCCGGAGTGCAAGTCCCCCGCTGATATGTCAGCAGCTAACTACGAGGAAGCAGAATTGCTTCTACTGCAGCGAGCCCAGAGAGACTCGTTCCCCGATGAATTGGCCTGTCTACAGGGAGGAAAGCCCGTCCCATCCGACAGCAGATTAATTCACCTGGCCCCCGAGAGCGACGCTCACACCCTCATCAGAGTGGGTGGTCGCCTACGCAGAGCCCCCAATCTACCGGATGACATTAAATACCCGATCGTATTGAACAGCCGACACAAGGTCACAGAGCTGATTATAAAGAAATACGATGAGGATGTACATCACGCAGGAGCAGAAAGAGTCTTCGCGGAAATCAGACGTCGTTACTGGATCCTACAAGGAAGAGAGGCGGTACGACGCTTCCAGCGAACATGTCTAGACTGCCGCAAGTGGCGCGCGCAGCCCAGCATACCAAGGATGGCTGACCTTCCTCCATGTCGCCTCCGAATCGGTGACAAGCCATTCCACTCAACGGGTATGGACTGCTTTGGCCCGCTGCACATAAAGAAAGGAAGAGGAACCGAGAAGCGGTGGGGTATTGTATTCAAATGCATGACCACCAGAGCGATACACATCGAGCTTCTCCCGACCATGAGCACAGACTCATTCCTTATGGCCTTCCGTAGATTCACATCACGGAAAGGAAGACCGTCTACCCTATTGTCCGATCATGGGACAAACTTCAAAGGCGGCGAAAGAGAGCTGAGAGAGAGCTTCCAAGCTATGGGCCCAGAACTTAAGACCCACCTCGCTCCAGCACAGGTTGATTTCCAATTCAACCCCCCAAACGCACCCCACTTCGGTGGCACTTGGGAACGAGAAGTGCGCTCCATAAAGACAGCCCTGTACGCAGTACTTGGGGCCCAGACTGTGGCAGAAGAAGTCCTAATGACAGTCCTCACGGAGATTGAGGGAGTACTTAACTCGAAGCCCCTCGGATATGTCTCCAGTGATGTGGCGGATATCGACCCAGTTACCCCCAACACACTCCTGATGGGGCGGCTAGATCCTGCATTACCACAGACAATGTACCGGCCTGAAGAAGCGAACGGCCGACGAATGTGGAGGTACAGCCAAGTATTAGCCGACAAGTTTTGGAACAGTTTCCTACTGCACTACCTACCGTCTCTACAGACCCGCCATAAGTGGGTAAAGGAGAGAGACAATTTGACAGAAGGAACAGTCGTCATGATTATTGATCAATCACTGCCCAGAGCTATGTGGCCGGCCGGCCGCGTAAGCAAAGTGATCACCGATGCCGACGGCAAGGTCCGAGCAGCTGAAGTGCTCGTCCAGGGTCGCACTTACACCCGTCCCGTGGCAAGGCTCATAGAACTGCCTCGACTCCCAGACACAATCGATGATGACCATGACCCTACAACCCTATGACTTTGTGAAGTTGACTGACCCCTACAGCAAACCCTTATGTGTAAATAGACAACGCGATTAATCTGTCTCTGTTTAACTGATTAGGTCTGGGACCTATTCAGGGGGTGGCTGTTGTGAAGGGCCAGATTAAACCGAATATATATATGTATTTATATATATATATTTAATTGTATTTGTATATTCTCTAATATTCCCTGATATCCCTTGTATATTCCTTGTACAATGTGCATTGAATATCCATTCTAGCCTACTGAACATCCCATAATAGTCTCCATTCTACTATTGGTCGAGACCTTGGTGCCAGGCTGCCATACCCCTCAGACCCAGTTCAAACGTACCGCTCGACATGTACGAACAAGTCCTAGTTCCGCGTAGGAATTTGGCTACCGCACCACTAATGGGACTATTTGTTCATAGTGCGTATATATACTGCGCTACTAAAGTAGGACTTTCTTTTCAGTCCAGTTTCTTACCCTCCAATAGAGTCACAGACGTAAAGCCTCCCCGCGACGCCACGTGTGGGAGTAAGGCCAAGTTCGCCTACCATCGGTATTGAGACATCGTGTATATTAATATTTGAATAGTCATATTTGGCACTATATCGTCGAGTTGGACGTAGTCTATTAAGCTAATAATAGTCTGTTAATATATAGTGCTTCGTGCGGTGAGAATACTACCGTAGTCAGTACCCCATCGTTTCGGGCAGAGAACTGGCTGCCTACCCAGGGTGGTTGACCCTATGTGAAGCTGCACCCGAGGAGCCCCAGAGCCGACGAGCGAGTGGACCTGTATACCGGATTATTCTACCGACGACAGCCCGCCTTCCCAGGCACGGATTATGCTTTGGATACTTTGATTATTCCATGGATAAAGACCCCCGACACTGCCGTGTGTTGGAACCCCCCCCCCTGGAGAGGACGCAAGGTGAGGAGATGCTCTGCAAGACGAGGTCGCTTCACGTCTCTCCCCCGTGGACCGGAGAGAGCCGGCCCACAAAGAGTCCACCTGCTTTCATCTGTGGTCCAAGGATCGCCGGCGCATTGAACGGCACTACAGTGGGTTCACCTGGGATACCCTTGGCCGGACGAGGCAGCCGGATTCTACCCCCCCCCCCCTCCTACTCCTGTCGGCTTACAAGCGACCGGATTAACCCCCTTAGTGTATCCAGTCTTATAATCATTAAAGTATCATTGCTGTTATTCCTTAACTATTCCAGGTCGTATATTTACCACCTGCGCCTTCAGAGATTGGACATTCTCTATTGATATACCGACGAATACTCCTTGCCATAAAAGTGCATACTATTTCAATTCATAAATGTAATTAAGTGATTAAGTGCTTATTCTACACACCATCGCTGTGTAGAAATAAAGACCTGTTTCTAATTCGTACATTTGTGTTGGATCCGTTTCATCTACGTGAGAGTGTTCATGATAATATATTTATGCCGTGTACTGGGTGGCCGAATATTAAGTACAAAGGTAGTGGTAGTAAGTATCATATCTAGTAATACAGTCAGGGAATTGTACCCCTCAGTTACAACAATCAATTAATCAGAAACGACCCCCCCCCCTTTCATGCATTCATGATGGAACATAATACCGATCATATGCATTTGAACTTTTTATTGTAGCGTGTGTTAACAGAATTCGGCTATAGGGCGACAATAATGTGGTCAAGATGCATGGTTTCTATCTTGAGCCTTAACTGGCGTGGTTTATTTATTCACATGAAGAGCAGCAGTTCTACAGGTCTTCTCTCACTGAGAGACATGGGGGGAGAGAAAGAAGTGGGAGGAGACATAGTTACTTATACTCGCCACCTGGTAGTACTCCTGAGTGTCTCCGCCTAGGGCGCCCTCTAGTGGAAACAGTTATATATGCAGGTAGACAGTTACTAGTGTAAACAGTTATATATGCAGTTAGACAGTTACTAACAACCCTACACAGAACCTCTGCCTTCAACACTCCCACTTAGGAGGGGTCCGGGAGGGGGGGGTTCGAGCTGGAGCATATGTGTGTAGGGTTTTAGAAAATAGGTATTAGGGGTATGTCCTATATAAACATTTATATAATTGTTAATTTCGCTGGATATACACTGTATACGGTTAAAATGTTATTATAGACTTTTTTTTTGTCTTGTTTCTGTACTTGCATGTAATTTTAACTACCTTGACTGTTAGTTTCATTATGCATTATGTGTTGAGTACTGACTTTTAATCATTTTTGTTTTGCAATAATAAATAAAAAAAAAAAAAAAAAAAAAAAAACTTAGGGTTTAGCATACTGGTTGACCTCTTGGAAAAACATTTTACAAAGGAAATAATATAATCCCAAAAACATCAACAGGGTATGACAGTCAATATCTTCACATTAAACATGACCCTTGCAAATCCCTTCAATTTTAATTTGAAACAGGTTTCCTCATAGTGTCTGCTACTCTGTCGTCCATTGGACAGTAAACCGGTGTCATTCTTTCTTCTCTGATGACATACCTGATGAGATGATATTTTCTATAATGGCATGTTTACATCTTGACACATTGGGTTCCTAGCAATCACAATGGTCCCCTGGTTGTCCTCATAAACAACAGTCTCCATATATATACACAATGTCCATCGTTTTTAAACGGTGTTGACAGAACGCCCATCATCAACAAAAGCACCATATTCATAATCTTTTCTCCATCACATCGAACAGTTGTTCTAGATAAACACATTTTTGCATTGTCATAGCTAGAAACATATACTCAGCTTCACAGGCTGATAGTATCACTGTGGGCTTTAAGCCTTAAACCTCTGCTGTCTTTTATGAAACACCGCTGTCCGTCTGCTGCACCTCTGGGATAACAAAAAACATATTTTTGACATAGTTCAATGCTTCTCTGTGGGGTCAGCGAAAATACTGTGACACTCTTACTCACTACAAAAACATAAGTCAGGGCGAGTACAGGTTGTCTAACAAAATGAAGCTACCCACAGTTTATCTATACATCTCTTACTTCAGTCAAAACATCTCAGGAGCTTTTCCACATATTTCATCTGGGATACCTCCACACAATTCTCAGTATTTTAAACATGGTAACTCATCCACCTCTGTACTTAAACATGGGACCCATTTCTGTATTTAAACGTGGAATTAAACATAGGATTCATTTCAATATTCAAACGTGGTCTCTAGTCAGACATTCAAACCTTGATTCTACTCCTCCCGTATTTAAACCTGGAGTATTCTCCTTCAGCATTTAAGCAATTTTCTACGAACCATACTTTGTATTTGCCGTGGCCTTCAATACCCTCCTGGATTGAATACACCCATTTTCCTCCCACTGTCTGTCTGCCCTCTGGTAACTTGGTTGAATACACCCATTTCCCTCCCACTGTCTGTCTGCCCTCCTCGGGGGACAATGTGGCCTCTTTAAAGGTCAGGTTTACCCCACTGACTACCCTGTAGTAGTACTCAACGGGGGTAGGTGTACTGTCCTCCTCGTCACTCCCTTTCCTGGCATACTTTACTTACTTACGCCTGCTACCCCTTCTGGGGCATAGGCCGTCAACAAGTGATCTCCAAGCATCTCTGTCTTGAGCTGTTCTCTCCAGTTGGTTCCAGGTCATCTTCATGGTCTTGGTGTCTGCCTCCAGGTCTCTGCGCCAGGTGTTTCTCGGGCGGCCCCTTTTCCGCTTGCCCTGCGGGTTCCATGTTAGGGCTTGTCTGGTGATGGTACTTGCGGGCTTTCGCAGGGTGTGGCCTATCCAGCGCCATCTGCGTTTCTTAATTTCTTCTTCTGCTGGCAGCTGGTTTGTTCTCTGCCAGAGTTCGCAGTTGCTGATGGTGTCTGGCCATCGGATGTTGATGATCTTCCGCAGGCAGCTGTTAATGAAGACCTGCACTTTCCTGATGGTTGCAGCTGTAGTTCTCCACGTCTCTGCTCCATATAATAGGACTGCCTTGACGTTGGTGTTATAGTCTGTCAGATATTTGGGGGGTTTGTGTTCGGGGGGTTACCTCCCACTGCTTGGGGCACTTGACGTCACCCTCGGGTGCTCCTTGTCATCGCCCATGGGGGTTGCTTACTGTCTGCCTGCACGACTGTACTAAGTACACTGGGTTGATGTGTCTCCGTTTCTACACACCTTACTCTGGAGTCCAGCTCTGGCTCCTCTGTCTGTGTCTCGCTCTCACATGTTGCCTTCGTGACAAACTTGACTAGCATGTGTTTCTGCACTCTCCCGTTACCAGGATGATAAACTAAGAAAGCGGGGCTTCCTTTGTCGTGTCCTACGAAAAATACTTTTACACCTCTGGACTTGGGCTTTCCCCTGTCCTGCAGCTACGCATAACACACTGATCCAAATCGGTGCATTCTGGCTAGATTACACTTCTTTCCTGTCAGCGCTGTATACGGAGTGGTGCCCGAGTGCTTATTAAAACACCTGTTTCTGATGTAAGCGGCTTCTTGCACCGCATAATGCCATAGGCTCTTAGGTAAGTTACTATCTGCTAGCTTACACCTAGCCATTTCGAAAAGGGTGTGCCATTCCCTCTCTGCCACCTCGTTCTGGTGTGGGGGATATGGACGTGACGTCTCGTGTCTTATCTTATACCTTCTCAACAGTGATTGGAACTCTCTGTTTGTGAACTCGGTTTCGTTGTCGGATCTCAGACATCTTACTGTACCAAAATGGGCTATGTCCGGCAGGAATTTTTCCGTGGCCTGGAGTGTGTCACCCCTTGCTTTAAGAAAGTAAACAAACACCGCCCCTGTGCACACGTCTGTAAAAGACTGTACATATCTAAAGCCTCCTATGGACTCGTTTCTTACTGGACCGGCTAGGTCCGTGTCAACTAATGCAAGTGGTACCCTTACTCTGTCTGTGGGATTTCTGTATCTCGGTTGAGTAAACTTCCCCGTTTTGCACACTGCACAATTTTTGTCAGGTCTACGCTTTTCTACTTCAATGTGCATGTCTTCTGACACTACTTGTAGTTTCAGTAAATCCTCGTAATTACAATGACCCATAATCTCGTGCCATGTCTGAATATCGTGACTGGCCGTCCCGCTACACATATCATTATTATCGTTACACTTGTCGTTGTCATTACACTCCGTTTTCAGATAATATATTCTCTGGTACATCTTTATATCAAACCGGGTACCGTCAGGTTCTACAAGAACATTTTTACCTTTATCGAAGAATACCTTGGCACCGCTTGCAGTAGCAGCTATTACAGAGAATAGTCCTTGTGGGAACGATGGTACGTATAGAGCGTTCTTTAGCGTCACCGTACGCCGGCGCCCCTTACTGTCCATGAGGCATACCTGAGCGTCTCCCCTCTCTTGCGCCAATCCGTAGGTGCGTCTCCCGTCCGCCAGCTCCATGCTGTGCCTCTCCGGCTGGAAAGTGTCGTCAAAGTTCTTGAACAGACTCCTGTCGTTGATGACATGGGACGACGCACCTGTGTCCACGATCAGTCCCCTCCTCTGGGCTCGCTGCAGCAGGGCCGGTCCGGCGGTGCACGCCGTCCACGCCCCGAAAGCGCAGTCTTCTTGTTCCGTTATTCTCCGGGCGTCGTCTCGATCCGTCTCCCGTCGACCGTCGCCGCCATCGTGTCCGCTGTCATCATCCTGTCCACAGCCGTCTCCTTGTCCGTAGCCGCCATCTTGTCCGTAGCCGCCATTTTGTCCGTGGCCTCCATCTCGTCCATGGCTGAGATTTGCAGAAGCTACACCAGACAGTCTTTGTGCAGTCGCTTCTCCGATGGCCTTTCTCTCCGCATCGCCAACACGCCATTTCCGTCGTGGTCCTGGTTCTCTCCCTTGGCGTCGCTCGTCCCTTTAGCACCCTCTCTCCCTCCTCCGCGGCGGCTGGGTGGGTGTCTTCTGAGGCCTCGAAGTTCCTTAACTTAGCCTTGAACTGTCCCAACGTCATGTCCGTTGAACCGTGTGTTACCAGGAGTGTGAACGTTTGTACAGCTCCGGTAGTCCTCTCATTATCATCGCCATCATTAGCCCATCGCTTGGTGCTTCTCCGGCACTCCTCAATGGCGTCGTGATCTGCTCCGCTCTGTTGACGTATTCGGTCACGGTCTCGGTGGTCCCCTTCCTCAGGCCCGTTAGTGCTATGTAGAGGGCCACGACTCTGGGTCTTCCTCGCCCGATGTAATGCTCTCTCAATACCGCCAGGCTTTCTCGGCCTCGGTTTTTAGTGTCGCGGAATATCAGCCCCAGGCTGGTGTCGTCGAGCATCGGCGCTAACTCACAGTACACGTTTGCGTTACGCTGGTCGTCCAGGGCTTGCTCTTCCGCCATCAGTTCTCCCGTGGGGGCTGCCAGGATCGCCTCCTACAGCCCCGCCCCGTGCATGCAGCATAGCATGTGCTCTTCCCAGAGCTCATAGTTCTCTGCTTTTCCATTGAATGATGGCCATTTGCCCCTTCTCTTGTTTTACATCCTCTTCGTTAGTGGTAGGCTTAGCTTTAGCTCTTGTTGGCCTAGTGTCTAGCCACGCGTTGCTCCCGGCGCTAACCTAGCCTATACTTCAGCTAAGCTTGCTACAGTACCCTTATTATTTCGCCCCGGCGTTATCTGGGCCCATGACCTGTTAACAGAATTCGGCTATAGGGCGACAATAATAAGAGTAGGGATGTCCGATATTATCGGCCTACCGACATTATCGGCCGATATTGGCATTAAAATGAGATATCGGAAAATATCGGTATCGGTTAAAACATTTTTTTTTTTTTTTTGCATTTCTATAACCTTTATTTACCCAGGCAAGCAAGTAAGAACAAATTCAGATTTTATTTATTGTCAAAAGTATGCATAATGTTGTGTTAATTCCACAACGAGATATGTAATGTTAATTACCTGAGGGGGGGGTGGGGGACCCTGCATATATCGGTATCGGTTGATATCGGTTGATATCGGTATCGGAAATTAAGAGTTGGACAATATCGGTATATCGGTATCGGTAAAAAAGCCAATATCAAGCATCCCTAGTCAAGAGGCATGGTTTCTATCTTGAACCTTAACTGGCGTGGTTTATTTATTCACATGAAGAGCAGCAGTTCTACAGGTCTTCTCTCACTGAGAGACATGGGGGGAGAGAAAGAAGTGGGAGGAGACATAGCTACTTATACTCGCCACCTGGTAGTACTCCTGAGTGTCTCCGCCTAGGGCGCCCTCTAGTGGAAACAGTTATATATGCAGGTAGACAGTTACTAGTGTAAACAGTAATATATGCAGTTAGACAGTTACTAACAATCCTACACAGAACCTCTGCCTTCAACAGCGTGTATAGGGATGAAATGCCAATGGATAATATATAATACACGTAGCGGGCTACTACTAGCCTCCCAGGAATTACCCTAAACCGCTCTAAAACCATACTTATATTCACCACGTTTTTTTTTCTTTTTCACATCTTGAACGATAGATACTCGATGTCAAATGGGCCATAGTATTGCATCCATAGCTATAATATAGAATATATAGTTATAGCCCTGCAAACAAGGTGACTGACTCCATTGGTTTAATGCGTGGCAACTGTGGAATAATATAATGATTCCCCAACTCTCTCACATTCCCCTCCCCTGATATTATACATTAATCTCACCCACATTATGAAGAGAAAATTGAGTAACTGTGGAATAATATAATGATTCCCCAACTCCCTCAGGTAAAGACATTCCCCTCCCCTTTCTCCCCAATCCTGTGTCCCCCCCCACCCATTTGACCTATCAAATGGGACCACATCCCCCCCCTGTTAACTATATAAGGCTCCTCCCGAGAACAATCCAGGTCTCTTTACCTGGGTCATTTCAGCTGATCACCTGGGGCGAGAGCCTCAGCCATTCTCTCTCTAAATACTATGTGTATATTTCTATCTTTCTGGATAATAAACCTTATTATCTTGATCTCGGTTGACTGAGTACATTCTTCAGGATATCCACAAATATCCCTCAATTGGCGTCTACGAACTTGTGACGGACTCTTTGCGTCCTCCCGGCGTGCTGTATTGTTTCATCTATACAGAGAAAAGTGAGTATAATAGAATGGTCGACCAAAATGTATGGCAAGGAATTAAAACCTTCCCGCTTTTCTCTGTGCCAGGTGAATGTTACGGAATGTTGTCAAATATTGAGATCATGGCTGAGTGAGAGTAAGGTGCATTAATATATCTGATCTGTATTGAGAATCGTTACCGGGGAAACGCGTGTACCCGGGTCCTTATCAGGCGGTTCTGAGAGGATTTGCTGGGTTGTAGTGCTATTCCCGGATCGAGCTGTTGCCGACCGAAAGTTAGGGCACACCATAAGGTTGTTGGATTGCTATCCCTAGTCTAGCTGATGCAGACTGAAATATAGGCAACAAGGTAAGATACGTGGGCTTATTAGACGTGATATCCTTGGAAAACGCTACTCTGTTAGAAAATGTTCTGTGATTCTTCTGCAAAAGGCGGGAAGTAGGACCGAGAGCTGATAGAATCATAATTAGATTTACCAGAGTAACGTTGTAATATTCATAGTTTCAACCTCAAACTAAGCCCACGACCTCTTCCATTCCTGAAAACGATGTATTCGGATTAGGTGAACCAATTGATCAACACAGATAGCGGGAAGCTGACTACGGGACGTCCCGGTAGTACGTGTACTACATTAAACGGGACATTAGTCGCGGGTTGAAGAGACCAAGAGTGTGATTAAACGGTATATTCAAATCTAATATAGCGCTGTTAAATTTCGAGATGGTAGAAGAAATAACTAAAGCAGTTGAAAATGACAAGTGTTCTATTGGTATTTATATTGACCTACAGAAGGCTTTTGATACAATAGATCACAGCATATTAGTGAGAAAACTGGAGAAGTATGGGATACGAGGTATAGCTAACTCTTGGCTAAAGAGCTACTTGGAAAACAGACAGCAATGTGTGCAAATCAATGACACTGTGTCAGGATTTAGGAAGGTCACCTGTGGAGTACCTCAGGGATCTGTGATAGGTCCAAAACTATTTATACTTTATATTAATGATATGTGCAATGTTGCTGAACTGTTAAAGTTTGTTATTTTTGCAGATGATACAAATTTAAAGGAACTTTTGCCTGATATTGAAAGAGAGCTTGAAACTCTCAAAACTTGATGTTAATAAATTGTCTCTCAATATTAAGAAAACTAAATTTATGGTTTTTGGAAATCGAAAAGAAATAGAGGGGGAGATAGAGTTAACAATATGTGATGTAAAAATAGAAAGAGTTTTTGAGATAAAATTTCTAGGGGTATAGTTATTGACCAGAAATTAACATGGAAACAACATGTTAACTATATTCAAGGAAAAATATCTAAGTCAGTAGCAATATTGTATAAATGTAAGGATATATTAAACTACAAAGCCTTGCACATAATTTACTGCTCACTTATACTTCCTTACATTTCTTACTGTGTGGAAGTATGGGGGTCGACATTTAAAAATACAGTAAATCCAATAGTCGTACTGCAAAAGCGGGCCATTCGGAACCTTTTCAAGGCTGGTTACTATGAACACACAAATCCATTGTTTATAAAGTCTCATATTATGAAATTTTATTACTATAAAAATATGCAAATAATGTACAGAGCTAAAGCAAAGTTACTCCCAGGTGGGGTGCAAAGGTTCTTTTCAACACATGAAAGAAAATATGATTTGAGAGATATTTGTAAATTTACTGTTCAGAAAGCTAAGAAAGGGATTAAAAGGAGGTGTATTTCTATTATTGGGGTTAACTTGTGGAACAATGCGGATATACAGTTAAGAATGAGTAATTCGATTTTGGTTTTTAAGAAAAAGGTTTGTAAAGCAATTTTTTAAAAATACAAGGGTGAATAACACTGTTTTGTTTTGTTTTTTTCTTTTAGAATACCGTTTTGGAATCTACATTTTTGTATTTTTTATTTTATTTTTTTTAATGCTAAATTTTGAAAAACTACAAGGGTGAAAAACACTGTTTTGCTTGCTTGCTTTTTTTTTTTCTTTATAATACTGTTTTGGAGTAAAAAAAAAAAAAAGGGGGTTTTTGGTAAGAATATAGGACAGGCACATATAAGCACTATGCTTCAGTCTGTACCTTTTTCAGTCACTGTAAATAATCAAATATTGATAAATGATGATGTATATTGTACTTTTTTTTGATGACTGAAAAAAATAAACTACTACTACTACTACTACTACTTATTGCAGCAGATGCTGGTCGATTAAACGAACAGCTATCCGATACAGACCAGGTATACACACACGTTATCTTATAAATATTATTGTTTGTTTGTCTGTTTACGTTCCGTTTGTATGTGCACAGTATTATAGGAACCGTCGCGTTGCTTTATTGAGTCAAGAACCGGCTGATAGCGCGCCAAGCATTGGGCGACGATGAGTTAACGTTATACAGAGAATAACATTGGGGTGCAACTCACGCGACAAACTAGGATAGTGATTTCCGGAACCAACAAAACCAGCCCACGTGAACGACCATTTGGGAATTGTAGTTTTATCGTTTCTGTTTGTTTACATTTCACATATGCACAGGCTCGTTCATTCGGTTACAAAACGCTGGTTTTAGGTGAATTCCAGGATATTGAGAGCTCGCGGAAAAGTACTGCATGGATTGCAAAGCGTTATTTCCGAGGTGAATGAGAATGCATGAACGTCGCTTGGAGCGATGACGTCACACGGTGTGCGCCATGAAATTATGATTTTGATATGAAGCTATCTGTGTGCTAACGTGAAGTTTAATATGCCCGAGGCCGAGGGTATATGAAATCCACGTGTAGTATCTGTTTTATTTGTATGTGTATGTACGTGCTGCTATTAGAACGTGTCGTGTTACTGTAGCGAGATGCAAAAGAGTTTTTCCAAAGTTGCATTGTCCCAGACCACCGGAGAAACGAGCCGAGCATTGCATTGACGACACATAGCGTGCTACAGCCTCAAGGACCACTATTCGATTGAAGATACACATAAACACAAAAGGGGGTAAGTTAATATGGTTATTCAATAACTGAACACAACTATGAGGACGACGTCAGCACAACAGCTGTCCGGTGAGTATGAAACAAACCTTGATGATGCATGACACATCTAATATCAGTTACTGTGAATTACAACTATCAAACAAATCAATTCTAGTTTAAAACAGTGTATGGTTTAACTCCCACATCTTTTTGATATGAGGTACCATAGAGAAGCATGCATCAAATATAACGTATTCTGCAACAGTAGATTAGACGTTATAACCTTATTAACATGTGTTTGTGTTTACAGATAACCAAGAGACAGACAGATCTGGCTCTGGGTCGAGATGCAGAGTGGGGTGGACACGCAAATTGTATCACAAAAGACGGAAACTCCAATGATTTGCATCTGAACGCAGACATAACACAGACTGAGTGATAATCTACATTTGAACACAAAGCAGTTTGGAGCTAAAGGGAAATCAATTGACCGTTCTAAACAAATCTACATCATGTAAATTGTGAGACGATAGCAGACACTATTCAGAATGGGCACTTGAAAACCGCAGGGCAGGAGACAGACAAAGCTATGCAAAAGCCTGCACTCTGACCACACAAAGTATCATGATTAGATTTACCACACAAAGGGGCTTGACTTAGAGCACCATGAGCTCTACAGAAACCAAGAACACTAAAGTATCGCTTTAGATGCAGATTTTCTCTTTGTTACCACCGAGACTCACCTGACAATGGATAACAACAGGGAACCACAAAACGCATTGAATGCAATGTTGGTGATGAATTTGCAGTCATGAAAGGCTACCATATTTCCCATACTAACAGAATAACTAACCAGTTGTTTTCATCTCTCTCTTTTCAAGAAGGCACACAAATTAGAAGTGCCCGAGATGAAAGATCAATGATGAAAACAATTTAACATACTATCCCCTCCTTCTATTCTCTGCTTATAACCAATAACTCCTTGCTATTTCAAGTACTTTCCATGACTGCAAATATCAAAACCACCAATTGGAGCACAATTATCAACATGTGCAAGGTGTACATTTACATTGGTCAATTAACTGACACTTTTATCCAAAACGACTTACAAGTTCTGTGTGACAGGTCATCAGGAAGGGCACAACTCTATCAGCTGAGTAACAACGTCCATCAAAGTATTGAGTACTACAGTGTAGGTTAGTTTATTAGGACAAGTGCATGACAGTAAGGTTAGTTAGGGTTAGATTTATTTGTATCAGTTGGAAGCAGGATAATCAGTTACACAATGATTATCAAAATGCACAAGATGTATTATAGGATCATTGAATTAATGCAACATAAGAGTAAATGAGAAAACGAATGATTGTTTTTCATGCAAAATAACTGGCTGTCTAGATTTTATGTTTTTTCCCCATGCTAAATTATGATGAGCCACACTAGAGGTGTGAGGAAAGCCAGAGAAGTCGTGACAAGGTAAGTATCCTGAGGTACACCCATCGCACGCATCCTGAGGTAAGATCAACTTCAATTTGACATCACAGATTATAAAGATAAAAAGAAATGTTTCTGATTCCATGCAAAGATCGGATCCAAACGATATCAAATGCATGATGGCATTACACTATGAATTGAATTAACCCTAAATGATTTTCCTCTTTAGCAGAAAGGCGTTGAATCATTTATGTGAGGAGGTTTTCTAAGGCAGTTTTCATCATCCTCAGATCATAAATTAGTTTTGTGATGGCTGGCAGGGTGGTGAATCCTCTCCTCTGTGGACATGCAGCGTGTGGTGAGTATGACTTTTTGAGTGCTATTTAATCTGTTTAAAAGTGGTAGTGAGTAGCCCTGGTTAGGTAGGCGCCGAGTGGACCAGCTGTACTGTATCAGTACTTTCAACAGTCCACTAAATTTATTATTTTTCCTTTTTTGTTTTATATAAAAGAAGCAGTGAAGCCAGACCTGGGCCCTGTTTCTTGTACCTGGATAACTGAGTTAGCCGGATAACTTTAGCTGGATAACTGGGTTAGCCGGACTTTCCGGTTTCATGTACCTGGATTTTCCAAATCACCATGACAACATATCCAAAAGTTTGAGCCTGGTCGAAAGCAGAGTTCAAGTTCAAGTTAGCCTGAACTATCGCCACGCCCCCGCAAAGAAGTGACAGCCCGTTTCCTGAAACTATTCCCACAGTCTACGATCTGCATTATACCATTCTGAATTACGTTTTTGTGCTCCATTCTTCCAGAGGGGGCTTTTGAAATGTAAAATAGACCCAAAATGCTGATATTAAATTCACTTTGTCCTAAATAATGCACGTTATATATACCGTGGCGACGGTGGCGCTCGCTCGTGCGATGTACACATGATGTGGTTATTTTAATTGTAACTGGGATTAAGATGTCTGATGAGATGCGCTGTTTGACGGATTTGAGAAATTGAATGAGCCGTTGACGTCACATTAATGAATGAGGATAAAGAGATAAACTTCATTCAAAACAAAGGATATTCTAAACACGGGTCTCTCGTTCATTAATGTATAAACAATGAATTTATCCCATCTGGCCCAGTGGCCCAGCGGTAGTGCTCAAGCCTCCCAATCCAGCGACCCGGGTTCAAATCCCAGTGTTTCCAATATGATTTTTTTGAATATAATATTAATGATTATACGCCAAAGTAGCCTGGTTTTAAGTTAAAATATTATAAATCTACATGCATTGAGGATGTCATTCTTTATATAGCTCTCAACGTGCACCAAATTGAATTATTCCTATATTGCAAAAAGAAGGAAAAGACTAGGGTCTTGAACCCCGGTCGTCCGTGTGAAAGTCAAAAGAAGAACCCGTTACACCACAGAGAAGAAAAGTAAAAGATTGACTATACATCAATCAATGGGTAAGAGAGCCGTATCGTAATTCTGTATAACAGTTAACTAATAATTTTCGCTAGCAAGATCTCATTTGATTATTCAATCCAGCAGGCAAGTTTAAAGAAATATAATCTGATTGATTGAGGTAATGAGGGACTTAGAATTAGCCTATAGATAACGCATTTAACTTGTCGGCGAGGCGATTGAGCCGTATTGCAATCTGTCAATAAAGTCTTAAATCAATTAATCAATCAATGCCGTTGAGAATCAGGATCTCTGCCATCGATACGTGCTGGCTTTTCACCTAAAACGGCCGCGCGCATTTAGCCTGACTCGCAAGTCTGGCTTGAGTTAACGAGACTGAATCCACCTTTGTGAAACAGGAAAATCCCGGCTTCGAACATCGGGTTAACTGAAGCTGGATAATGGACATCTTGATCGACTTAGTTGAACCACGTACATGAAACAGGGCCCAGCACTCTCAGGTTCAAAATTTAATGGCAGCCTGAAACAAACATGTTTCGGATTTACATATTCCTTCTTCAGTGTTATAGCTTGCAATGCACTTGCAGTCAAGATAATGTTTATATACACAGGTGGTTAATGACTTGGCAGGAAATGACATCACGGCGCAGGTGTGCCTGAGTCTATTGGTCCTCAATGACAAAAGAAAAGACTAGGGATGTCCGATATTATCGGCCGACCGATATTATCGGCCGATATCGGCAGTAAAATTTGATATCGGAAAATATCGGTATTGGTTTAAAAAAAAAAAATATATAACAATATTTGTTATATATATATCCAGTGAAATTATTAGTTACCTGAAATTATTCAGTTTTTTTGGGGGGGGGGGGGGGAACCCTGCATATATCGGTATCGGTTGATATCGGTTGATATCGGTATCGGAAATTAAGAGTTGGACAATATCGGTATATCGGTATCGGTAAAAAAGCCAATATCGAGCATCCCTAGAAAAGACAAATAGAGTCTGTTAGTAAATACAAATTATACAAATATACAATGTATAAAAGACATATATAAAAAAACAAAAATTGCATTACATTACCATACCAGAAACTTGATATGTAACATGCCCGTAGTTTATAGGGCTAATTGAGCCCCTATACTTATTTACATACTTTTTTTCTTTTTTCTATTAAGCATCAAAGGATAAACATACCTCTTGCATGAAAACAACCACTTGGATTAAACCATAATCTTATAGATAAAAGGTACTTAAAGGAAACAGGTTAAAACGTTTTCTTCATTCATTCCTCTAGGTTCTATGCAATCAAACAGGTGAATATAATAACATTCCCGTTGTAACAGTAACTTATGTCTGTCTCCCCCTCTCGCGGGCCTGTGGACTAACTCAAGTCCCATGTATCTGAGATCGTTAACGGTATGTTTACACCTGGAAAAGTGTCTAGCTACTGACGACTTTATATCTGAATTTCTCACTGAACACTTATGTTCACTGATTCTTGTTTTAAAGGCTCTGGTTGTCTTCCCCACATAAGAAAAATCACACGGGCATTTTAGTAGATACACAAGATTGGATGAATTACATGTGATACGCCCTTTAACAGGTATTTTTTTGTTCGTTTTCGGGTGCGTGTAAAATTTCTCTTTGATCATGCCTTGACACTGTACACAGGCTTGACAAGGAAAATTTCCATCAGGGATATTAGACAAAAAATGTGTAGGTTTCCTTACGGGAAAGTCGGTTTTAACTAATAGGTTGGATAAATTCGCTTGTCTTTTATAAAAGTAATTAGGCGAATGTTGAAACGCTGTCCCTATTATTGGATCCGACTGTAGAATATGCCAATATTTATTGACAATGCTCCGTATGCCTCTCGTAATGGGGCTAAAAGTGGACACGAAAGATACTTTGTCTGTGTTTTCTTTTTTCTTTTTGGGGATAAACAACGAGGCCCTATCGATCAGATTGGTTTTATTCAGGGCTTTACGTGTCAAATCGACACTATAGCCTCTGTCATGAAAACTGCTTCTTAGAACTTCTGCTTGTGTAGTAAATCTATCTTCAGTGTCGCAAATTCTCCTATAACGGAGTATTTGGCTGAAAGGTAGACTATTTTTCAAGGCAGGAGTGTGGTAACTGGAATAATGTAAGAACAAGTTACGGTCTGTCTCCTTTTTGAAGACCTCTGTATGTAAAGAAATACCATCCGGGGCTTTCTTGATCAAAACATCTAGGAAAGGTAGAGTATGTATATCAGACTTTAATGTAAACTTTATAGTTTCTCTGCAGGTGTTCAGGTACTCAAGGAAGGCATCAAGATCAGACGATGTACCAGACCAAATAAAGAACATATCATCGATATATCTCATATAGGATTTGACGAATTTCTCAAACGGGTTATTATTAAAAATGTTGTCAGACTCATACTTGGACATGTACAGATTGGCTAGGTTTACAGCGGCTGGGGAGCCCATGCTGAGGCCTCTGTTTTGCAAGTAGTATTTATCTTGGAATCTAAAATAATTCCGAGTTAGTACTAGGTCGGCTAGATTAACTAGCGCTTCTGTGGAGGGGAGTAATTAGATAAAAACTCAGTGCGTCCAGCGCGTCAGCATGTGGAATGCTGGGGTATAAACTGACTACATCTATGGTAACTAATAAGTCCAAGGGACTAATATTACAGGTCGAAAGTTTGTTCAAAAAAGTAGTAGTGTCTTTCAAATAACCATGCTGAGAAGAGGCCAAATCCTTAATATGCGAGTCAACAAATTGCGAGATTTCTTCTGTAGTGGAACCTATACCAGAGACGATCGGTCGACCAGGAGGGTTAACCAGATCCTTATGGATCTTCGGTAAAGTGTAAATAATAGGCGTAACCGGGTACTCTACGAACATAAACTTAAATCCATTTTCTGTAATCACCTCTGCCAATCTAAGGCTTTTAAGGGTAGTCTTAATTTCCGCGGAAAATTGAAATACTGGGTCTGTATTTAAAAGGGTATAAACCTCAATATCGTTCAATTGTCTATTGATCTCGGATACATACGAACTCTTATTTTGGAGCACGATTCCGGAACCTTTATCGGCTTTCCTAAAAATTAAATCATCGTTCTTAATGAGATCCTTGAGAGCTGCTGACTCTGATTCTAATAAATTAGGGTAAAGATGGGCTTTGTGACTGGTTTCACATAATTTAAGGACATCAAGTTGTACCAATCTGCAGAATGTCTCCACTGAGGGTGGGTTGAGATGAGGGGTAAACACGCTGCATGGTTTAAATACCTTTCTTTTGGAACAAAGGGTATCAGGCTCTGTTTCTGGCCTTTCATCAACATCATCACTTATAGGCACATTTTCATTAGTAACATATTGAGTTCTCTTATCAAAACCTCTGGCATAAAATGCTCTTAACTTAATGTTTCTAAAAAACTTAAATAACTCAACTTTGGTGGTAAAGGAGTCCGCTTTCCGAGCCGGGACAAACGATAAACCTTTAGAGAGGATATTGTGATGTGGGTCGCTCAAATGTGCGTCAGAAATGTTTACTATATTAGAATCAATGTTTATCACCGGAACCGTGCATTTCTTTCTTCGGCTCCTCCTCGTCTTCCTACGGGATCCCTCGCCGGTCTGGGAGGGAGAGGAGCGTCCTGCTCTCCGCGGAAATTAGACTGGCTTCGAAGAGGGTATCTGCCTTGAGAGGGCGTCTCGTCTGAGCTCGCCGCTGTGGAGGAAGAATCAGAATGCCGTTGTTTATCTCTAGGCTGCCAATTCTGCCTACGGTTCCTGGAGTGGGGATGATGGAGCCATGGATACACCATTTGCGTTGCGTAGTCCTTTTTTGTTTTGAAATGGAGTCTGTAAGGTGGAGACTTCGGTCTCTGTCGATGGTAAAGAAAGAAGACGGTTAGGTTTAGAGTAGTGATATTGAACCAGGGTTGCTCAAAATACAAATATCATTGTATATGGTTAGGGATTGGCACTCGGAAAGTCTTCCTCACCATATTTTCTGTTTGTTTTCTAGATAAATAGTTAGTGCTTTAAATATGGCTTCCATTGTGAAAGACTTTATACACACTCCTTCAATGGAGTTATTGAACCAGTGTACAAAGGAACACCTGCAAAAAATTGCTGAGCACTTTGAGATTGAGGTGACTGATAAACGTTTGAAGGAAGATGTGAGAGTATTGTTGAGAGACACATTGATGGACAGGGAAGTTTTGTTTGATATAGATAATAATAATAATAATAATACATCTATTTTATATAGCGCTTTTCCAGGTGCTCAAAGACGCTTTACATGGGCAGGAGAGACAAACTATGGCAAAACAAAAAACAGAACAAAAAATAATACATGACAAAAATAAAATAACACCGACAGAATTAGAGGTCAAAAGCAAGATTGAAAAGGTGAGTTTTGAGGGCTGATTTAAAAGATGTCAGGGTGTTTGCATCACGGATATGGCTGGGGAGGGCATTCCAGAGGGAGGGGGCAGCAGCAGCAAAGGCCCTGTCGCCCCAGGTCCGGAGCCTGGTCGTGGGAGGTGTTAGGAGGTTGGCATCTGCAGACCTAAGGCGACGGGTGGGCGTGTGACGGTGGAGGAGGTCGGACAGGTAGGGAGGGGCAAGGTTGTTGAGGGCTTTAAATGTGATGAGTAGTATTTTAAAATGTATCCTGTATTTGATTGGAAGCCAGTGGAGGTCGTGGATGACAGGGGTGATGTGATCAGAGCGACGGGTGGAGGTGAGCATGCGGGCAGCAGAGTTTTGGACATATTGGAGTTTATTGAGGATAGTGTTTGGTGAGCCGTAGAGGATGCTGTTGCAGTAATCTAGTCTTGATGATATGAATGCATGAACCAGTGTTTCAGCAGCGGAGAGTGATAGGGAGGGGCGGAGACGAGCAATGTTCCGGAGGTGGTAGAAGGCCGATTTGGTTATGTGGTTCACATGGCGGAGGAAAGAAAGGGTGGAGTCCAGGATGATGCCAAGGTTACGGACGTGAGTGGAGGGGGTTACAATGGTACCATCAATATTTAGGGTGAAATCCTGGGTGTGGTTGGTGAGGGATTTTGGACCGATAATGATGATTTCTGATTTATTGCAGTTTAGTTTAAGAAAGTTATTTTGCATCCATGTTTTGATGTCTGTGAGGCAGGTGCTGAGGGTGGAGAGAGTGGCTGGAGTGATAGTCTTGGTGGAGAGGTAGAGCTGAGTGTCGTCTGCATAACAGTGAAAACGCAGGCCATGTTGGCGGGGAATCAGACCAAGTGGAAGGATGTAGAGGATGAAGAGCAGGGGACCAAGTACTGAGCCTTGGGGGACACCATGAGTGATGGGGGCAGTGGGGGATTTGCAGTTGTTGATAGAGATGAATTGGTGCCTGTGTGAGAGGTATGATTGGAGCAAGGTGAGGGGGATTCCGGAGATGCCAACGGAGGACTGGAGACGAGTGATGAGGATGGGGTGACTGATGGTGTCAAAAGCAGCGCTGAGGTCTAGGAGAATGAGGATGGAGAGGGAACCAGAGTAACCAGATAAACCGGTCATTTCACCTACAGTGACCCCTGTAGCTTTGACCTTTGAACAGCAAAGGAGTTGTTAACTCTTAAATTGGAACATGAGGGAAGGAGTATGGAACATGAGGAAAAAATGGAAAGAATTAAAGCCCAATCACAATTAGAGATTGAAACCATTAAATTGAAGCAGATAATTGAGGGGAAAATGTCCTCCAGGATCACTGGTCAGGAGGAAAGTACATTTAATGTGGGATCTAACCGGCAACTGCTTCCCCAGTTCACAGAAAAGGATCCGGACCTGTTTTTTTCTTTGTTTGAGCGGGTGGCAAATGCAAGAAAGTGGTCTGATGAGGAGTGCACTTTGTTGTTGCAGTGTGTCCTCACAGGAAAGGCACAAGAGGCTTATGCTTCTTTGACTGTAGCAGACAGTAAGATCTATGCGACAGTTAAAACTATAGTTTTGCGTGCATATGAGTTGGTCCCCGAAGCATATCGGCAACGTTTTAGAAATTGGGAAAAAAGGGAGCACCAGACTCATGTTGATTTTGTCCGTGATCTGGTGGTACAGTTTACTCGATGGTGTTCTGCGTCAGATGTTGGAACTTTTCAGGAACTGTCAGATTTAGTAGTACTAGAGCAAATAAAAAACCGTGTGCCATATAGTATTGCTACTTACTTAAACGAACGAAAAGTTAAAACTCCGCAAGAAGCAGCAATGTTGGCTGATGAATTTAGTCTAATTCATGAACGTACATTTGCCGAAGCAGGTAGTAGTGTGCAGCAGAATAGATTTTATCCACGCACAGACAGACGTTTTGGGTCAAACGTGGAATCGGCTTATTCTAGGCCTAATAATCAAGTCAAGTCAAGAGTTTTATTTGTCACGGCATACAAGTATACAATGAAATGCGGGTGGTCTTGCCCGCAACGATGTGCAATACAGTAGTATAACATATAATGGAATCCAATAAACAACATTGTGCAATAACAGGTAACATAGTGGGACATCACGGTATTTGTACATAGTTATTTACAGAGCATGAAGGACATGCTAGGTCCCTTGGTAGTGCAATACACTGTTACTATACTATTTTTAAAGTGACCTTTCCTTTGTGGCCATAAGTGTGGGCGTGTGCAGCATGAGTGAGTGCTTTCTCATGTTAAAGTGGCTGCTAGTGTGCGAGCGTGCACAGCGTGCATGTCGTGTGTGTGCTAATGTGTGCTTGTGTGTGGAGAGTTCAGTGTTCTGTGACCCTCAGTGTTCATTGTTCAAGGCTCTGATGGCCTGGGGGAAGAAGCTGAGCCGAAGCCTCTCTGTCCTAGTAGCTGGTGTTCGCAGGCGTCTGCCTGACCTCAGCAGCTGGAACAGGCTGTTATTGGGGTGGTGAGGGTCTTTCATGGTTCTGGGAAGGAGAATGACGATAGTACCAATTGTCATTACTGTCGGCGTGAAGGGCATTGGAAGAATGAGTGCCCTAGTCGCAGAGCAAAGGCGGAATTCTTAAATGAAAATGGCCAGGTGAGACCTGTCGCATTGGCTGCACCTGCTCGTATTGGTACCAAGGCTGATGCCATTGATGCAGTTAGGTGGCATACAAGACCTGCGACAGTATCAGACATTGAAAGCGGTTATTCTCCTTATATTACGGAGGGTCATGTTTCATTGGTGGGAAGTGATTCCTTTGTACCGGTTAAAATCCTGCGAGATACCGGTGCGTTGGATTCATTTATTGTGGGATCGGCATTGCCTTTTTCACCCAAATCATATACAGGTTGTGATGTACGGGTTTGTGGGATGGGGTTACAAGTTGTGTCTGCTCCCCTTCATAACCTCATGTTCTCCTCAGATCTGGTACAGGGGGTGGTGTCCATGATAGTTCGGCCCTCGTTGCCTGTTGAAGGAGTGGCAGTGATTTTAGGTAATGACTTGGTTGGTAAGCGTGACGTGCCACCTTCATTAGTAGGTACTTCGGCACCGCTGGTGGGAGAGCCACATAAGAATGAGTGTAACCCAGACGTGTTGCCAGCCTGTGCAGTACCACGAGAGAATGTTACTTTTCCTGTGCCCGCTGTCCCGTTGTCTGTTTCCCTCAGCCACAACCAGGAAGTCTCCGCCCTCAAGACCTCCCTCAGCCAATCGCAGGGCAAGCTGACTGAGCTGCAAGGACAGCTGGATAACCTGCAGAAGGATGTGAAAACTGAGATTGATCGTCTCCAGCGGCAGCAAGCTGTTGTTGACCAGGCTCAGGCAGGAGGTGGCAGAGAGGAGCAGCTCAGACAACAGATGACTGAGGGAAAAGGGGAGAATGGAGTGAACATGGAGAGAGAGGAAGAGGAAAAAATATATAAAAATCCTAATTTTCACCCATGTGTTTAAATATGTCTGTCTGCCCATTCCGGTTACTAACCCTTTTCTCTTAAAAGGCTTCTCTGGCGCACCGGAGTTGCTGAGGCTGGGGCTCCCTCTACTCTTAAAGGGCTTCTCTGGCGCACCGGAGTTGCTGAGGCTGGGGTGGAGTGGCTGGATGGGGAGTTGGCGGGCATGTCTATGTGACCCATGTTCAGCTGTCACTTTTTGGAGGAAATGTAATTTTTATTAAAGAGTGTAATACGGTGTCTGGGTTGAAAACAGTGACCCTAGGGTCCCTGTCTTATGGGGGAGGTGTGACGACCCTCCCCCACACTGTGTTGTCTTCCTCTGCTCTGGCTGGCAGAGCAGAGCTGGGGAAGGCTCGTCAGCTAATTGGTGCACACCTGGGCCGGTGTGTCCCAGGCAGGATATCAGAGAGAGGCTGCCTCTGATCTCTGGCAAACTCCCCATTTGTTTTTCTGGTTGCTGTTTGTTGATTATTTGGTTCTTTGGTCATTTGGCTGTTACTTTTGGTTCATTTGTTTTGGTTGCTTTTCTTTGCTTTTACACCTACACATTCATGCTGCACATACACTCATCCACACACTGCTGATACTCATATATATTGGCTGCTCCTTTATATTACTGACAATAAATTCTTTGTTATTTCTTAAATTGTGCCTGTGTCTCCCTATTCTTGTTGCGAGCTTGAGCCAGTTCGTAACACATCTCAAACAGCTTTTGAACCAGTTTAATTACATGATAAGGGATGCAAGAACTGCATATGTTGCTATTGCCAATCTAATATCATCCAACAAGGGAAACTCCTGTGCCTCCATGTGTACCTGTATATTCTTATACTCAGGGCCGCCTGGGAGAAATGCGAGGCCCTGTGCGAGATTTAACGCGAGCCCCCCCCCCCCCCCCCCCCCCCCCCCAAAGGTAAAAAAAAAAAAAAAAAAATATATATATATATATATATATATTTTTTTTTTTTTTATATATACAGTCAACATATTCTTAAATAATAGCGCTGCCCGAGGCGGGGCATGATACAGTCAACATATAGCAAAAGAGAGAGCGAAAGAGAGCTCCCGTTCTACAGTCAATATACAGTGTACAGAGAGAGAGAGAGAGAGAACATGTGTTTGTCATGTGTGTGTGTGTTAGAGAGAGACTAGAGCATGTATGACAGATTCAAAAGGACAAAGATCAAAAGAGAGAGAGAGAGAGAGACACATTGGAAAGAAATTGAAATGCTATTTGGCCCTAAACAGAGAGTACACAGTGGCAGAATACCTGAGCACTGTGACTGAAGATCCTTGAGCACAGCCTAGCCATCGAGAAAGGCCGCCATAGGCAGACTGTGTGTGTTAGAAAGAGAGAGAGAGAGAGAGAGAACATGTGTGTTTGTCATGTGTGTGTGTGTTAGAGACTAGAGCATGTATGACAGATTCAAAAGGACAAAGATCAACACTTAAATCCAACAAGAAGAGCAGGGTATACCAGAGAAACCAAAGCAAGGAGCCAATGGCCGACATCAGCTAAATAGGCTAGCCAGGTACTCTGTGACACCAGGCCAAACACAGCTTTACAAGCTACACAAGCTACACAAGCTACACCATTCACACACAGCACATGTCGTATCTCCAAATGTTGTGAAGTAGCATATGTTTTGCCTGGAAAAAAACATCGTTATTAACAAAACATTCGGGAGGGGAAGGAAGTAAGAGTGGGGTAATGTCATGACATTTTCATTAATCTTAGTTACCTGGCTGCACGAGGGCGCAGGGCGAAAGGCCGCAACACAGGTCTCCACGTTGACGAAAGGCCTCAGCGCGCCTCCCTCCACCTTCGCTCCCCACCCCTCCCTCCTGGTATAGTACGGGGGGCCACGGCTCCGGCCGAGGAGACTGGGTGTGGGGAGGACGTGGTGGGCCGACAGCCAGCCAGCCAGCCCACACATGGCGTCTGGCTAACAGTTAGCTCAATCAGGCACGTGGCTCTATGTAGCTGCATACAGCCAGGTGCTCTCACCACCAGGCACACACCGTTAGCGTTAGCTACTAGTAGTATTAGCTCGTCGACCAGTTTGGCTCCAGATAGAGAAAGACAGATCCACGGCGGGTATATAATCATATGTTGACTCACGGTCACTCACCATAACGCAGTATCAACGTGGAAGGAAACTTTCTTGGCCCCACGGTGTAATTTCTTCTTCTTCTTCTTCGAGTACTTTCCGGCAGACTGGACACCTTTCGGCGTATTGCTTCTTTTGAAAAGACATCCACTCGCCTCGCCGCGCTCCTCTGGATAGATTAGCTAACGTGATAATGACCGACCTCTTTCTTCGTCTTGGCTATTGGGCATAACTAAGCATAGTCAAAAGCTGCACGCGCGAAAATGTCAAACGCAGCCGACTCACGCTGCCGGCGTCTACACTGTCTACACATGATGTAAGTAAAACCACTCCCTTCGTTGAAACCAATGCTGCTGCAGAACCCCAGAGGCTGAGCTCCAATAGTGAGTATGTCTGCAGCTGCAGGACTGCAGACCCAGGAACAAGTCAGACACATTCTACAAACGTGTCTAATGTGAAATATATAAGCATATAAGCAAAACTAGATTTTAGGTCTGTGATGAAAAAGGGCCTCGCGGGAAGGGGGGCCTCGCAAAAAAAAAAAAAAAAAAAAAAAATAATAATAAAAAAAAAATTAATAAATTTCTTTTTTTTTTTTTTTTTTTTTGCGAGGCCCCCCTTCCCGCGAGGCCCTGTGCGACCGCACTGCTCGCACACCCCCTGAGGCGGCCCTGCTTATACTGACTGTAATAACTTTTTTAATTATTTTGTGGATAAGGTCAGTGGTGTTAGAGCAGGCATCTGCCCCTCATCCCTTTCTGCCAGCCTTCCTACCACTGTCTCTCCTCCTCTCACGCTGCTAGACTCGTTCTCTCCAGTCACCTTATTGCAGGTTTCTATAGTGCTGCACAAAACTAAACCCTCTTCTAATCCCCTTGATGCTGTTCCTTCATCCCTGATTTTAGAGGTCCTTGACTCAATTGGTCCCACAATTCTGTCAAAAATTAACGTAAGGTTATGTATATAACCAAGTTCTATGAATACTGGTGACGCTCAGCGTCAGTCTGCACTAACCTCACTTCATGCCTAGCACTGAATAAAAAACTCCACAATGTACCTTTACATACCGACATCCGTCTGGCCACACCCCTATCCGCTTACCTTCATAAGCAGGTGTGTGGTCACCTACTCGCCTCCTTCCCAAACTTTCACCACAAGGCGAGATCAAGGGCCGCAGTGGCGTCCTGACGCTGAGCGTCACCAGTATTCATAGAACTTGGTTATATACATAACCTTACGTTCTATTTCATTCTGGCCTCCGCTCAGCGTCAGTCTGCACAAGAGGAGCTGAGCGGAAGCCAGAAGCTCGACAAATGTACCCCGCTGAGGCCCCCCACAACCATCAGACCAGAGAGGACCGAGCCCCCCCGACCCTCCCTAATGGAGGATACCCTCCCTATTGGAGGATGGGAGGGAGACGGATCCGACCGTGCGAAGAGGAACTCGAGCAACTCAACGCACAGGGTGAGCAGAACGTGGCTTGACCCCACGACTACGCACATGCGCAACCCGCATGCCACCAGGGAACGAACGGAAGGAACAACCCTCGTTACTGCCCCCAAAAATCACGGAGTCAAGAGCAAACTCAACCCCGTGGCAAGGCCGTAGCAGCGGAGCGCGAAGGAAGACCCAGACCCCCTGAAGGGACTGGACCCCCTGGAAAAAAGGGGGCCCGGAGAGGTCAATGACGCCAGGCATCAAGACCTCACCAGGTGGTCACTTAGTGACACCACCTTCCACATCGCCAGCGTATTCGGACAGGGCCCCTCCAAGAGCAGGCCCTTCCCCCCATTAGTACGCCGCCTGGCACACTGACCCTGCAACACAGGCAGTCAGCATGGCCGTAACTTTGAAGCACTCAAAAGGTTAACCATAACGGAAGCAGGCAGCGCACCGGGGAAAACCAGGCAGCAGGCTGTAGACCAGAGCCTGGAGCACTGCGGACGAGACAGGCGCCAAAGGGGTCAACTGAAAACAGCACTGAGAGCATCTTGACTGGAAACATCACTGCCTGGTATGGCAACAGCACGGCACAGGACAAGAAGGCCCTACAGAGAGTGGTGCGCTCAGCCGAGCGTACCACGGGTATTGCACTACCAACCCTGCAGGTCCTATACAACAAGAGGTGCAAATCCAGAGCCTGCAGGATAATGAAAGACCCTCACCACCCCAACAACAGCCTGTTCATGCTGCTGCGGTCAGGCAAACGTTTGCGGCTGCGAGCACCAGTAACGAGGACAAAGAGACTTAGGCTCAGCTTCTTCCCCCAGGCCATCAGAGCCTTGAACACTGAACTCTCCACGCACAAGCACACATGAGCACACACACAACACACGCACTGTTCACGCTCACACACTAGCAGCCACTTTAACATGAGCACACACACACTCATGCTGCACACGCTCACACTATGGACACTTTACAGAAGGAAAGGTCACTTTAAGAATAGTATAGCTTGAGATTGTATAATATAGCATTGTATAGCAGTGTACATAAAGACCCAGTGCCTCATCCGTAGCTAACAGTGTACTGCACTACCACAGGACCTAGCATGTCCTACCATGCTCTGTAAATAAATCATGTACAGATACCGATATGCCCTACTTTGTCTACTTGTTTATTGCACTATGTCGCTCTATTGGTTGGACTCTTATTATTATTATTACGTGTATTATGCACATCGTTGCGGGCGAGACCCCTCGCATTTCACTGTATACCTGTATGCCGTGACAAATAAAACTCTTGTATCTTGTATTACTCCTCTCCACTCCACTCCACTCCTCTCCACTCCACTCCTCTCCTCTCCTCCCCCACTCTCCCCCTCCTCTCCTCCACTCTCCCCTCCTCTCCGCTCCTCTCCGGCACTTGACATGCCAGACACGTAGCCAGGAATGGCCTTGCTACAGTATGACCTTTGACCTGGTGCAAGCCAACAGTAGAGGAAGGTTACCTGTCGACTGGGGCCCAGCCCCTCAACACCGCTTCCTGTCCTCTGGGTGTGTGTGTGTGGTTTGTGTGTGTGTGTGTTCCTGCCTGTGTCTGTGCGTCTGTGCGTCTGTGTATATGTATTTGTTTGTGCTTGTGAGTGCCAGAGGGTGGTTTGGAGAGCAGGGCTGCCGTTAATTGATGCAGAGTGACGAGACGTGGTGTTCTCAGCACCGGAACGACATCTTCCTCACTCATCCCCTCCCAAACACAGCGCCATGGGGCATGCAGAGGCTGTGGGTGCATTAAAGGATGTCTTCTGACCCAGCAACTCTTTGCCCAGTCATCTAAAGGTTTCTTATTTATACTTGCTGCCCCGACAGAAAGAGCATGGATGCAGACGTTGGAAGTGAGACAGTCTTTTGTAAGAGGGCTCAACTATGCAGTGAGCTAAAACAGTTCCACTGTAGACGTAAAGTGGTTTCAAACATTTTATTTGAAATGAAAGACTTTGATACTTCTAGTCCTGTATTTCTAAAAGTAGGCTACTTCTAAACAACTCAGTTTAATTCCCTCTGAAAAGCAAGTGACAAAGCTGAGAGACCAGCTCATGTTTCAAAAAAACTTTGTTCATTCAAAACCATGTGATTTGATTGGGAAAATCGTTCTAATGGGTTCCATAATATAGTTGGATATCAAGTAGTGCTAGTGTGCAGTACAAAAGGTGATAGGCTATGTTGTATATTTTAATCTGTTCATAAGGACATATTACATTGATATATAATGTCAGAAAACAGGTATAAGATAGCATGTTAAAGATAATGGTTAATATTAGTGTCATCCATTTTGTGAGGAGCACATGTTGAACCCAAAGAACAGATGGCCGGAGCCATCTTGTCATAATATAATAATAATGCAGGACCTCTTTAGGGGTCTTTATTCTGCATGCAACGACATGGGACATGCGGCACACACACACACACACACACACACACACACACACACACACACACACACACACACACACACACACACACACACACACACACACACACACACACACACACACACACACACACACACACACACACACACACACACACACACACACACACACACACACACACACACACACATGCATGCATTGTCTTTTTCTCAGTCGCCAATGCGATTCGTCTCTGCGCTTAACCCATCCCATCGTCCTTCCCCCCAAGGGCAGCCGGGAGCAGACAGGGCGTCGGCGAGGTACCGTGCCTGGGGACCAATCCAAGTGCTCCTGCCCGTCTTCGTCAAGGACGCGACAGCGTCAGCGATCTGTTGTGCATGTTTTTCCATTGGGTTTTATCTTATCGGGGGGGCAACCCTTGCGAGCACGGGGAGAACATGCAAACTCCACACAGAGTGCCTGGGTTCCTGGCAACGCAGAAACCTGGTCCCCATGCGGGAATCGAACCCTGGACCTTCTTGCTGTGAGGCGACAGTGTTAACCACCACACCACCGTGCTGCATCTGAGGCCCTTAGCCAATTCACCCAATAAGAAAACCCTAAGGTTGTAAATAGCTATGTTTAGGCCAGTCAGTTAGCTGAGTAAGACAATTTGTTTAAGGCATACAGAGTTCTGAGTGGACAGGAAGAAGCAGGAAGGGACAGTGATTAACCTCTTAAGCCCGACGGGTCCGGTACCGGTCCCAAAATGACATCACATCATAAATCAATATCTCTAGACTCTATGACATAATGTTGCGTTTTTGTTATATCATATCGTGCCAACAGGTCCACGGAGGACACCATAGCCCATGTGCTGCACACAGCAGCATCACACCTGGACAAGAGGCAGGGGAACTATGTGAGAATGCTATTCATCGACTACAGCTCAGCATTCAATACCATAGTCCCCTCCAAACTCATAGCCAAGCTGACTGGCAATATCACCTCCTGGTTTGGGAATAGCACCGCACAAGACCGTAGCAGACTGCAAAGAGTGGCCCTTTCAGCCGAACGCACAATTGGAGGTGGGCTTCCCACTCTCCAAGACATTTACAACAAGCGTTGTAAGAATAAGGCCAAGAGAATAATAAAAGACTCTAGCCACCCAAACAACTGCCTCTTTGAACTGCTGCGGTCAGGCAAGCGATACCAGAGTCTCATGGCAAGCACAGAGAGACTCAGAAAGAGCTTCTATCCCAAGGCTGCTCAATGACAATTAACACTATGTAACAAACCATCAAACACACTCACAGCAGCCACACCCACACGTACACACTCACTTTAAATGGACAGCTCACTGTAGCACCCACTTTACACACTTTAGACACTAACACACTTTATATTTATATATGATTGGCAAGTCATTGCACATAACCATGCCTTGCACCTTACCTGCCACAAGGTGGCACCACAAGCTACCTCATCCCATTTACCTCATCCCATTTATACTGTATTGTAACCATCAAACCTTACATACAATACAACAATACAATACAACCATACAACCTCTGCATTGTATATTGCACCACAAGCTACCTCATCCCATTTACCTCATCCCATTTATATTGTATTGCAACTACTCTGCATTGTATATGTACATATGTATATTGAATATTTTGTTGTCTTGTTTACACTTGTTTAAGTACTTGACTTTCTATTTTATACTTATTATACTTTTTATAATTATCTACTTTTTATCCAGCACACTCTCAGGAGCAAAACAGAAAAAGCATTTCATACAAAGTATCATACGGTTATCCTATAACCATAGTTATATGAGTATAGCGAGCGCTCTGCTCTCTAGTGGAACTATCCCTTTATCCAATCTAACAATGAATAATTTTTCTCCACATGTACACACCCATCCGCCTGGCCACACCCACATCCGCTCCTCTACATAAGCGGGGTCGTGGCCACACTAACAGCTCCTTCCCAAGTTACCACGGGGTCCTCAGTGAGTGAGAGCAGAGCGCTCGCTATACTCATATAACTATGGTTATAGTATAACCGTATGTTATATTATCGTATAGCTTACACTCTGCTCTCTAGTGGAACACAGGAGCTGAGCAGAGCGGAAGCTCGACAGATGTACCCGCTGAGGCCCCCCACAACCATCAGAACCGGGGAGGACCCGAGCCCCCGGACCCCCCTAGAGGGGGATGGGAGGAAATCGGATCCGACTGTGCGAAGAGGGTTTACCACCTCAAACGCACAGGGTGAGCAGACCGTGAGACTTACCTTCACACAGAAGGACCCGCGACCACTCAGGCGCGCATCTCACATGCCACCAGGGAACGAACGGGAAGCAAAACACCTCCGTCACAGCCCCCAACATCACAGGGTCAAAGGTCAAGAACCCAAACCCGTGGCAAGGCCGTAGCAGTGGAGCGCGGAGGAGGACCCAGCCCCAGGAACAGCCTGAGGGCCAGGACCCCCCCAAAAAAGGGGGCCCGGTGAGGTCAACGATGCCGTAGCATCGGGACCCCACCAGACGGTCACTGATGACCAGTGTTGGGACTAACGCGTTACAAAGTAACGCGTTACAGAAACGAAGTTACTTTTTGCCGCAACTAGTACTCTAACGCATTACTTTTGAAATTCAGTAACGCTACTTACGTTACTGAATGGTTCGTCACTGCGTTATTTGCGTTATATTCGGCGTAGATTGATAGCGAGCGGTAGTGATTATTATTATCCTCATCCCCACCCGCGTAGAATGATACGAGGCGAGTCTGGCCACTGGCCAATCAGAAGTGCGCAAACCAGATGCGGCTACGGAAAGAAATAGACCCTCTCTATTGTAAACAAAACAAACGCTCGCTATAAATCCACATAAAAAGAACGCAGTAACAAACTAACAAACCATTTAGCAACTACTTGGAGAGATAATTAATATACAACATGGAAACGAGATAAAGAACATGTTTGAGGCGCTGCTGGAGTCGACTAACGTAACGTTACTACATCTCGACCACCGCAGACTTTGGTGAGTGCAACTGAAACTCAAGTTGATCAACGGATTTTGACTGTACGAAATCTGCCAGGGAATCTCATAATACTAATCAAACAATATAAATAGTCCTTTCATGCACAATTGATATCCTAACTATTCTAACGTTGCAATGCTTTGATTGATATCTTAAACAACGTTGCAACTTGCAAGATGGTGAATGAATGAATGAATGAATGAATGAAAACTTTATTTAACAGATTGCAGAATGGGTACAATACAGTACGGCTCAATACATACAATTGTTAAGGGGATGCAGACCTGAGAAAGACGTTTGTCTTGTTTCCATCAGGGTCCCCCATTTTCAATTCATATAGACATTTATGACATACACAACATACATGACATTTATGGCATAGGGACATATAGGTATTTAGTACTGATACATTTGTGACATAAACGGTATTCAAATATACAGTACTGTTACCCGTAGGGCGTTCCACATTGTTGTGGCATAATTGCGAAACGTGTTTAGTCCCTTGTTTGAGCCGAATCTGGGTTTTACATGATTTGTGGAGCTCCCTCTGGTGTAGTGGTTGTGGTATTCACTGACCTTTGGGAAGTATTTTGACATGTACATGGGTACCCCGGTCGTATAGTGTATCTTGTAGACCAGGCCCATTGCAAGTTGCTGTACTCTGTCGTCTACTCTAAGCCATCCTAGGTTGTCAAAGTGGGCAGGGGTGAGGTGGGTTCAGGTCAAGTAGTAGTCTGACCAGTTTGTTTTGTGATGTTTGTAATTTTGTTTTAAGCGCCTTTGAGGTGCTTTGGTACCATGAGGTGCAAGCATAGTCGTAGTATGAATGAATGAATGAATGAAAACTTTATTAACAGATTGTAGAATGGGTACAGTACAGTACAGCAGTACAGTTCAAGTACCCTTGAATTATAATGGTTATAATGAAACGCTCCGGCGACATCAAGGCTGTTCCTTCAACCGCCGCACTTCTTATTATATCGACTCGGGACAACATTTGTTTGTGTCAGATTTGTGTTTGTATCTAGACCACATTGCTTAGCAGAGTTCGGTGATGTGAATGGAAACTGTCAAGTTGATCAACCGATTTTGAATACTATCTGGGGCATGGGACTCGGGAGCAATCTTTTTTTTTTATTTATTTTTTTAAATAACTAAATAGTTACTTTTCACAGTAACTCATTACTTTTGGGTGTAAGTAACTAGTACAGTAACGAAGTTACTTTGAAATGAAGTAACTAGTAAAGTAACTGAGTTACTATTTTTCAGTAACTAGCACAACACTGCTGATGACACCACCCCCCATATCGCCAGCGTATCGGACAGGGCCTAAATCAAGAGTAGGCCCTTCCCCCCTTTTGCACGCCACCCTGAAGCACTCTAGCTTACTGCACCTGGTATTCCCAGGGGGTCCCCCATCCAAGAACTAACCAGGGCCGAACCTGCTTAGTTTCCAAGATCTGAGGAGATGGGGCGTGTCCAGGTTGGCATGGCCGTAAGCCCCAAGAGGCTACTCCCCCACAATACTGTGGGGCCAGACGGCGCGCCGGGGAGACAACCCCCAAGGGGGTTGATCCCTCAATCAAGGCAACAGGCCAGAACTCGACCTGTGCCTGGAGCACTGCGGACTAGACAGGCGCCAAAGGGTCTACTGTAAGAACAGTACCCGGCGGAAGGGGTGTTCGGTATGCTGTGCACCATGTCATGACCTCAACAAACCCGACCCCTCCAGCGGGGGTCGAGGTTCAAAGGAGAGGCAGACACAATTGGCAGACGTCATGAAAGATGCGGGGGCACACTCTCGGGCAGACGGGGTCAAGCCCGGCCTCAACCCAAGAGTCGACTCTGCTACCAACACAACGGAGAACCAACCACTTCCCTATGTTTAGTTTAACAGGAGGCGGTTGTTCGCTTAACCCACCAAGAAAACCTAGAAATAAAGTGTTTCAGTTTTCAAAGGGTTAACCCAGGCCAACAGGTCGACGAGACCGAGTCCTGACCTGGGCCTGGCGGACCGGGACCTACACAGGGATGCCTAGAGGGGTTGACAGCAACCACCTCGACAGCCCCCTCCCATCCCTGCCCAGCAGGGGGAGGGAGGAGTGAAACAATGGAGAAGGACCAGGCCCCCTAACACAGCGCAAGGTACAACACAGTATGGACCAAGCACGTCACTGTTATGGGCAAGTCGTAGTGGCATACATATGACACACACATCCACGACATCAATCCCCGCGAAGCCCGGACCGACCCGGCATTTCCCCCCCGGAAAAGCACAAAGTCCTTCGGGGTACCAGAACAGCAGATCTGCGGCCCGGCGGACAACGGGTTAACTGACCTGGTCCGGCGTGACCAGAACCAGTCCCGCGTCCTAGTCACGCCGCCATCCCCAGTCCTAAGAGGGGGGTAGGTACGCTGCGGCATCGTTGGCCTCACCAGGCCCCCTTTCCGGGGGGTCCTGACCCTCAGGCTGTTCCTGGGGCTGGGTCCTCCTTCTCGCTCCGCTGCTACGGCCTTGCCACAGGGTTGGGTTTTTGACCTTGACCCCGTGATGTTAGGGATTGTAACAGTTTTTTTTCCCTTCCCGTCCGTTCCCTGATGGCATGTGGGATGCGCGCCTGTGTAGTCGCGGTTTCTTCTGTGTGAAGGTAAGTCCCACGATCTGCTCACCCTGTGCGTTTGAGTTGCTAAACCCTCTTCGCACAGTCGGATCCGATTCCCTCCCGTCCCCCTCTAGGGGGGTCCGGGGGATCGGGTCCTCGCCGGTTCTGATGGTTGTGGGGGGCCTCAGCGGGTACATTTGTCGAGCATACCGCTCTGCTCAGCTCCTGTGTTCCACTACGAGCAGAGCGTAAGCTATACGATAATATAACATACGGTTATCCTATAACCATAGTATAGCGAGCGCTCTGCTCGGACTCACTGAGGACCCCGTGGTCTTCGCCTTCGGTGGTGAAAGACTTGGGAACGAGCTGTTAGTATGGCTCGCTATACTCATATAACTATGGTTATAGGATAACCGTATGTTACCATTTCTAGTTAGAAATCGTCTTTGCGGACCCCTAGATTATTGTAGTAGGCTTTGATGTGTTCTACCCCAAAATGCCCTGAGTGGGACGGTAGTTTGTTTACCAGTGTTGTGGCTATGTTTGTGAAGAAAATGTTTAAGTAATTGGCTACATCCAGCTTGTCTGTGGTGAGCGTGTTTGAAAATCTGGTTTTAAGTTTTTTACTGCAGCCTAGTTGATTATTGAGTAATTTCCAAAGTTCACATGGTTTGTTTTTGTTTTCCTCAGTTTTGTCATTGATGAAATTCTTTTTTTCAGTTTTGATCATGGAGTTTACGTAATTTCGTAGTCTTTTTTTTTCCAGTTTGAGTTCAGTCACGTGGGCTTGGAGTTCACTGCTCGTGCTTTTAGTAAGCTTTGACTGACTTTTATGAAACTCAGAGCATTTTTTGTCTCTGGTTTTCATAGCGGCCAATATTTCGGAGTGCATCCACGGCTCAGCGTGATTTTTTACCCTGGTGGTTCTTAGGGGGGCCATGTCGTTTAGTATTGTTGAAAAATGTTGTTTTGAAACCAAGCCATGTTTCTTCAACCAGTGTACTATTGAGCTCATCTGACCAGTCCAGGCAGGCTCTCCAGTTCAAGGTTAAAGGCCTCGCTAGAGTAGGTTTTGAGGTCTCTAGATGTGACTGTTTTGTGACAGCCGGCCTTTTGTTTTAGCTTTTTGCGGGTACAGAATACCATATAATGATCACTTAACCTGCATGCTATAACCCCTTTATTGGAGATCTTGGACTTGTCAGAGGTCAGGATGAGGTCAATGGTAGTCTGAGTTGATTCACATACACGTGTGGGTTGGGTGATCAGCTGGCTGAGGCCGTGCAAATCACAAAACCTATTGAAGGATTTGAAGACGGGTGCATCTTTTTGTTGCATATCCGTGTTCCAATCCCCAATACGAATATTTTCTGCATCCTCAGCTCCAGCTAAGCACACATCCAGCGTATCATAAAAGCGATTTTGATCTGGCGGTCTGTAAATTGTGCCGACTAGAACAGATTTAGCCCTTTCAAATAGAATTTCCACCCATACAGTTTCAATTGCCTCATGATATAGGTCAGTACGGTTAATGAATTTGGTGTCCTTATGAATGTACATGCAGACACCACCTGCATACTTGTTTCTATCATTTCGGACTATTGAATAATTCTCCAACTCTATTTCAGGGTCTGCTACTGATGAATCCAGTTTAGTTTCAGAAAAAACATAGTATGTTTACCTTACCGCTAATAAACAGTTGTCTTATTTCAGCCAGTTTATGGCTTAGGCTGTTTACGTTCAGATGAAAAATATGTAGTCCATTTTTATTTGATGTGTTGTCGATGTCGTCGAGTTCAAGGTAGTCTGTGGAGAGGGGGGGGGGGGGGGGGGGGGGTGGGGGGGGGGGGGGGGGGGGGCTCTGTGTTGACCGGGGGGGGAGTGGGGGATCCTTTGATTGATCAGGGTCACTGTCCCGCGACGGGGACGGGGACGGGGGGGGGGGGGGGGGGCTGTGTTGTTATTATTTGGTCCGTGTGTGGATAGATGGGGAGGGGGGGGTGGGGGTGCTTCTTTGTCCTGTCCTGGGTCCTCTGCTAGCGTCTTGGTTCCTCGCAGGGCTTCTCCCTGGTAGAGAGAGAGAGAGAGGGGCCGCGGTGCAGGAGTGTGTGAAACACAAACAGACACGCATTTTACACACAACCTGACGCGCAGAGCTTCTCCCTGGTAGAGAGAGAGAGAGAGGGGCCGCGGTGCAGGAGTGTGTGAAACACAAACACACACTCATTTTACACACAACCTGACGTGCCGGGCTTCTCCCTGGTAGAGAGAGAGAGGGACCTCAGGAGCACTCCATATCACTGTCAAAATATCTTTGCGCACGCTCCCACATGCACTCCCGTATTCCGATCCGTGCAATAATATTCACAGAGGTATATTGTCATTAGACACAAGTTAACAATGCATTGTCCCGTGGGATTATGCCCCCCCGCGGCTAAATTAATTAGTATCCCCATCAATCTCTCTATCTCTCTCTCTGTCTGCCAGTCGCAGACTGTGTGGGTGACTGTCACTCAAAGCACTTATGGGGGCGGAGCCCAGCACAAACAGCATGAAATCCTGAGGTCAAAAATGTTTGCTTTTGAGTACTTGATAAAAAATATAAAACAATGCATTTTTTGGATTTTTTTTTTACAGATGTGTTCCATAGACTCACAGGAATTGTGTAAAGTTGCCCAAATAGTGCAAGGAATAGCAAAACATGGGACCGTTAAAGAATGACCCAACCTTCCACCAAGCCACACTGGCTCTCAAAGAATGACCCAACCTTCCACCTAGCCACTCTGGCTCTCATTTAAAGGGGCTGCTGAGCTAGGAAATAGACAAATTTCAGCTCTTCTCAATCAAAGTGATTACAAGGTGGAGCAAAACCCCACAGGAGGGAGCTCCACCCATTACAGTATATTAGAGTCCATGCCCTGTAGCCAGTGAACCTCCAGCCTGTCCTCAACCTCTGTGGCCATGGTCCCAGGCTCTCAAATTAAACCGTAAACTCCAAGCGGCAGACACAATTACCACTCCGTGAAAGGCAGCTAATTTCCATTTCCATGGTTCTCAAGCGTTAATTTAACGCATTGCCAGTTAACACTGCTTGTCTCTTGTTTTCTCTGTAGTTCAGATGAGTGCAGATACCCAGGGGACAGTGTGATTATAGTCACTGTGCTTAATGAGCTACTTCTCCATTTTTTGGATAGCTGCCTGTGGAAATGCCCCCCCCCCCCCCCCCCCCCCCCCCCCCCCCCCCCCCGGCCCCCTTCCTCACATATCCCCTGGGATAGGAGACTAGTGGGCCGTGAGCCCTCTTGTCCCGGCTCAGCTATATCCACTGGAAATCAAAACACAGCTACAGTTGACCACCAGAACATTGGTGGAGAGACAATGACATGGAGCACTCCATTTGTGAGCAATAACTCAAGCATAATGATCTGTGGAAAGAGAGATAGTGTTTGTGTGTGTGTGTGTGTGTGTAAGATAGAGAGAGAGAGAGACACACACACACACACACACACACACACACACACACACAACACACACACACACACACACACACACACACACACACACACACACACACACACACACACACACACACACACACACACACACACACACACACACACACACACACACACACACACACACACACACATTTTCAGGCAGGCAGAGATTTAGGGTTTTGTCAGGGGAGTGGGATGGCGACAGCTCCTCAATCCACTTTACTTCAAACAGATTGATTAGGGAGACATTGTTACACAGTGCAGCCCTCTGTCACATTATCGATACCCACAGCAGACACTTCCATACACAGACCTCAGAAACAATAGGCTGTTATTGCGGCACTACTGTCTCCACCACAGGGAGTTGAGCTGGGGGGCATGCAGCTCAACTTTGGCTCCAGTAATGGGCTTTGCCCGCTGCAAGTTTCCCTGACTTGTTCAAAAGCAGCTGAGCCTCTTATTTCCCTAACAGCGCTGCTGGGTGATTATAGTGTGGCTATTTTAAAGTAATGTACTGGACTGCTGGAGGAGTTGGAACTGCTTCAAACTGCTTCTGTAGAGTAAGGGTGTCAATCAGTATAGTTGAGTTGGATAATGAGACATGATTGAGAGGTATTTCTAGCAACAGTACGTACACCTAATAATATAAATTATGTGAAAGCGTGTTGATTGCTTTCCGTAGCTGCCCGTCTTCCTGTATGGAGGACTGTGCAATGTGCCAAGCATGACTTCAACAAAAGTTGAGTTATTATTGAAGTGAGTTGAACAGACTGGAAACCTTATCTCATTAGATATAACTAATTGGCAAAGTTTTCCTTTGGAGACATAAGGTAATATATATAATATATATAGCAAGCAATTTGTGTTGTATCACCATGACTACTAAGTACTTTTCAATACCTGTCCCTGAGCAGCAGGCCCGGACTGGCCCTCGGGAGCACCGGGAGTTTTCCGGTGGCCTGGCCTGCACAGAAAAAAAGAAAAGAAAAAAATATATATATAATTTTTTATTTATTTTTTTGCCTGCAGTCAGGCCACTGAACTTAGAAACAGGCCAGGCCAGTGTTTCCAGTTGTGGCGGCACAATAGTTAGTTAACCTAGGTGGCGAACAACCAGGAGATCAGACAGAGGGTCACGCAGTTTAAATGCACACAAGTTGGAGAACAGTAACACTTCCGCCGGTCCTGTGGGACCAGCCGGCGACCCTCCGCCCGGTTCGGTTGGTCCAGGACTCAGACATTCACAACCCCCCTTCAATACACTTCACAATACAACATTGGCAACCGGTGGGCTGAGCCAGATGTGGCAGATCTGGCATCAGCTCACGCACCTAATTAACATTGTCATCTGCCATTTATGTTTGTTATGTTCGTTGTCTATGTTGTCGTTGTTGTTTCCATTTTGTTAGATTTGTGTTTCCCTGTCTGTGTTTTGTAAATGTGTTTTAGTCTGTTGGTCTCAGTTTGTTCTATTGTTATTGTTTTCCCCTGTGTGCTCTGTGTTCTGTGCTCTGTGTTCTGTTAGGTTTGTCTTCTGAAAAAATATATAACGCACATCCTCCGTTTGTTGGTGCTGAGCCAAACTGTAAAAACAGTAATACATAAGAACAAAGCGGGGCTCGCAACTCACTTGTAGTTCCAAGGTGATTTTAATAAACAAAACAGGCAGTAGATGCAGCGTTTCGACCTTACCGGTCTTCCTTAAGCATGCATACAACACAAAATGACATATTCTTTATACGGGAAGTGAAAAATCAGCCCCACCTGATGATCAGGGGCGGTCCCAAGACTTGCTTGATTGATACATTTACATGATTAAGACATAATTTACAGATAGGCAACAGGCAGTAGTGTATAAGGTACAAATCCTAGCCACTGAAAACAAAAACAAAAATGAAAAAACAAAGTATATTGACTGTCTCCCTCTATAGGTTAAATTTATAAATAAGGTCAAAGTCTTCATTGAGTCCTGTTGGTGCCATAGTTGGTGCCATAGTTTTAAGATAATGGATCCACCATACTTCTCTCCTCAGTAGGATATTATCTATATCTCCCCCTCGTCTTAGAAGATGCACTCTCTCTATTCCAAGGTATCTTAGTGATGAGACATTGTGGTGTGCCTTTTTAAAATGTAAAGCTACTGGGCTTTTTTCATCCTCATTCCGTATCGTACTCCTGTGTTCGGCAATACATGTTTTTAAAGCATGTGTTGTCTTACCGACATATGCCTTACCACATGGGCACTTAAGCATATAGATTACATTGGTAGTTGTACATGTTATTTTGCCTCTTATTTTTATCTCTTTCCCAGTTGTTGGGTGATAGAAAACAGTGTTTTTTTAGGCGGCAGGTCTGATTTAACCACAATGTCTCTGATGTTATGTGCTCTCCTGTAGACTAATCTAGGGGGGATCTGAAAAGATGTATCCAATGTTGGATCAGAACTGAGAAGATACCAATGTTTTTTAATAGTTTGTTTAAAAAGGTTGCCTAGAGGCGAGTATTGTGTAACACACTGTATAGGTTGTACAGAGGTAGTTTTGTTTCTTGTAGATTGTAAGCAGTCTTCTTGGGTTTTATGACCTACTTTCAAAGCTAGCTGCTTTTTCTACAATGTCCTGTGTGTATCCTCTGGTTTTAAACATCGTTTTTAAAGTATCTGTCTGTTCCTGAAAACATTCATCCGTACTACAGATTCTACGGATCCTGTAGAACTGGCTGATAGGTAAACTGTTTTTTAGCGGAGTAGGATGAAATGAATCACTTCTCAACAGAGAATTTCTGTAACAAGGTTTTCTGTATACATCTGTTTGGAAGGTACCATTGTCTTTTTTTTATAATAATATCTAAGAAATTCACTTGGTGTTGGTCATACTCCATAGTAAACTTTAGATGTTCATTTTTAGCATTGAGGAAATGAAAGAATTGTATCAGTGTCATTTCATCCCCTGTCCACAGTATGCAAATATCATCTATATATCTTTTCCACGTCTTAATGTATGGTAAAAACACATTTTCTGAAGAGTTGAATACATAATTCTGCTCAAAAAGACTCGTATAAATATTGGCTATGGACGGGATGGGATGGCTTTGCTTCCCATACTCACGCCTTTGGTTTGTAGATAGTTCTCATCTTGGAACATGAAGTAGTTATGCGTGAGTAGAGTCTCTGTCAGTTCTATAAGAACGTGTGTTTCTGGTGTTGAATCCGGTGGACGTTGATTCAGGAACAGTGTCAGAGCTTCTAGAGCCCCTGTATGGGGTACTGAAGTGTACAAGGATTCGATGTCCAAGCAGGCCATGTAGGTCACAGTGGTCGGATCCTGGACAGATTTCAAAGTCTTAAGTAAGTCTGTTGAATCCTGTGTGAAGGATGGGAGAGATTTCACAATTGGTTGTAGGAAGAAGTCCACATAGGAAGAGATGTTTTCAGTGAGAGATCCAATTGCTGCCACTATTGGTCTACCTTTAGGTTGAACAGGATCTTTATGAACTTTTGGCAGGCAATAGAACACTGGAGTCTTTGGATGATCTATCTTCAGAAATGCATATTCTTTTTTGGTCAAGAGGCCATTGTCCAACCAATTCTTTAATTGATGATGAATCTAATTTTTTTAAATATTTGTTGGATTTCCAGAAAGTTTTCTGTAATTCTTAGCATCTCCTAACTGACGGTGCACTTCCTTCTCATAATCACTCCTATTTTGAACAACAATAGCATCTAATTTGTCTGCATTTTTCACAATCAAAGTAGTATCTTTAGAAAGTTTGTTTAATGCTTCCCTTTCTTTTTTCAATAGGTTGTTGTACACCTTATATTCTTTTCTGTTCTTAAGAGTATTTCTGACGTCTTGTTCTACCAATCTGCAATAAGTGTCAACGGATGCATTTCTATGTTTCGGTGGAATAAAAGTGGATTTTCCACGAAATTTACTAGAGTTCTCTGGTGTTTTATTTCACTAATTGTTGAATCCATTGCAGTTGGTCCATCATCCTTATTACTCTTAAAGAATTCTCTTAGTCTTATAGATCGAAAGAATTTGTGAAAGTCAATGATTGTGTTGAATTCATTACAGTCAGTCGTTGGCACAAAGGATAGGCCTTTTTTAAGGGCTTACTCACATGCAGTAGAGAGGGGTTTGTCACTCAGGTTCATGATGTTGATTATCTCATGGAGCTCCGGGTGTTGTAGTACGTCCTCTGGCCTCCGGTTCGAAACGTTGCATCTACTGCCTGTTTTGTTTATTAAAATCACCTTGGAACTACAAGTGAGTTGCGAGCCCCGCTCTGTTAGGTTTGTCTACCACACCTGTGTCCTGTTTGTAATTACCTTTTGTCTCTAATTAGTGTTTGTAGATTAAGTGTCTGGACCAGCAGAGACTTGCTGGTTCATTGTCTAAATGTTACCTGTGTTTGTCAGTCATGTATCCTGTCTTGTGAGTAAAAATTTTTATCGTCACCACACCGTCTCTTATCTGCTCATTTCAAGCCTTCTTTCGTATTCACTCTGCTACCTGGGTTCCAATCACCATGCAGAGTAAGCGCACTCGTAACAGAGAACTATCTCTCTCTCTCTCTCTCTCGCTCACACACACACAAAGGGAGCCGCGTGTGATTGGTGTAGGCGGGACCAGCCCATACAACTGATTGACAGCGGAGACGGCGAATGGAATGGCAGGTGGCACTTGTGCAGAATGACAGGTCGAGAGACAGAGCGAAAGACAAACAATGTCAAGCATAACCTGCACTTGAAGATGGACAGTGGAAAAAAGAGGAAGGGTGGGGCAGAGGGGGAGAGAGAATAAAAAAGAAAGGCCCTTGCAGGAGATGCTGCTCAAATTTACCAAATATTTTCTTGCACCACAGGACCACCAAGTTAGTCAATGATAAAAATAAACCATTAGGGGACTAATGGTCACCCATACATTTCATTCAACACCCTTCACCCACCACTGCAGTCCACACCCCATTTAAATTGTTTTATGTAGGCCTATAGGTAGTTATTTATTTAGGTATTTAATAAATATTGGTTAAATGTTAGTCCTTGTGTCGTTTCCCTCCTTAATGATATATCTTTGGTTTTATTTGAGGTTTATAACAGTAGTGTTATGGGATGTGGTGGTTGCGGGACCCAAATTGTGCAGAGTGTGAGGAAGCAGTCAGGAGACGAACGTTCAAAAGAATAGGTCTTTACTGAGGTTTACAAAACATGACGCACAACTGTTACACGGACAAGAGAAAACAAAAGACTAAACTAGACCTAACCAGAAAACACGAACTTAGACAACGAAATGAAAGAGGACCAAAACATGAACACTCATACACTTACTGATACGAGCAAACAAGCATGTAACGGACACGAGAACTGAGCGTAGGCTCACAGGAACAAAACATAAACTCAGACGAGCAGGGCTGAATACATACAGAGGCTCAAAACGAGCTGAGTTGCCGAAGCACTGATATGAGATAATGCTCACACAAGCTGGGTTACGAATGACTGATACAAGGGTAGGCTCCACGAGCTGAGTTGCCGAAGCACTGATACGAGATAATGCTCACACGAGCTGGGTTACGAATTACTGATACGAAGGTACGAAACCGTAACAGAAAACAATGAACGCGTGCCAAACACAGGTGGGGCGGGATCATATATACTAACACTGATTACTAAACAGGAACAGCTGGGATAAGAGTACCAATACACACTAGGGAACACAAGACTAGACTGGAACACAATAATACAATATAGAGAATGAATACGACAGAGACAAGGACACTAGACTAATGGGCAGGGAACATTACAGACAACAGAATTACATGAGACAAGGTTGTGAGCCAGGCAGAGACTACGATAAGATGGAATAATATACACAAGGTGTAGTACCGCTGATAAGCACGATGGTGCCAGAGGATTGTCTTTGAAACGTCTCTGAAAGGCAACGTTCTTCTCCCTGAGGAGGGCACGTTGGCGAATGTTCAAAATGTCAGAGTACGATAATAGCTGGAACCATTATTCTCTATCAAGTTAGGACCTTCAATATATAGCTAGCAGGACATAACTAATTATATCTGCATAATTCCTTTGAGTTTTTATTTTCTTGGTCTTTGTTGAAATTTTTGTTCAATTAATTTTCTTCTCAGGCCTATGCCGGGGTGGGTTGGGGGGGGGGGGGGGGGGGGTTACTATTATTATTATTATTATTATTATTATTATTATTATTATTATTATTATTATTATTATTATTATTATTATTATTATTATTATTATTATTATTATTATTATTATTATTATTATTATTATTATTATTATTATTATTATTATTATTATTATTATTATTATTATTATTATTTTATTTATTTTTTGTCAACGGTGGTTGGTGCAGGGGTTAGGGGGTAGGAGTTTTTTATTTTAAATGAGGCAAGGGGCAAGCCAATGCATGTAATTGGCAAATAATTTAAATGTATGTTTTATGTGCATTGTATGTGCATTGTATGTCCTGCCTTTTCTTCCAAAAAATGAAATAAAAATATATTAAAAAAAAGAAAATGTCAGAGTACGAGAGTCCGAAAGGTAGATCACAACAAGTGGATTGTTCTACGCAGTTGTTAGCTCATTAGCTTGTGATTCACATGCATTATAATTCACCAGAATGCAGGAAATTAAGTCTTTGTAATTAAAGATTTGTGGGGGACCCCTAGACCCATGTTTAAAAAGTGGCCTGACTGGGGCTATATTTCACGCTATATTTCCTGGGCCTAAATGATTTTCCCAGTCCGGCTGTCCGGCCCTGGCAAGTGGCGTGAGCGTAATTCTTGGACCTACCTGGAGTGTGATCGGTTTACTTTAAAGACGGCAGTGTGCCATACCTGTGTTGTGAGGACAGAACTGGTGTATAACTTATGTCGGGGCGACAGTGGCTCGGGAAGTAGAGCAGTCATCTTGTAATCCGGAGGTTCCCGGTTTTATTCCCGCTCCTCCCAGGCAGCATGTCGAAGTGTCCTTGAGCAAGACACTTAACCCTTAACTGCTCCCAATGAGCAGGTTGGCACCTTGCATGGTTGCCTCCGCCGTCGGAGTGTGAATGTGAGTGAATGGGTAAAATGTGAGGAACAAATTGTAAAGCCCTTTCAATAAAAGCGCTATATAAATGCAGCCATTTACCATTTATGTTAAGTTAAATGGAACGACGAGCAACAGAACCAGTGTATGGTTTATATTGCAATGCAATGAGTGGCAATAGTGAGGACGCAGGTCACGTTGGTTGCATGTAGTAAGAATGTGAGTGTATGTGATTTGATCACAATGCTTTGTATTGCTACTGTAGGTATTCTAGGGATGTAGATATCTGGGTGCGACTGAGAAAAGCAGGTGTGTTTCATGAGATGTGCGGATTTGCGTGTGCATGGTTTTGTGTGTGTTGGGTGACCGTGACAGTGATTGAGTGTGTTGATATAGCAAAGTGGTGGTTCGGTGCTTACTCAGCGTGTGTATAGGGGTTCAATTCATTAATTATTATGTGTCTATCTATATGTGTATTGCCTGTGTGTCAGTGTGCATCTTTTCTTTCATCTATGTTCATGGTGTCCCTTACCATAAGGGCACGCTGAACTGTAGAAGGAAATGGTAGAGTGAAATCAGGTGTAGATATCCTTGCCAGTACATTGATTGATAGTATATATAGAGAGTAGTATTGAGTAGTGGATGCTTACTAAGTGCCTGTGTGAGGTTCCATCCATTGTCTGTCTGTGTCTAATGTGTTCTTTGTCTGTGATTGAGTGTATAATGATGTGTATGTGAGTCCGTCTCACATTACCAATGCATTTAACCACATTTTTAACATGAGGCTATGTTTGTGTAAGGATAGAGAAGATAGGGATTCCCCTTTCCCATTGTAGGTAATTTCAATAACTTGCTGAGAATGGTGTATGTGTGAGAAGAGGTGATTGGAAGATATGTAAGTATGTAGTCTGCCGTGAGGTTGTGGCAAGCTAGAATGGGTTTTAAGAACGTGAGAAGAGTAAAAATAAAGTGTGATTGAGCAGGTTATATATGAGTAGGAAGGGAACATGGACCGAAGTCATCTAGCCAAATAAGAGTGGGGGAAGGCAATAGCCACATGAGAGCAATGATCTAGCTGGATAAAGAATGGATACAGGTTAACTAGATAAGAAAAATACTGTGTCAATTCAGGGGGCAGTTGGGAATCGTACCCGGGTTGCCCAGACCACAGGCAACAGCGCTAACCAGTCCAGACCACAGGCAACAGCGCTAACCAGTCCAGACCACAGGCAACAGTCCTAACCAGACTGCTTCTATCCAAAGTGCTTTACAATTTGTTCCTCACATTTTACCCATTCACTCACACATTCACACACAGATGGCAGAGGCAACCATGCAAGGTGCCAACTTGCTCATCGGGAGCAGTTAGGGGTAAGTGTCTTGTTCAAGGACACTTCGACACGCTGCCCGGGAGGAGCGAGAATCGAACCGGGAACCTCCGGATTACCAGACGACTGCTCTACCTCCAGAGCCACTGTCGGGACCCTTAAAGGGTCCAACCCATTAGCCAAAGACTAGTGTGTCTAGGCATCCGTGGTTGTTACCCTCCCCCTCCTGTGGAAAGTGTGTCCTCTCATGCCTCTGGTACTTCTGATGGCCTCATGGTCCACCATCCCACTTCCGACACCAATGTAGTGAATTCAGGCGGTAGCCGGGAATCGAAACCGGGTCGCCCAGACCACAGGTGACAACGCTAACCAGTCAACTAAAGGGTCCAACCCATTAGCCAAGGGCAGTCGTTACAGTACCTAAATAAGAAGAATAGCATGGGAAAGACAGCCTATAATAGGAAAGGAGGAGGTGATAGGAGTGATAGGAGAGAGGAAAGGAGAGGTGATAGAGTGTGTTTCCCTCTGTGTATGCCTGTGCCCATATTAGGAGTTCCGGTGACGAAACCAGCCTCATGTGGATCAAGATGGCACCGTGCTCCTACGGTCGGCTCCGTTGGGGTTGTGCTTGATTTGGTTCATCTTTATAGTTTTACTAGTTTTTTATAATAATAATAATAATAATACTTTATTTGTATAGCACTTTTCATACAGAAGTTGCAGTTCAAAGTGCTTCACAACAGTAAAAATATATTCATAAGCGAGCATGAGCAAGGTAAGGTAAATCACAGTGTTTCACATTAGAACCTAGTATTCCAATAGGTTCTCTGTTTGCAGTTTCATTCAGTAATACAAATGACAAAAATTGTTTAAAATGATTCGGTTTAGAAATAGTCTAAGAATTATAAAATGGAACATGGTATTTAACATAGAACAGTGATAAAATAGTAACATTTTGGATTACAACAGAGCAGTGCTCTTCATTATAGTAATATTCAATATTCAAGGGGATTTCACAATTATTACATTTGGTAGTAATAATGGCACACAGTCATAAATAAATAAAGTCAACATGCGCATTTGTTATCAGCAGTGCCAATGCAGAGGAGAAGGGGGTGGGGGATGGGACTGCGACTGGAGGGGCCGGGGGTGGGGGGGTGGGGGCAGTTCATATGACCGTCAGACACTTTTCAACATTGGATAGTTCACTCACCGTTTGGATTGCTCTCTCGACTGGCTTGTTGACACAACACTGGCCTGCCGAGATGATCAAGTAGAACGCTGTGGGGGAGGACAACAACCTCAGGCGTTCGGAACAGACTCTGTTCCTGGGCTCACTGACCACCGCGCGCTCCCCAGCATCCTGCTGGCCAACGTTCAGTCCATCGAGAACAAACTGGACGACATCAGGGCCAGGATCAAGTTCCAGAGAGACAGCAGGGACTGCAATGTCCTTTGTTTCACTGAGATTTGGTTGACACCAGCATTACCAGACCACACTATCCAGCCCACAGGACAGAACAGAAGAGTCGGGCAAATCAAAGGAGGGAGGCATGTGTGCCATGTTTAACTGGTGTAACCCAGGGAAAGTGAAGAGACTGCTCGGCCAACCTGGAGTATATATATCCATCAAGTGTCATCCATTCTTCAATCGACGAGATAATTCACGCCGGTCATCCTAATCAGAGTTTACATCCCCCCTCAAGTCAACACTGGGGCAGCGCTTCCAGAGTTTCACGACGAGGTAAACAAACTTCAAAAAGCGGTTGATGCTGCGATTGTAGTGGCATGGGGACTTTAACAGGGTGAACCTTAAAAAAGTTTTACAGAATTTTGACCAGCATGTGACTTGTCCCACCAGAGGCGAGAGTACATTAGATCACTGCTACTCACAATTCAAGGACGTGTACAAGTCACACACGCTTAGTCCAGTCAGTAAATCAGACCACAACGGCAAACAAATAAACAAAGTCTTAAGCTCGCTTCCGTGGAAATGCGAGAAGTGAAGCGATGGTCTGTAAACTCAGAAAAAATGCTCCAAACTGCGCTCGATTACACAGACTGGGGCGTGTTTTGTGAGAGCACAGACAACATTGCTGATTATACTGAAACAGTGCTAGACTTTGTTGGTACTCTAGTAGTATGTTTCCCCCGCCTTAGGTACCCTGGACACAAAGACAACAGGTGATCACAAGGCCGACAGCCTTGGCGGCCGAGGGATCGGCTACATTAGATGAGCACGCCCTAAAAAAACGTTGCCGTCTAGCTGTGTCTAGCTCACTCTCCGGTCACTCCCCCCCCAACACCAGCGGGATACGGGCTCTGATTTGTTCCCTTTGGCTGTGGGCTGCGTGCCTTCAGTGAAGCACGAGCGGCCCCACGTTTCGCTTCTCATGGGGACAGGGGCTGACACCCAGTTGCTGGCTAGGCCTGGGTCTGTCCGTGAGAATGCTGTGCTGTCAAGTGGCTCCCATGCCACACGTTCTGCGTCTGTGTTTGGTGAGACTGGTGTGTCTGTCAACAACGAAGGTTGTCCCCCAGCCCGCCCTCGCCAGGCCGGGTATCACGTTAGTGCCTCCCATGGCCAGAAGACCGGCGGTGGTCAGTCAGGCGCGCGTGATTTGGGTGGTAGTAATATCACTGCAGGGCTACGGTGTGTTGGAACCCACCCTATCGGGCAGTGTAGGGACCTCACGCCTTGCATGTCCAGCTGTAGAACAGTTCCTCAGCAATCCATGCTAGGGAGGTGTTCAGTGGGGGAGCTTTTGTCACCCAGTGTGATGTCAGCTTCCCCCGTATCAAACCGGCCCTTTCTGTTGGGGTCCCCCCTTGGGTGCGATTGCCTCGTTGGTAGTGTCAGGGTGCGATATCCCAGCTCCACGAGATGCCCTGCTCGTGTGGTTGGCGAGTCCAGGGTTGGCGACGCACAGCGGGTGGGACCGGGCCACCTATCTACGGTTCTTGGCGGACCAGCGCCAAGTGGCGGCGGGTGTGCTTGGGATTATCATCACATATGGCTACAGCAGTGCCATATGTCGAGGTGGATGGAGAGAACGCTGAGGCGGGGACTTGTGTTTGCACAACCCCACCCGTTTTCATGTTTGGTACAGACCCTATTGTCAGGTTCAACAGCAGTGACAGCTCTGGCCAACGAGATCCAATCTTTGTTGGCGAAGCAAGCCATCATTGTGGTCCCAAAGGAGGACGCGATGCATGGCGTTTCCTCCCGGTATTCTCTGGTGCCCGAGAAATGGAAGGTTCAGAATGTTGACCGTCTCCCACCTGTTAGACGCTGTCAGGTGGGGGCCTGGTTCACCTCCATAGATCTGTAGGATGCGTATTTGCATCCCGATCTTCCATCCTAGGGCTTACCTATGCTTCCTTTGCAGGGCTTAGCATACAGGTACCAGAGGCTGCCGTTCGGCTACTCTCTGGCTCCCCGCATCTTTACCAAGTGCGTGGAGACCGCGCTGGGGCCTCTGCGTCGTCGGGGGTTCCGAATTGTATTCTGCCCTGGACGACGTTCTGGTCCTTGGCCGGTCAGGGTAGATCGCCAGGTCTCATATTAGGCAGGTGGTATCTCACCAGCCTGGGTTTTGCTGTAGACTGGAAGAAGAGTTCTCCTCTTCCCAGTCAACGGGTGGAGTACTTGGGCTTTTTCTAAGCTCAAGGTCTATATGGGCATCCCGGGATACGGGCTCTGATTTGTTCCCTTTGGCTGCGGGCCGCGTGCCTTCAGTGAAGCACGAGTGGCCCCACGTTTCGCTTCTCATGGGGACAGGGGCTGACACCCAGTTGCTGGCTAGGCCTGGGTCTGTCCGTGAGAATGCTGTGCTGTCAAGTGGCTCCCACGCCACACGTTCTGTGTCTGTGTTTGGTGAGACTGGTGTGTCTGTCAACAACGAAGGTTGTCAGCAGGGGGAACTTGAGGCCCAGGGGGTCGCAGCGCGAGTTCCCCCAGCCCGCCCTCGCCAGGCCGGGTATCACGTTAGTGCCTCCCATGGCCAGAAGACCGGCGGTGGTCAGTCAGGCGCGCGTGATTTGGGTGGTAGTAATATCACTGCAGGGCTACGGTGTGTAGGAACCCACCCTATCGGGCAGTGTGGGGACCTCACGCCTTGCATGTCCAGCTGTAGAACAGTTCCTCAGCAATCCATGCCAGGGAGGTGTTCAGTGGGGGAGCTTTTGTCACCCAGTGTGATGTCAGCTTCCCCCGTATCAAACCGGCCCTTTCTATTGGGGTCCCCCCTTGGGTGCGATTGCCTCGTTGGTAGTGTCAGGGTGCGATATCCCAGCTCCACGAGATGCCCTGCTCGTGTGGTTGGCGAGTCCAGGGTTGGCGACGCACAGCGGGTGGGACCGGGCCACCTATCTACGGTTCCTGGCGGACCAGCGCCAAGTGGCGGCGGGTGTGCTTGGGATTATCATCACATATGGCTACAGCAGTGCCATATGTCGAGGTGGATGGAGAGAACGCTGAGGCGGGGACTTGTGTTTGCACAACCCCACCCGTTTTCATGTTTGGTACAGACCCTATTGTCAGGTTCAACAGCAGTGACAGCTCTGGCCAACGAGATCCAATCTTTGTTGGCGAAGCAAGCCATCATTGTGGTCCCAAAGGAGGACGCGATGCGTGGCGTTTCCTCCCGGTATTCTCTGGTGCCCGAGAAATGGAAGGTTCAGAATGTTGACCGTCTCCCACCTGTTAGACGCTGTCAGGTGGGGGCCTGGTTCACCTCCATAGATCTGTAGGATGCGTATTTGCATCCCGATCTTCCATCCTAGGGCTTACCTATGCTTCCTTTGCAGGGCTTAGCATACGGGTACCAGAGGCTGCCGTTCGGCTACTCTCTGGCTCCCCGCATCTTTACCAAGTGCGTGGAGACCGCGCTGGGGCCTCTGCGTCGTCGGGGGTTCCGAATTGTATTCTGCCCTGGACGACGTTCTGGTCCTTGGCCGGTCAGGGTAGATCGCCAGGTCTCATATTAGGCAGGTGGTATCTCACCAGCCTGGGTTTTGCTGTAGACTGGAAGAAGAGTTCTCCTCTTCCCAGTCAACGGGTGGAGTACTTGGGCTTTTTCTAAGCTCAAGGTCTATATGGGCATCCCTCTCGGAGCGGCGGAGAGTGGTTGGGTTCTCGGCGCGCTCTGGAGGTTCCGTCCTAGGATGGTTACGGCACTGTCCATGATGCGCCTGCTGCTGGGGTCCCTCTTGGCCTCCTCTTCATGAGGAGGATGCAGAGTTGGTTTTTTCCAGTATGGAAATGGACCCGGTGTGAGACATATGGAAGCGGATGAAGGTTCCCATGTCAGTACTGGGGGACCTCGTCTTCTGGGGAGGGTCTGGTGCCCTCACCTGCGGGGTCCCCGTGGGCAACTGGCTGTCACACATCACGGTCTTCACCGACCCCTCCCTCATGGGATGGGGGGGGGGACGTGTCGGGCCAACGCAGTAGGGGGCAGCTGCCATGCTGCCCCGTCTGCGCTACATTCAATGTGTTGGAATTGAAGGCAGTCCTTCTGGTCCTCAAACAGCTCGACCACCTTGTGGTGGGCAAGCATGTTTTGGTCAGGACGGACAACACGACGTCAGCGTCGTATATTGTCAGACGGGTGGAGTGCGCTCCCCCCGTCTGCTCCGTGGCGGCGGTCGGACTCTGGCTATGGGCTTCTCCATCTGCTCTGCCTGAGGGCTCTCCACATCTCCGGCAGGGTGAATGTGGGTGCAGGTGTGATGTCGTGGGGCGGTCCTCACCCTGACGAGTGGGGATTACGTCCAGACATAGTCGGGCAGATCTGGGACCCATTCCGTGGCCGTCCGGGATTCCGTACGCATTCCCCCCCTTACACCTGATAGCTCAGCTGTTGGGGCGGGTACGTCGGGAGCACGGGACTTGTTCCTGGTCGCGCCGGGCCGGGGCTCAGCTGTGTGGTCCCCGGCCCTGATTCAGCTCTTGGTGGCCCCGCCGTGGCCTGTTCCATGGTCACCGCGGGCCCTCTCTCAGGCACGCGGAACTCCGTTCTGCCTCCTGTTCTGGGGCAGCCTCTAGGCTTGGCTGCTGACAGTGTGAATCTGGTGGGGACACGTCTTGACTATTCTGTGGTTAACGCTATCCAGTACGCGCGCGCTCCGTCCTCTACCGCGGCTTACGCTGGGGAGTGGCGTATGGTCGAGTGTGGGGGCGGAACATTGTTCAGCCACCCTCTCGTGGAACATTCCTGCTTGGCGCTCTGCCTCAAGCCTGTGGAACGTTCTCTGTCTCCGAGTGGGACCTCCAACTGGTCCTGAGCCGGTTGTCGGAGGCTCCATTTGAGCCTCTTGAGCAGGCGCCATTGGAGCTGCTGTCTTTGAAAACCGCATTCTTTTTGGCCATCACCTCCGCTAAACGCGTGGGTGAGCTGTGTGCTCTCTCAGTGCGGCCTGAGTGCCTGTCTATTCGGCCGATAGCGGTGCGACTCTGAGGCCTAATCCAGTCTTCGTGCCAAAGAATATCCGGAGCTCTTTCACTCCAGGGATATTGTGGTTCAGGCGTTCGTCCGCCTCCTCACGCTAGTGAGTTGGAGGCGGGCCTTCACCTGTCGTGTCCTGTCCGTGCACTGGGGGTTTACCTCAGGACTCGGGCTCTCAGGGCTTCCGTTCAACTGTTTCTTTGTTACGGTGGCCCTTGCGCGGGTGAGGCGCTGTCCAAGCAGCACCTGTCACATTGGTTGTGCGGGGGCGTTGCCTTTTGCTGCACGTTGGCTGGACAGGTCCCCCCTCGGGCTGCTGCCCTGTTAGGGGGGGCCTCTGTGGAGGACATGTGTGCTGCGGCCTCCTGGTCCTCCCCAGGTCCCTTCATTAAGTTTTCCCTCGTGGACATGACTGGGGGTTCTGTCTCCCAGGCGGTTCTGAGGTCTGGGACCTCTCCTGCGTCCCGCCTTTGGTGGGCTTGCAGGGGTGTGTAGGTGTGTGCCACAGGGTGATGTGTCACACGTGGTCTCGCCTGTGCTGTGCGTTTTTCAGGGGTCTCTGGTTCCCCCTTTTTCGCACTTTGGTGGAGTTGACTGCCTCCCCCCCTTCATTAGGATGGGCGGGTGGACGGGACTCCCCTCCTCCCTGGTCGTGGGGCTTATGGGCCCTCAGGGGGTACACTTGACGGGTCACGCATCCGCTCTGTCCCATATCTCATAATGGCAAGAGCGAGACACGATGACCAGTATGATAATATAACGAAAGGTTATCCTATAACCTAGTTATATGAATACTGGCAGAGCGTCTCGCTCTTAGCGCCCTGAGGTCTCTTGGTTGGGTTTTCAATGTTGAAAACTTTTTTTCCGAGGAAGGTAGAGTGTGACCATGTCCGGCGTCTTATAGCAGGATGCGGGGGTTTGGCCTGGTCACGTGCATGAGTGCAAATTGTTTGTTTCATGAGCACAGTAGGTGCTAGGAGATAAGAGTTATCTCATAATGGCAAGAGCGAGACGCTCTGCCAGTATTCATATAACTAGGTTATAGGATAACCTTTCGTTATATATACTGATCACATCTATGTAATCACAAGTCAGGAGTGGCTTGGAGAAAGACAAATCTGATTAAATTCTGACGGTTCCGGATAGAAAAGATTAATGATGAAGAAAAAAATAACTGCTGGCAATCTCTGTTACCTTCTTCCCCGTTTCCTTTCAACTAAATCAATCTAAAGGCCTTGTCCTCTATGATATTATTTATTGTTGGTTTTATTTATTTCAAGTGCTTGCACATCGTAAGAGCCAGTGGTGAAACGGCTTAGTGAGGCAGGTGCGCACAGCGCGCACACACACACACACACACACACACACACGTCCTGTATTATGTGTGTAATGAATCGTTCCAGCAACAGTACATTATATTATTGTAATGACTTGTTTTATTATTAGATTGACGATATAAAGGAATATCTTATCTTATCATATTATGTGCTGCCCCCCTGGTTCATGACCGCAGACGGAGCAGGAGGTGGCCTTGAGAGCCAAGCGTGCAGTCGTTCAGTATTGACACTACTAAATTAGATGTCACGCTAAGATGTCATGTTCTACAGTAGGACTTACTACTATAATACCTAATAAAAACAAGTCATTAGGATAATATAAGCCTACTGTTGCTGGAACGATTCATTTATTACGTATTCACAGTATGTGTGTGTGTGTGTGTGTGTGTGTGTGTGTGTGTGTGTGTGTGTGTGTGTGTGTGTGTGTGTGTGTGTGTGTGTGTGTGTGTGTGTGTGTGTGTGTGTGTGTGTGAGAGAGTTGTGCGCATGCAGCTGCCTCATTAAGCCGTTTCTCCACTGGCTCTTATGATGTGCAAGCAATAGAAATAAATAAAACCAACAATAAATAATATCATAGAGAACAAGATGGTATATGGCATATTAACATATTGGGTGTGCCGTTAACGTAGATCTACGTTTCTGTGGCCCAGCGGTTGAGTGCCAGAAACGTAGATCTACGTTTCTGTTTCGTTATTTCTTTTATTCGCTATTGCCATTCATAATCCATCGAGGCAACTTGTGCACGCTGTCCTGAATGTGTCTGAGATTGCAAACGGCCAATACCACCGCCTAACGCCTTGCGGACGCTATTGCACTCTATTTGAAACTATGTGGTTTGTTTTCTTGGCCGAGCTGCGGCGTGGGCGCGGGGTCTGAACACTCCGGCAAGACAAGTGGTCACCACAGTTGCCTCGACGAGGGTCCCCGCCCGCCAGATCATCTGCAATGCTGAATAACGTCAGACAAACGATTGCGATGAATATTTGGAATGGCGATCAGATAATTGGGTTATTCTTTTTGCAGTACATCAGAGACAAGGTAAGGACTATATGTTACCAATCTTGCGTTGATCTGCTAATTTTTTCGCCGCGATCGCAGCGTGTGTCTGTAATGTACTGTGTAGCGTATGCCGTTGGTGGCTCTCGAAGCATAGAACCCCCCCCACACACACACACACCCTTTCGTGGATGCATGATGAAACATAATACCGATAATCTTTTTTTTTATCTACTTTTTCTCCAATTTTTCTATTTCTTTCTCCCATCCCAATTTCGTATCGTCCAATTCTACCCTCCCCTGTCTCGAAAGTTGTTAGGCCATGCCTCCCACAAGCCAGCTGCAATGTGGACTAAGCCTTACATCACGTGTCCCCTCCGGTACTCGAGGAAGCAGCAGTCGCATCTTTTCACCTGCACAGCGAGATCTCTCAGCGTCGGGGGTCTGCGTTTGGAGGGCACGCCGCCCCCGTCGCTTCCTGATTCTGCTGCGCAGGTGCACCAACCGACCTGTAGGGGTCGCTGTCCACAACGTCCGATCCCCACCCATCAGCTTCCCACCCCCTAATACTGCCAATTGTATTAGTATGAACGACCAGCCAAGCTGATAGCAATGCGGAGAGCTGGGCTCGAACCCAGCGTCTCCTGCATTGGTGGTGAGCGCCTTGCCCACTGCACCACCTAGCCGCCTCATAATACCGATAATCTAGCGTTGATTTCAGATCGATTCAATAATCAGCCGAGAAATTCAACGATTTATAATGAAATTCAGATAAACGCTGTTTTGGCTGCTTTTCCTGGGATTACTCAGAATAACTCAAACTATACTCATATTCACCACGGTATAAAACGGAAATATACGGATGATCAGTTTTTTGCATGTTGACCGGAAGAAACTCACTGACAATCCACAACGTTATTAGATCCATAGCTATAATATTTAATATAGTTTTAGCACTGCAAACACGGCATTATCCCCAATTGAACAGAGCGCTGGCACTGACGGCCCACAGTGCCCCCTGCTGAACGGCACTTGATGTGTTAATACAGTATATTCCACTATACACTAGCTATATCCGCACGATTGGGTTTAGTTCTTATTTATATATTTATTTTCAGACATGGTTAATTGATTCATGACTATAAATGTAAAACATAATTGTTAATGATACAAATATTGTTGTATTTATTATCATTAGAATTATTTAATTCTGAGGATGTCTGTAGAATCGAAGTGAACACAATCCCCAAGGATTTCTCCCAAATGAAGCCGTTAAAAACTTGAGTACACAATTAGTTGAGCTTATAGGACTAGATATTACAATCCCTTAGATAATCAGCACTTTTCGTTGACAGGCCCACGACACCTCCGAAGGGCTCAATGGCAACACCTGGCGTCCCAGGTGTGCCCCCCTCTGCTTTTACCCCTCGATGGTCATTTTGCAGCCCAGTTGGGGTCCTTTCTCTTTCTCTTTTTTTTTTTTTTTTTTTCTTTTTTTATTGATATTTTTGCACAAATCTTTCCAATATTCACAAGACATCTTTCCACAGCATAATATGCAACATCCAAGATTTGGCTTTTTCTTTTTCGTAACATCATACAAAACATACAAAATACTCATACAAACACATTAACAACTGACATGGAAATTAAAAAAGCACTTACAAAAAAAAAACATTACTATACATTGTGCATATATATCCCTGATGCACATACGTTACATGTAGACCGATCTACCTGCGAGCAGGTATGTGCTGCATCTTCTATTGGGATGCCATCTTTCTCCATAGTGCATGTGAGAGGATGCGTCTCAAATATATATAGGTGTGCGTGAGAACATGTATGAATGTGTGTCTCAGATATGTGTATGTGGGTACGTGTCTCACGTAAGTATGTGTGTATGTCTCATACGTGTGTGTGTGCATCTCTCAGGTATGTGACTGTAATCCTACCTTCTGTGTGTGTCTCGTATCCATGTGCGTCTCTGCCACCTGTGTGAGTGTATATCTCAGGTGTGTATATGCATGTGCGTCTCAGCTATGTATGTGTGTGTCCCCTATGTATGTGTATATCCCCTATATGTGTAAGTGAGAGCTTATGCTTCAAATATGTGTATAAGTACGTGTGTGTATGCCTGTTCCCTACAAGTGAGTATATGTGTGTATGTGTGCCCCTGGCATGTATATCTCAGCCTTGTGCATATGAGTGTGTGTAATTCAGTTATGTACACATACGAGTATGTGTGTCCTAGACATGCGTATGCGGCTAGATATGCGCATGTGAGAGTGTGATAGAGAAAGTGGCCATTCCATAGATACACCATCCGGACATACAATCTATGCATATACATATATAATACAATATAAAGTATAGGTACCATCAGGTCAGATCCCATTTTTCACATTCATCTTTGATAATACTGAAACCCCACCTTAATCATTTGTCCCCAGACCGTTCAGTCAGGTGTAGAAAACTGTCCCATACCTCAGCAAAGATATCCTCTCTCCCCGCGACTCTATATGTTACCCTCTCATATGATGCTGTCCGGAACATTAGTTCCATCCATTCTTTAAAAGTAATATCAATGGGTGATTTCCAATGTCGTAAGGCAATTCTACACCCTGATATCATGGCCATTCTATACCACATTCCCTGGTATTTAGGCAGTTTAATCTCTTTCGGTACTATACCCAAAACACATACCATTGGGGAGTTATTCACCTTTACATTCAAAACTTTACTTAGGAACATCACAATTTGATCCCAGATTTTCCGGACTTTCTCACATTCGTACAACATATGTAGTAAAGTGCCTGTCTCCTTCTCACATCTCCAGCAGATGTCACTGTCCCTTAATTTTAGTCTGGCCAGTTTACTAGGCGTCCAATAGCTTCTGTTTAAAACTTTGTAAAAGATAAGTTGTGATTGTGCCTCCCGCCAGAATTTACCCCATTTGGACACCAGCTTCTCCCATATTTCCTCAGTAATATCCTCACGTACATCGTTCTCCCAGCTCAACCTCAGACCCGCCAACTTGGGTGCATTGTGTTCCCTTATAACATCATAGAATCTTGACGCACCACCTTTCCTACGCCATCCTTTATAAAATATTTCTTGAATTGCAGTAATCGGGCCACATTTTGGCCCTCCCACTGATGACGATATACAATGTCTAATCTGTAGGAATTTATAGACGTTTTTATTGGGGTCCTTTCTCTTAATCCATAGCCATCTGCTGCTTCGTTCGGCAGCCTCTGAGAGTGTTTTGACAGCTTGTCGGAACGCCTGTCCTCGCACTCCCATCCCCTTGAGAAACTTGGTTGTGGACATGGCAACAAATCCTCTAGATCCAACCTCAACCGGAAGCACCTGGGCACGCCAGCCGCGTTGTTTTGCCTCGGCTGCTATGTCGGAGTACTTCAGTCGTTGAATGAATGAATGAATGAAAACGTTATTTAACAGATTGCAGAATGCTGGGTACAATACAGTACGGCTCAATACACACAATTGTTAAGGGGATGCAGACCAGAGAAAGACTTTAGTCTTGTTTACATCACCATTTTCCATTCATAATGACATTTATGACATACATGACATCATGACATTTATGGCATAGGGACATACATGACATACAGGTATATAGTACTGTTACATTTGTGACATATATGATATGCAAATATACAGTAGTGTTACCCATAGATCCTGACAGAGTATGATGGGGAGGGGACTGTACATTGATTGATTGATTGAAAAGTTTATTAACAGATTGCAGAATGGGTACAGTACAGTACAGCTCAATACATACAATTGTTAAGGGGATTCAGACCAGAGAAAGACCTTCGTCTTGTTTACATCAGGGTCCCCCATTTTCAATTCATCATAACATATATGACATACACAACATACAGATAGACAGTACTGCTACATCTATACATTTATGACATACCAGATTTGCAAATACAGTACTGTTTGTGATACAAAAAGTGTCCAGAAAAAGAGTGTATATACATTTGACGTAGAAACTGTACATTGTAGGAGGTTGGGTAGGTGGGGTGGGGTTGGGTGGGTGGGTGGGGGGCTGTACATTGGAGGTGGGGGGGAGGGGGTGGGGGACACTGTACACTGTACATTGGAATACTGACAAAGCCATACTTGGTCATTTACTGTACAACTTTGTTAGGACATTTGTAGGGGCCAGTTTCGAATTGCAGTCTCCCGTAGGTGTTTTTTGAGAGTGTTTTTGAAGGTGGGTAGTGATTCACATTCCTTTACAGCTTTGGGTAGGGCGTTCCACATTGATGTGGCATAATTGCGAAACAATGTTTAGTCCCTTGTTTGAGCCGAATCTGGGTTTAACATGATTTGTGGAGCTCCCTCTGGTGTTGTGATCATGGTATTTACTGACCTTTGGGAAGTATTTTGACATGTACATGGGTACCTTGGTCGTGTAGTGTATCTTGTAGACCAGGCCCATTGCAAGTTGCTGTACTCTGTCGTCTACTCTAAGCCATCCTAGCTTGTCAAAGTGGGCAGGGGTGAGGTGGGTTCTAGGAGTCAGGTCAAGCAGTAGTCTAACTAGTTTGTTTTGAGATGTTTGTAATTTGTTTTTTAGTGCCTTTGAGGTGCTTTGGTACCATGAGGTGCAAGCATAGTCGTAGTACCCTTGAATGAGTGCTCCTGCCAGAGTCTTCAGGGTATTCTTGTTTACCAGAGAGGAGATCCGGTACAAGAATCGAGTTCGCTGGTTGACTTTTTTTTATTACATTGGATGCCATTTTGTCACAGGAAAGATTAGCCTCTAGGATGGAACCCAGGTAGGTAATTTCATCTTTCCTTGTGACAATATTGTCACCCACTGTAACTGAGAAGCCGTCGGTCTTGCTGAGTTTGTTATTTGAACCGAAGAGAATGGACTCTGTTTTGCCCATGTGTAATGATAGTTTGTTGTCGGCGAGCCATATGCAGATTTTGCCTAGTTCGTTTACGTTCATATGCTTCACCAACTGCAGCCTCCCATGGTACAGTTAGTTCCACAATGAATACAGACTTCTGGGAGGTTGACCACAAGACCAGGTCCGGCCTGAGGTTAGTTGTAATGATCTCAGGCGGAAAGATTAGTTTCTGGTCCAAGTCAACCTGCATTCTCCAGTCCCGGGCAGTGTCCAGGAGGGTTGCCTCCACTCTTGCAGATGGCTTTGCTGGGAGCTGTCCTGCTCTTACAAAAGAAGTGGTGTTTGAGTGTATAGGCATTGGGGGAGGGAGGGCATTGTTGGTAGTTCTCCTTCCTTCCAGTGTTATTGCCAGTTGTCTTAGGACCTGGTTGTGTCTCCAGGTGTAGCACCCTTGGGATAAACTGGTTTTGCAGCCGGTGAGGATGTGCCTCAGTGTTGCAGGGGTTTGGCAAAGCGCACAAGAAGGATCTTCTCCAAACCACTGGTTTAGGTTCTTGGGCATGGGGAGAACATCATAGGTGGCTCTGATGATGAAGCTGATTTGGCTTCCTTCCATCTCCCAAAGATCCTTCCATGTGAGCTTACGATGCTCCAGGTTTTCCCAGCTAGTCCATTGGCCCTGTTTGGACTGTGAGACTGCCTTTGCGCATCTGTCTGCCTCCTCTTGTTGCCGAACCTGAGCCACCACCAGCTTTCTCCTCTGGGTTGATGTTGCCTTGTGCCATGTGGGTCGACTTGTCCCAAGTCCAACCCCACCTCTTCCATGCTGCACCTGTCCTACAATGTCTCCATGCCTGAGAGCAGATTTTGCTTACTGTATGGCCTCAGATGGGATGCATTTCCTCCCAGTTGCCAGTCTGGGAGCAGCCGCTCGGATCACTTCATCTTGAGACTCGGTCAGGGTCATGTTCAGCCTCACTTTGGTGCATTTAAACTCCTCTATGAGGCTAGAGACAGGCAATTCCAGGGCCCCGTGTCCATACAAGCCGATGTTGCTGAGGCAACGCAGGAGGCCAAGCCACTTCTTGATGTATGAACTGACTGTCCTCTCCAGCTTCTCGACTTTGGTCATGGGGATCTCGTAGACCGTTAGAGGCCACATCAGGCGGGGGAGCAATCCAAACTGCAGGCACCACAGTTTCAACTTTCCAGGGAGCAAGGTCTTGTCTATGCTGACATGGCCTTTGATGGTTTCTTCCCTCAGCTGATCACTCTGGTCTGAGTCTTTGAGGCGCGCGTTGTACCATCGCCCTAGGCTCTTGACTGGCAGTTCTGACACCAAAGGAATGGGTGTATCCTTGATGTGGAACCTCTGGTCCATGAGTTTTCCTTTGACGGTGGATATGCTCCTGGATTTGCTGGGTTTGAACTTCATCCGTGCCCATGTAATGTTGGCATGAAGCTTTCCCAGCAGACGTTTGGTGCATGCTATGATTGAGGTCAAGGTTGTCATGTCATCCATGTAGGCGCGAATAGGAGGTAGACGCTGTCCAGATTGCAGACGTTCTCCTCCTACAACCCACTTGGAAGCTCGAATGACAATGACACTTCCATTGCCATGGTGGGGAGATGGTACATCCAGCCATTATTCCCACTTCCAAAGATTGCCATGATGTTGTGTATTCTGTTGTTTTGATACAGAATTGCAGATCTTGGAAGTAATTTCTCACCAAGTTTGTGATGGTATTTGAGATGTGGAAGAAGTTGAAGGCTGTCCAGATGAGAGAATGGGCGACGGATCCAAAAGCGTTGGCTAGGTCCAGGAATAAGACGTGCAGGTCTCTTCCTTCCCTTTTGGCAGATTGGATTTGGTGCCATATCATGCTTGTATGTTTCAAGCATCCTGAGAAACCAGGAATGCCAGCCTTCTGCACAGATGTGTCAATCAAGTTGTTTTGCTTCAGGTATGTTGTCATCCTTTTAGCAACAATGTTAAAGAAGACCTTCGCTTCAACATTCAGCAGGTTGATCTGCCGGAATTGATCAATGTTTGAGGCATCCTTCTCCTTGGGGATTACCACTCCCCCTGCTCTTCGCCACGATTTTGGGATGGTTTGCTTCGTCCACATCACCTTCATTTGCCTCCACAGAAAGCGTAAGATATTTGGGGAGTTTTTATACAGCCGGTATGGAACTCCATTTGGTCCTGGAGCTGAAGCTGCCCTTGCCTTCCTCACTGCTTCCTCAACCTCCCTCCACCTTGGAGGACAGTCATCCAGCTGGTGTTCTGGTTGAGGAATTGGTGGCATGTCTGGTGGTAGTTCCCTCTGTTCATATCTTTTGCTGTCTGTGTGAGTTGTTTTCAGATGGTCCTCAAACTCCCTCTTTGGCACCTTAAGTGACCCGCTCTTTTCCTTTGTGAAGAGTCCTTTCACAAATCTGAAGGAATCCTTGTAGAAGGATGTTCTCGCTCTTTCCTTCCTCTTGCGTCGAGTCCTGAGGTTTTCAGCTCTCCGCAGTCTTCCCAGGCGTCCCTTCAGGTCTGTTTGCAGGAGGTCGATGCCCACTCTTTCCTCCAATGAGGCTCTCTTCCATTGCTTCCTCAAGTCCCTTCTTTCTTTGACAAGGCGCAATACATCCAGACATAGTCGTATTTATTATCATTATAATTATTTAATTCCAAAGATGTCTGTAGTATCGAAGTGACCAAAGGACATCTCCTAAATTAAGCCGTTAAAAACACAGGCGCACACCAGTCTGTCCGACTTACGAATGCCTTTTCGAGTTCGTAAATCCTACGAAGTAATTTACAAAACAAAGCTGTTCGAGAATGCCAAAGAAGTTCTTAAATCGAGTTACGAAGGAATTTCTTTCTCATTATGTCCGTTTGAGAATGAGACCATTGTGCTGTTAGTTGACCTAGCTAGCTAACTTTAATAGCAGCTAACGTTGCGTTGCTTATAGGGTTGCCACCTTCCATGCAGAAAGATAATGGATGCTGCCCGCTCTTCTGGGCCACGACCACCATGGGCCCAGATGGGTGGGGTGCCAGTGGTAGTAAATCATAACTTAAAACAGGGCCATGCACAGACATTTTGGCGGGCAGGGACTCAAGATTATACATACAGTACCTCAAACATGCATTATTCCCACCCTGATTTTGCGACACCACGGCCATCCATGATCACACGCTATGCTCATAACATGGGACCTGTTTTAAATTCTACTGAAACACATTATTCCACAAAGAAACCACATATTTGAGATGTTTTCATGAAAGCAATGCAGTCGGTCAGTGGTCAGTTGTTTAGACTAATTGAGACACATTCATCTGTTACAGTGGCCCTTTGAGTTATGATCACAGCGATTACATGAGAATAAGAACTGAACTATGAAATTGCTTGCCAACTGCATGATCCTCAGCCAATATGATTATGCATGTACGTACTGGTATAGTGGTGTTACAGTGGAAAGTAAACACAGGCTACAAACCAGCCAAAATAAGACCATACGATTGGTCCTAAATCTGCCACCTCGAACCCATATTGAGCCATGTCACTTCAATGAGGTGGGATGGCTCCCTGTGGAGCAGAGGTTCTCCTTTCTGAAACTGGGACATATGTATAAAATGTTAAATGGATCTGCCCCCAGATATTTATGCTCTCGCATTGTCCTGCGTGGCCAGGTCCACGGACGACAGTTACGGTCTGGACAGCTCTCAGTTTATGAGCCTAGAAAGGGTTCCTATTCACAGAATGGCTTTCTGTCTACAGCCTGCCGGCTGTGGAACTCTCTGCCCAGGGCCATCCAAAACTCCCCCACTATTGCTGTCTTCAAGAGGGGTGTGAAGCGACATCTGCAACAATAGGTTGCAGAGGGTGCTTGGCCACCACTCTTGAAGAACAGGAACATGACATTCTGTAATGAGGCTCTTTCAGAAAATTGTGTTCCCTATTTTATCTAGTATCTATCTTATCTTCTTAACCCTTTCTTTGTGATTTATTGTATTCTTCTTGGGACCATGTTGGAAACAAGACTTTCACATGTTATCCTTGTACCCCTTGTTTTTATACTATTGTATAAATTGTATGTACTAAATAAAAATCAAATCAAATCAAATCAACTCAAGCACAGAGCCAATTTCTCTGGCTGCCAAGGGTAAAGCCATATATTTATCCAGCCAACATAATACTCTGGGCTGTAACGGTCGTCATGTCTGAGAGAGAGAAAAAAAATAAAGGGGACATAGAGAGAACCACAAAGTAGACGTTGCTGTCCAAGGTTCAGTGGCCAGTTACTGACATGAATGTTAAAGTGTTGTAAGTGATTTTGCTTTGATGAACAGGGGTCTAGACGAGAGTCTGGTTCATCCAGGATGCTATTTTCACTTTGTCTCCACAGCATTGCACGCTTCCCAACAGGGGCGAGCCAAGCAATCAGCTTCATGTACCTGAGGATGGTTGCAATCAGCTCGTCGGGAGAGTTCAAGTATGCAGACTGCCATCAAGTCGTTGATAGTTCGTATCGTTTCTCCGGTGAGGAATGTCGTGCCATGTCATGCTTTCTGAAAAATAAAAACTGTAAAATTGCAGTACCATGTTGTCGACATTAGTAGTAGTAGTAGTAGTAGTAGTAGTAGTAGTAGTAGTAGTAGTAGTAGTAGTAGTAGTTTATTCAGTCATCACACAATACAATATACACAATCATTTAACAATCTTTGATTAAGGCAGTGACATTACAGATTAAACCTTTATGGGTCCCGGTTTGAGGGTTTGAAATATGGTCACCGTAAGCATGGAGGTATAAGCAGTGTGCGAACCATACCATGATTTTCGGGGGAGCTCCCGGGTGTGGGGGGGGGGGGGGGGACAAAAAAAAAAAAAAAAAAGCTCAGAGCGCTTTTTCCTGGGTCTCGCGACTGCCGCAAAAACGCGAGGCGCGGCGCTGGGAAAAGGAACGCACCGGCAGCGTCTGTGGCATAGAAATGAATGACAGACAGGAGCTGACAACTCATAAAACGTCCCCGGTCGACACGGGCCCTATTAGGCTATAGGTATGAGCAGAGTCATAGAATATGACTCTGGGTATGAGTAACGTTATAGAACCACACGTCTGCAGGCATGATGAAGATGCACATATTAAAATACACATGCTCAGATTAACCCCTCTGATCCAACACAAAAATGCACACACAACAGTCCTATTTACACATAAACACACGGATGAACCAATACTGAACAACAAGTCCACAACCAAACACATCGAGTCTAACATTATTATAGTAGTAGGCAAATGCAACATTATCGCCACCGACCTGATGGTGAAGATTTGCCCAATTCTCAAAATCTGCATGTGACAGAAGAAGTCCCCGCAGCAGGCTGCTTCGCATTCTTTGTAAAACCAAAATTGGTTAGAAGGCTTACTTCTTTGATATTTCATTTAACTTTCGACATTACGCTTGTTTGATGAAGTTTGATTTGTGCCTGCAGGCTGCAGCGCCGCCACGCTCCGAATGGTAAACACAAGAATAGCATGTTGCCATCTATTACGAGTAGGGTAAATCTGCAGTGCCGATATAGGGTATATCTGCAGTGCAGATTTATGCTATTGTCTATTACAGTGAATTAGTGCGCAAATCATTAATCATACATCAAAATAGCATAATTTTATTATTATACACAATGATGATACAGAAAATTACAGAAAAATGAGAAAAGTATGGCAAAAATAGCATTTATTTTCAGTAATTTAGAGACCCCCCAAAAATTCACAAATCATGTTTTCAGGGGAGCTGATGTCTGATCTAAGGGAGCCATGGCTCACCAAGCTCCCCCATGATTCGCACCCTGGGTATAAGTAACTAACTCACATGCGCACTATGCGTCTCACAGTGGGTATTGTGCATCTGGAACGTCAGGTTATTCTATAACCCTAGTTATATGAGTATAGCGAGTGCTCTATTGGAACTATCCCTTTATCCAATCTAATAATGAATAATTTTCTCCACATGCACACACCCATCCGCCTGGCCACACCCACATCCGCTCCTCTACATAAGCGGGGTCGTGGCCACACCATCAGCTCCTTCCCAACTTCTCAAGTCTTTCACCACCAAAGGCGAAGACCACGGGGTCCTCAGTGAGTCAGAACAGAGCGCTTGCTATACTCATATAACTAGGCTTCTATCCCCAGGCCATCAGGTTGCTCAACGAACAATAACACTATGCAACAACCATCAAATGCACTCGCTGCACACACATCCACACGCACACACTCACTTTAAACAAACAACTCACTGCAGCACCCACTCTACACACTTTAGAACACCTAAACACACTTTATATTTATTGGCAAAGAATTTGCACTACAACCCATACCTCAGTACACCTTACTGTAAATTGTACCTAAATTGTACCTCATCCCATTTCTGCTTTGCACTATATAGTATATTGTATATTAGTATATTGTATAGTATATTGTATGGTAACTGTTGTGAAGGGCCAGATTAAACCGAATATATATATTTATTTATATATATATATTTAATTGTATTTGTATATTCTCTAATATTCCCTGATATCCCTTGTATATTCCTTGTACAATATGCATTGAATATCCATTCTAGCCTACTGAACATCCCATAATAGTCTCCATTCTACTATTGGTCGAGACCTTGGTGCCAGGCTGCCATACCCCCCAGACCCAGTTCAAACGTACCGCTCAACATGTACAAACAAGTCCTAGTTCCGCGTAGGAATCTGGCTACCGCACCACTAATGGTACTATTTGTTCATAGTGCGTATATATACTGCGCTACTAAAGTAGGACTTTCTTTTAGTCCAGTTTCTTACCCTCCAATAGAGTGACAGACGTAAAGCCTCCCCGCGACGCCACGTGTGGGAGTAAGGCCAAGTTCGGCCTACCATCGGTATTGAGACATCGTGTATATTAATATTTGAATAGTCATATTTGGCACTATATCGTCGAGTTGGACGTAGTCTATTAAGCTAATAATAGTCTATTCATATGTAGTGCTTCGTGCGGTGAGAATACTATCGTAGTCAGTACCCCCATCGTTTCGGGTAGAACTGGCTGCTTATCCAGGGTGGCCGACCCCATGTGAGGCTGCACCCGAGGAGCCCCAGAGCCGACGAGCGAGTGGACCTGCATACCGGATTATTCTACCGACGACAGCCCGCCTTCCCAGGCACGGATTATGCTTTGTATACAGTGATTATTCTATGGATAAAGACCAACACTGCCGTGTGTTGGAAACCCCCCCCCCCGGAGAGGACGACAGGTGAGGAGACGCTCTACACGACGAGGTCGCTTCACGTCTCTCCATCGTGGACCGGAGGAAGCCGGCCCACAGAGAGTCCAACTGCTTTCATCTGTGGATCGAGGATCGCTGAGGCACCGAGCCGCACAACCGTGGGTTCTCCCAGGATACCCTCGGCCAGACGGATACAGCCAGACTCTACCCCCCCCCCCCTTCTCCAGTTGTCTTACAAGCGACCGGAATTCCCCCCTAGTGTATCCAGTTCTATAATCATTAAAGTATCATTGCTATTATTCCTTAAATATTCCAGGTTGTATATTTACCGCCTGCGCCACCAGAGATTGGACGTTCTCTATTGATATACCAACGAATACTCATTTGCCATAAAAGTGCATCCTATTTCAAATCATAAATGTAATTAAGTGATTGCTCTACATACCTTTTGCTATGTATTAATTATTATTAAACGCAGACTTTCGACTTGGTACATTTGTGTTGGATCGTTTCATCTACGTGGGAGTGTTTACCATAATTATTTATGCCTAGTACTGGGTGGCCAGAGTCTAAAGTACAAGAGGTAGTGGTAGTAAGTATCATATCTAACAATACAGTCAGGGAATTGTACCCCTCAGTTAAAATTGGTCCTTCGAGCCGGAGGGTAATTAGTGTAATATTAATATAGTGTTATTAATATTGAAATGGCCTATGATGAACACTCCACAAAACGATCCTCCTAACCAACGCCCGCAGCGCGAACGACGGCTCCCTCAGTACTTAGAGGCTTACGCTGTCAGTCAACAACCTAGTCTTCTACTAACAGTAAACGCGGTAAAACTAGAAAGTAAAAGTATGTCTAACCCCAACGCCCAGACTACCCCGACCATAGAGGCCCCCACGGGTTCTAATGTAACTGACCAAGCTCACGGTGGGGACCAGTGGGAACCAGACATGACCTCACACCCCGCCAGTACTGAAGAAGTAGTCCCCGATGAGTCCCGGGAGGAATACAACGCTACCGAGAGAGAACTCGGCACGGAAGAAGACGGGGAGAGCACCGTGGAGATAGAGCTCCAAGGCTCCGCAAGGAGTACCCCGAGGGAAGGCTCCCCTATACAACCGCCTTCTCCCAGCGAGGCAGAGAGGACCCTACAGCAGGCCTTCCTCATCAGCCTGAACGCCGCTGCTGAACGCGACCGACTGCAGATCCAGCAGCGGAGCGAAGAAGAGCATATACGTCTAGAAATAAGACGCATTCAGATGGAAGAGAATGTGGCCCGAGACCGAGCAGACAGCCAGCGAGCAGCTGCTGGTGCTCTACGGGACGCAGAGCGCGACAGACAGCAAGCGCAACTAATAGAACAGCAGATCAGACGGACAACACCCTCTCCCTCCGCCAGAGGCTCCAGGAACTCGTCTAGACACACCTCCAGGGCGGCATCCCCTAGCCGAGTAAACAACCCTGAACTTGACCAACAGACGAGGTCTATACCCCCCACAGACCACCTCCCCCCACCGGTCCAAGCGAGACCTAGCAACCGGGAAGGAGCAGCATATCCTGTGGAGAGGCTAAACCAGAGACTACAAGCACTGGATGACCTAACTGAAGACGAAGAGGAAGAGGAGGAGAACCGCGCCCGACGACAGCACAGTACTCTACCGGACCAGGAGGTCCGGTACAGCCCAGGCTATACTCCCGCGGAGCTGCGCTACAGACCCCCGACTCTATACACGGGTGAGCACGACGCACGACCCGCACCGAGGAACAGCACCTGGACAAGCGGGCCATGGTACACTGCCGGTACCAGCCCATACCAAGGAGCGGGAGGAGACTCGCCTAGGAGGCCTCTCCCCCAACGCTCGCCGATGTATCCACAGTCAGCGTCATACATTGGCACGCCTATGGTACCCGACTTCACCCAAGAGAACCGGGCCCAGTATACAGAACTCTGCATGTGTCTGGAGACCATGTTGGTGGATGTATTGGATGAACGCCATAAATACGCCATCCTACTGAAGCACTTAAAGGTACCCCGCGCACATAATATAGCGCTCGCCTATGCGACTTCCACCACCCCATACACAGCAGCGCTGGTAGCATTGGACCAGAGGTATGGGCGCATATGGGATTACGTGATCCAGGAGATCCGACACATCGACCGCTTACCCCCAGCAATAGACAATCGAGCACTGGACGACCTGTCCATCAGAGTGCAGTCCCTGGTAGGGATGTTGGGAGCGCAGAGAGAGAAGGGGAGGCATGAACTTTACGCCAACTCAAATGTGGAAAGGATCTTGGAGAAGCTGCCGCCCGCTCGACAGGAGCGTTTTAGGCGGCAGAGAGACCACCGAGACCCGAATGGCCCCGAACCGAACCTCCTCGATCTAGCAGACTTCCTGGCGAGAGAAGTCAGCAGCCTACGGCTAGATACATTCGGACGGAGCACCCCTGGCTCCAGAGAAGGAACCAGACGACTAAATGATGGAAGAAGATCGGTGACTGTGATGCACCAATCGGAGTCAGTACCGAGCAACAGGAGCCACAGTACCCCCTCCAGAAAGGGAGAAGTGGAAGATAGTGTGCCCCTACTGTGAGGAAGAACACTGGCTAGCGCAATGTGACTCCTTCCCCAAGCTGAACGCGGAGGAAGCAAGTCAATGGATAAAGTCCAACAAGCGCTGTTTTCGCTGTGCGCGCTCACACATGGCAGCCGAATGCCGCTTAAAGAAAAGGTGCACCAAGTGCGATGGAGCCCATCTGGACATACTTCACGACAGTAACAGACGGCGCCCTTCACCCGCACCATCCAGCAGCAAAGCGAGCGTCATGTACATCGATCCCGCCAGCAGCAGTGGAGCCCGAGTACTCCTAAAAGTAGTGCGTGTGACACTAAGCTACCAGAATAAAGTCCTGGACACTTACGCCGTCCTCGATGACGGGTCAGAGAAGACCCTTCTGCTCGCCTCCGCTGCGGCCCAGCTAGGGCTGCGGGGAAGCGAAACCCAAATGACAATTCGGACAATAAGACGAGATTTGAAGACGATAAAGGGCGAGAATGTCTCATTCTCTATCGCAGCAAGCGGCCAGCCTGAGCGACGGTACCAGATTACAGACGCTTTCACCAGCCAAGAAATAGGACTGTCGCGGTACACATCCCCCGTCGCCAAGCTGATGGAGAAATATGCACATCTGCGCAAGTTACCGATCCCGCTCATAGACAATGCTATGCCGACCCTGTTGATAGGCTCCGACCATGCAGACCTCATTGTCCCGATAGACCGGGTTCATACCGGACCCCGAGGCTGTCCTGCAGCAGTCGAGACCCGTTTGGGATGGACTCTCCAAGGCCCGCTCGCCAAATCTCTCAACCGAAGTACAGCCACTAGATGTCTCCACTCCCGAGTCACAGAGGGAGAAACCGCACTCCTGCAACACGTAGAGCGGCTATGGACCTTGGAACAAATGCCCTTTAAGAACGGAAAGAAAGACATTCGCTCTAACGATGACATTTACGCCATTCACCTCCTCGAGACAGGGACCAAGAGAGTCCCGGTCAACGGCGTGTTGAGATACGCCACGCCACTCCTGCGGCGAGAAGGAATGCCTACTTTCCACGCCAAGACAGACGCCACAGAACGGTACCTGCTGAACACGGAGCGGCGCTTAGCCAAGAACCCCGCCCAAGAGAGTGTATACCGCGCCGAGATTGAGAAGCTCATCACAGCGGGACACGTCACAAAGATGGACATTAAAGAGGCTGACCAGACCACTGAATCGTGGTACGTGCCTCACCACAAGGTCCATCACAACGGTAAAGACCGCATAGTATTTAACTGCAGCTACCAGATCGGATCCCAAAATCTGAATAAAGAGTTACTGCCCGGTCCCACACTCGGCCCCTCCCTACTCGGCGTTCTACTCCGCTTCCGCCAGGAAAAGGTGGCCATCAGCGGGGACATTAAAGGAATGTTCCTGCAGGTGAGATTAGTAGAGGAGGACAAGCCCCTGTTACGGTTCCTATGGAGAGAGAAGCCAGGAGATGAGCACCCAGCCATCTACCAATGGGAAGTCCTCCCCTTCGGAACGACGTGCAGCCCCTGCTGTGCTACATTTGCACTACAGAAACATGTAGCAGAGGACCCAGCAGCGGACGAAGAGGTCCGACACAGCGTAAAGAACAGCTTCTACGTAGACAACTGTCTACAAAGCCTTTCAACCCAGGAAGAAGCCGAGGCTCTCCTGATTAAACTCCGCGCCTCATTGATCAAAGGCGGCTTTGATCTCAGGCAGTGGGCCAGCAGCGATCCGCAAGTACTGCGCAGCCTCTCCTCCGAGGACAAGGCAGCCAGCAGCGAGACCTGGATGGCTACAATCCCGGGAGAAGCCCAGGAGATGACCCTGGGATTGGTGTGGCGCTTCAAAACAGATTCGCTTCACTACAGACACAAGCCCCTGACTACGGAGCAGGGAAGGCCGGCGGCGGCGCCGACCACCAGACGGAGTGTGTACACAACACTCGCCCGACAATATGACCCGCTAGGATGTATTCTACCGTACACCACCAGGGCAAAAATGATTGTACGAGCATTGTGGGACAAGGACCAGGGCTGGGACGACCCCATTCCCGCACACCTTGCATCCACCTGGAGAGAGTGGGAGATGGAGCTCCACTCACTCCCAGGCGTTAACATGCGCCGAAGCTACTTCCCACCCACGGTGAGGCCAGAGACATGTAAAATGGACTTACACGTCTTCAGTGACGCCTCAGAGGTCGCATACGGATCAGTAGCCTACTTGCGGGCCCAAGAAGAGGGGGGAGAGATCTACACAGCATTTGTCCTCGCCCGCTCGAGAATAGCCCCACGCAAGCAACAATCTATCCCACGTCTAGAGCTCTGCGCAGCCCTAGCCGGAGCGCACCTAGCCACGCTCATCCAACGTGAGCTCACCATACCGGTGTCTAGAACAATCCTGTGGTCAGATTCCACGACAGTACTCGCCTGGATCAAATCGGACTCATGCAAGTACAAAGTCTTCGTGGGAGTCAGAGTCACCGAGATTCAAGACTTAACCGAAGAGTTAACCGGAGAAACAGAGTGGCGCTACGTTGATACAAAACAGAACCCAGCTGACGTCATCACCCGGGGAATGCCCCTAGATGACCTCACCCGTCGCAATGTCTACAGTGACGGCCCAGCATTCCTAAAGCTCCCGGAAGGAGAGTGGCCCACGCCTATCCCGAGGGAAGCCAGTCAAGAGGAGGCTGAGAATAAGAAACCTATGTTCTGTGGATTGAGCACTGTTATCTCCGCAGACCCCAACATAGATGATTGCACTACCATAGAGAGTGCACAACAAAGGACATTCCTACTGCACTACCTACCGTCTCTACAGACCCGCCAGAAGTGGGTAAAGGAGAGAGACAATTTGACAGAAGGAACAGTCGTCATGATTATTGATCAATCACTGCCCAGAGCTATGTGGCCGGCCGGCCGCGTAAGCAAAGTGATCACCGGTGCCGACGGCCAGGTCCGAGCAGCTGAAGTGCTTGTCCAGGGTCGCACTTACACCCGTCCCGTGGCGAGGCTCATAGAACTGCCCCGACTCCCAGACACAATCGATGATGACCATGACCCTATAACCCTATGACTTTGTGAAGTTGACTGACCCCTACAGCAAACCCTTATGTGTAAATAGACAACGCGATTAATCTGTCTCTGCTTAACTGATTAGGTCTGGGACCAATCAGGGGGTGGCTGTTGTGAAGGGCCAGATTAAACCGAATATATATATTTATTTATATATATATATTTAATTGTATTTGTATATTCTCTAATATTCCCTGATATCCCTTGTATATTCCTTGTACAATATGCATTGAATATCCATTCTAGCCTACTGAACATCCCATAATAGTCTCCATTCTACTATTGGTCGAGACCTTGGTGCCAGGCTGCCATACCCCCCAGACCCAGTTCAAACGTACCGCTCAACATGTACGAACAAGTCCTAGTTCCGCGTAGGAATCTGGCTACCGCACCACTAATGGTACTATTTGTTCATAGTGCGTATATATACTGCGCTACTAAAGTAGGACTTTCTTTTAGTCCAGTTTCTTACCCTCCAATAGAGTGACAGACGTAAAGCCTCCCCGCGACGCCACGTGTGGGAGTAAGGCCAAGTTCGGCCTACCATCGGTATTGAGACATCGTGTATATTAATATTTGAATAGTCATATTTGGCACTATATCGTCGAGTTGGACGTAGTCTATTAAGCTAATAATAGTCTATTCATATGTAGTGCTTCGTGCGGTGAGAATACTATCGTAGTCAGTACCCCCATCGTTTCGGGTAGAACTGGCTGCTTATCCAGGGTGGCCGACCCCATGTGAGGCTGCACCCGAGGAGCCCCAGAGCCGACGAGCAAGTGGACCTGCATACCGGATTATTCTACCGACGACAGCCCGCCTTCCCAGGCACGGATTATGCTTTGTATACAGTGATTATTCTATGGATAAAGACCAACACTGCCGTGTGTTGGAAACCCCCCCCCCCGGAGAGGACGACAGGTGAGGAGACGCTCTACACGACGAGGTCGCTTCACGTCTCTCCATCGTGGACCGGAGGAAGCCGGCCCACAGAGAGTCAAACTGCTTTCATCTGTGGATCGAGGATCGCTGAGGCACCGAGCCGCACAACCGTGGGTTCTCCCAGGATACCCTCGGCCAGACGGATACAGCCAGACTCTACCCCCCCCCCCTTCTCCAGTTGTCTTACAAGCGACCGGAATTCCCCCCTAGTGTATCCAGTTCTATAATCATTAAAGTATCATTGCTATTATTCCTTAAATATTCCAGGTTGTATATTTACCGCCTGCGCCACCAGAGATTGGACGTTCTCTATTGATATACCAACGAATACTCATTTGCCATAAAAGTGCATCCTATTTCAAATCATAAATGTAATTAAGTGATTGCTCTACATACCTTTTGCTATGTATTAATTATTATTAAACGCAGACTTTCGACTTGGTACATTTGTGTTGGATCGTTTCATCTACGTGGGAGTGTTTACCATAATTATTTATGCCTAGTACTGGGTGGCCAGAGTCTAAAGTACAAGAGGTAGTGGTAGTAAGTATCATATCTAACAATACAGTCAGGGAATTGTACCCCTCAGTTACAGTAACTCAGTTACTTCTACTCTGCATTGAACATTGTACATATGTACATACTGAAGACTTGTGTCTACGTACGTGACTTCTATTTTTTACTTGCTATACTTATTTTATTTTATACTTATCTTTTTTGTCTAGCACAGTCTCTGGAGCGTAACAGAAAGAAGCATTTTGTATAAAAGTATTCTGTACTTCTGTATGACAACTAATAAAGAAACTTGAACTTGAACTAGGGTTATAGAATGACCTGACGTTATATTATCGTATAGCTTACGCTCTGCTCTATTGGAACACAGGAGCTGAGCAGAGCGGAAGCTCGGCAGATGTACCCGCTGAGGCCCCCCACAACCATCAGGACCGGGGAGGACCCGAGCCCCCGGACCCCCCTAGAGGGGGACGGGAGGGAATCTGATCCGACTGTGCAAAGAGGGTTTAGCACCTCAAACGCACAGGGTGAGCAGACCGTTGGACTTACCTTCAAACAGAAGGACCCGTGACCAATCAGGCGCGCATCCCACATGCCATCAGGGAACGGACGGGAAGCAAAACACCCCTGTCACAGCCCCCAACATCACAGGGTCAAAGGTCAAGAACCCAACCCCGTGGCAAGGCCATAGCAGCGGAGCGCGGCGGAAGACCCAGCCCCAGGAACAGCCTGAGGGCCAGGACCCCCCAAAAAAGGGGGCCTGGTGAGGCCAACGATGCCGTAGCATCGGGACCCCACCAGACGGTCACTGGTGACACCATCCCCCACATCGTCAGCGTATCGGACAGGGCCCAATCCAAGAGCAGGCCCTTCCCCCCTACGGCACGCCGCCCTGAAGCACTCCACAAGAGGCTACACCCCCACAACACTGTGGGGGCAGTCGGCGCACCAGGGACACAACCCCCAAAGAGGTTGATCCCTCAATCCAGGCAACAGGCCCCAAGAGCATAACTCGACCTGTGCCCGGAGCACTGCGGACTAGACAGGCGCCTAAGGGGTCTACTGTGAAACAGCACTCGGCAGAAGGGGCGTTCGGTATGCTGTGCACCATGTCACAACCTCCACAAACCCACCCCCTCCAGTGAGGTCGAGATTCAAGAGAAGGCTGACACGATTGGCAGACGTCATGAAAGGTGCGGGGGCAAACTCGCAGGCAGACGGGGTCAAGCCCGGCCTCAACCCGAGAGTCGACTCTGCTACCAACACACCGGGGAACCAACCACCCCCCTATGTTTAGTTTAACAGGAGGCGGTTGTTCCTTTAACCCACCAAGAAAAAACTCAGAAACATAACTGCGCATATACACCGGCTATACAGGCAGTACAAGTGTTTCAGTTTTCAAAGGGGTTAACCCAGGCCAACAGGTCGACGAGAACGAGTTCAGACCTGGGCCCGGCGGGCCGGGACCTACACAGGGATGCCAGAGGGGTTCAATAGAAAACCTCCTCGACAGCCCCCTCCCATCCCTGCCCAGCAGGGGGAGGGAGGGGCGAAAACGAATGGAGAAGGACCAGGCCCCTTAGCACAGCGCAAGGTACAACACAATATGGACCAAGCACAACACTGTGAAGGGTAAGTCGTAGTGTCATACATATGACACACACATCCATGATATCAATCCCCGCGACGGCCGGGCCGACCCGGCATTTTCCCCCCGGAAACGCACAAAGTCCTTCAGGGTACCAGAACAGCAGATCTGCGCCCCGGCGGACAATGGGTTAACTGACCCGTTCCGGCGCGACCAGAACCAGTCCTGTGTCCTAGTCACGCCGCCATCCCCAGTCCTAAGAGGGGGGTAGGTACGCGTGTCGATCCAAAACATCACAGAGGGCGCCACCAAGATGGGCGTGAGACCCCTCCACCAATGCTTTGATCTACTCCGTCATCTCCCCCCGGAGATGAATGCGAGTCGTCGAGTCTAACCTAGTACACTGGTGCTCGGAAGAGATCAAATCTCCTTCCCAGTCGCTCGCATAAAAAACGCTGTTTCTATGAATGAGCAACCAAGGCGTGCCAGCCCATGACGTGGTTCCACACGAAAGCACTCAGGGCCAGCGCTATGTAAATGTCGAGACCCAAAAAACACATCAATGGTAATTCTAATATGAAACCAGACAATGTTCCCTCCATGCCGTCTGGGACGAGCGGCAGGAAGCCGGCCAAACAAGACACAGATATGGGTCCCATATGACGCGTCCGAGGGAAAAAACCCTGTCAACACCGCTCTGTATATAAGAGGGAAGACAGGGAATCCCCCAGAGAGACCTTCCACGTGAGTAACAATTGAAAATATATATGTAAACATTGAGCCACGTGACCAAAAGCTCAATACATATTTAAATAGAGAGCAGAGCAGAAAACGAACAGTTTCCAACGCATCGCATCACCCAATCTTGACAATGAGAGTGGTCCATAGCATGGAGCCTGAAATAACTCACGGAAGTCTCATGACCAATAAAAACGTGCCCAGTGACGTATTCTATGGCCGGGGAAATCCCGTGACCCACCTATCCAAATATGGCGTGGGACCAGGGAACTCCCCTCCCTTTTCCCCTCCCTGTGACACGCTGACCCCACAGCGTGACAGGATGACCGACGAACAGGAGGTTCAACCCCCTGGCCAATCAGTAAAAGGGGGGAGGGGTTTATCAGTTCACCCCCTATGACCCCACATCCCGGATACAATGAAAACAACAAGCAGCCCATGATACCAGTTGTCTAGCATGCTACATGAAAAAGCGTATATCCTCTAGGATAAGCTTAACAGTTGCACGCCAGCCACAGACGATAAACTCGTTTGTGTAAAAAACAGGTTTTTATACAAGGCTTTAGGCTCATGTGCGAACTCGCCACCCGCATTTTTATACTTTTACCAAGTAAAGATGTCATAACCACAGCACGGGCCTACTTCACTCCCCCTCCTTTTCCCCTCACGTCCTCCACACGCTCCTCTTCATCCCCCTCTCCATCCACTGCGCACTCCTCCTCATCCTCTCTTTCTCCAGTCACCCCTTCCTTCACCCTCATACGCCCAGCTGTATTCCATCCCCCTAATTCACATGCGGTCAAGCACCCCACTCTCCACAGCTGCACTCAATCCTTCCCAGATGGGGGGACTATTTCTACACCTCGATGCTGACCAGAAGCTGTCGTGATATTAATTACGACGTCTCTGTCGAAAGCTCTGCTGCTTGCTCTAACACGTTTCTCTCCTGTGCCCCAAAGGACCGCCGTCCCTGCCTGGACGTCACCTGTTCCCGAAGAGGAACACTTGTTCTCCCGCTGCAACCCAGCAGCTCCCAAGACAAGCACCAGGACCGCTTGCTCGCTCACTGCCGCCGCGACAGCCACAGGACAGAACATAACCCCGTTCTATTTCCCCCCAATTCCTGTGTTGCTCAATTGACATTAAACACCCTTGAAACCGCTCCTATGTCTTCTCGTGTATTCAGCAATTGGGCTGTGCTCCAGACCCCAGTTCTCACAGTATACCACGACCATGATGACAGCACCAGCTGTACACGAGACCGAGGAATGGAAGAAGTTTCAGAAGCAGTCTGTGAGTATCATCAACGGCCAGACCGCGCGTGTTGACCAACTCGCTCACTCCCTAGACGCCGTCACGGCACAGCTGGCCGCTCTCGCCCTCGACTCCGTTGAGCGAGAAACACAGTATCTACGTATTGAGGCACACTTGGCACAGCAGGGCCCACCAGCCGCTACCCCCGCTGCACCAAGCCTCCCGCATAGAGAACCCCGTGTCCCCGCACCAGAACGTTACGACGGAAGCGTCTCCAAATGCCGTGCGTTTTTATTCCAGTGCTCGTTAGTGTTCGAACAACAACCCCACACGTTTCACAGTGATAGGTCTAAAGTGGCTTACCTGTCGGCGCTGCTCAAGGGCGCGGCGTTGAAATGGGCCACCGCTCTCCACTTCAACAATTCCTTCCTCTGCAATTCGTACTCCGAGTACGTCGACGACATGCGTAAAGTGTTTGACCACCCTCCAGATGGCTCAGAGGGGGCCTCCGGCTTGTTTTCGATCCGCCAGGGAAGCCGCAGCGTAAGCGAATACGCTATCGATTTCCACATCCTCGCCGCCGGCTCCGACTGGGGGGACACACCGTTGTGAGGCGCCTTTCGCCAGGGCTTGAACGCCGCTATTAAAGACGAGCTTGCGTCCAAAGAAAGACCCACCTCCCTGAGCGAGCTAATCCATTTGGCCAGGGAACTGGACCTGCGTCTTCGGGAACGTCGTCGAGAGAAAGCTAGCACCGCTCGTTCGCCTATACCCGGTCCGCCTCGTCGCGCCTCCCGCGCTGAAGAAAATAGTTCCTCCGAGCCCATGGATCTCGACCGCTCACGTCTCCCTCCCAGCCAACGCCGACACAGGCTCGCTACAGGAGCATGCCTGTACTGCGGTCAAACGTGTCACTCCGTTGCCTCTTGCTCGACGGGGCTCGACAGTAGCGCTGGGCGTCTGTTCGAGTCTAGATATCGCTCCCAGCTCTGGCCCAAACATGCTATTCCGCGCCACGCTGTGTCTGAATAACCAATCACTCCCGTTATCTGCCCCGGTTGAATCAGGGGCCGACGAGAACCTCATCGACGCCGGAGTAGTCTCCCGTTACAACATCGCTACTGACGCCTTGCCGATACCCCGTGACGCCCGGGGGTTAAACGGGAAACTTCTCACGCGAATTACTCGCCACACTGTACCCCTTTGCCTTCTGCTATCCGGGTATCACAGCGAGAATATTCGGTTTCACGTTACCAACTCTCCCCACAATCCCATTGTCCTTGGCATGCCTTGGCTCAAGTTACACAATCCCGTTATCAATTGGCCTACCGGCCTGGTGACCAGCTGGAGCGCCCACTGTCACGTCGCTTGTCTGCAGTCGGCTCGGCCGCCACTAGAGGGCGCCGGTTCGCACCCCCCCAAAGAGAACATAGATCTGTCTGCAATTCCGCCGGCCTACCACGATTTGAAAGCAGTTTTCAGCAAACAACAGGCTCTCTCCCTGCCTCCCCATCGCCAATACGACTGCGCCATTGATTTACTCCCCGGGGCGCCACTCCCCGCTAGTCGCCTGTTCAACCTCTCGTGCCCAGAGAGAGAATCAATGGAGAAGTAGGTTCACGAATCCTTGGCCTCGGGCATAATCACCCCCTCCTCCTCTCCTGTCGGCGCAGGATTCTGTGTGTGTGTGTGTGTGTGTGTGTGTGTGTGTGTGTGTGTGTGTGTGTGTGTGTGTGTGTGTGTGTGTGTGTGTGTGTGTGTGTGTGTGTGTGTGTGTGTGTGCGCCATAAATTAGAGTGGTACTAATGTGACTTTATTTTTTGGGATATAACAATACCATCACTGTTTCATCAGAATTCCAGGGGTGAAATTAGAGGTCGTACTTGATCAGCAAAACCTCAATGACCTTAAGATTAGGATCTCTAGAGAATGTGGACCGTGTTTGCTTTTGATTTCTGTTCTTCAAATGTCACCTGCTTTTCTCTTGTTCAAGCATCCTTTCTATTTTCTCTTATTTAAATGTAGTTATACAGTAGGCCTAGGGCAATATACACACATACCAGCTAGCTCTCCCTCAGGTCTGGAACAGACCCACTGTCAGATTGAAAACAAAGCCTCCAGGCAAAAATGTCTGTCTGTCACTTTGACTTACTGCGTGGTGTGTCTGGGCCTCGTCTCATTCCGCAGTCACATTACAGAATAGGAGAAGGAGTTTGGAAAGGTAGAATCTTTTGATTTAGAACAATGATCTTCATTCAAAGATATTGTTTCGATAAAACGTTTTTGTGACCGATTTTGTCCGGGAAAGAAACTGCCCTCTCCGTGGAAACTAAAGTTCTTGCAACTTACACTTTATTACTTATTAATTTGGGTCCCTCAAAGCCAATCATCATCTATACCAGGGGTAGGCAACCCTAGGCATGCGTGCCTGCATAGGCACGCGAGGGCATTTGCATAGGCACAGGGGGCAGCAGTAAAAAAAAAAAAAAAAAAAAAAGTATATATATATATATATATTTTTTTTTGCTCTGAAATATTATAGTGAAATATTTTGCACTGTTGTCGCATTTATCTTGTTGAAATCCTCCCACAGGTTCTTTTTACTACCACATATTTAATTGAGACCCTTTATTTGTTTATTATTTCAATTTAGCTGGAAATACATTGCTACATCATTCAGTAACATTTGCAGAGCCTTATAACAAAAACATTATTACGGTCACCATTGTGACCAGTGGGATTAATCAACCATTTTTATTATTTATTTTTTTATTTCATTGAACATTGCACATGTTAAAAGCCATTTTTTTTTCTCAAAATGTGAGTATTACCAAGTCAACTTGTGTTCTTAAAACAATGACAATAAACATAGTTTTATTGGGTTGAAATAATGTGGTTGTGTACTTATTTTTCTGTTAACTTATTATGGATTGAAAACTGAAAACCTTAATCCACAGTAACTGAACTCAATATTTTTAAGTTCTGGTAACTTATTATTTAATTTTTTTTTACAGTGTAGTCTTGCTTGCTTATTTACACGATATACCTCACATTCACCCTCCATTCACATCCTGGTGTTCTCCTGATGTTCTCCATTAGGCCTGTAGGTGGAGCTATGACAGCACCGATGGTGTGTGATGTGTCCAAAAATGAATGGGCAAATGTGAGTGAAATGGTCGCACTGTATGCAGCTGTTTGTCTGCATTGCACCCCCCCCCCCCCCCCCAACTCAGATTTATGGTTGATACAACCATCATAATAATACCTGATTATGAGAAGAAAAAAATTACGATGCATGGAATATTGTTGAGGCACACTAGTTACAACTATATTTCAAACAGGCACTCCATGTCAAAAAGGTTGCTGACCCCTGATCTATACAGTCATAAACCAAACTTGCAAAGCCCTTATTGCATCTTGAATACCACACAGATTCATACATTTTCTAGCAAAACCTGGCCAACATGGCAGCATTTAAAATTCAAACATACGAGACACAAAGTAGCTCAAGGGGATACATTTGAGCTTGAGCGGACAAGATTGAATGGCATTGGGGGGAGATTAGAGGGTAAATATGCAGGGTAAGAAAGAGAAGGGAAGGTGAGGAGGGAGGTTTCTGGGGAGAGAGTTAAATAATTAACATTCTCCCATCTCATTCTTTAAAATGTCCATCATTTGAGCTTTAAAATCAGATGAAGTCCATTCCAGACAAAGGGAGCAGAGAAGACGACAGCCCGTTTCCCAAACTCAGTGCAGGTTCTGGGTCCTGAGGCATATAAATAGTCCTGTGATCATAAGCTGTAAGGTAAGGTGTGATAGTATGAACTGAGGTAAAAAGGGAGCTGACCAGTGATTGCTTTATAAATTAAGGTGTAGCAATATAATAATCAGTGCAGGAGCTCACTTATCCTTGAAAGACACTTTTATCACTGACTTAAAAGGCCCATACATCTCCATAAATGTTCAGGGGGGAGGGAATAAGTGCTTACCCTACAGACCCCAAGAAGTGCTGTATATTCTGTATTGTTTAATATAAATGCATTTTTTATTCCAATCCCGATTTGTATTTGAGATTCCCAAATCCCATCGGACTTGACTTCTTCGTGTCCCTCAATGAGTGTAATACCAGCATTCAACTGTATGCGCCACAGCGGTTTCTATCATCATCATCATCACCACCCACGCTATGCATAAAATATATAGGTCTGTGGAGATGCACGCTGAGGAGGCCGTGCAAACTGCAATGGATTTTTTTTTAAACATTGATCTTAACTGATCACTGTGACTTTATTGCTTTTATCGTTATATATGCCTATGTTTGTGTACAGCACTTTGAGCTACATGACATGTATGAAAGGTGCTTTATAAATACTTACGTACTTACTTACTTTACCTAATATTTTGATTCTATCTTGACATTTTTCAGTTGGAAGGGCAGTCTATAGGTGCATAACGGTAAAAAAAAAAGGGCACTTTTTTGATGAGGCTCAAAAAGGCAGGTGCTCAAGCACCCCTTGGCCTCTATGTGTGCACGTGCCTGCGCCCATTTACAGGTAAGAATGAGGTTGATATGGTTATGGACATAATTTGATGTATATTATGCTCAAATGAACATGCCAATGTTAAATATCTCTGAACTGAAGAGTAGTTTCCCAACGGAGTTGCACTTCCGCGTTCGGTTTGATTGATTGATTGATTGATTGAAAAGTTTATTAACAGATTGCAGAATGGGTACAGTACAGTACAGCTCAATACATACAATTGTTAAGGGGATGCAGACCAGAGAAAGACTTTCGTCTTGTTTACATCAGGGTCCCCCATTTTCAATTCATCATAACATATATGACATACATGACATACAGATAGACAGTACTGCTACATCTATACATTTATGACATATCAGATTTGCGCCTGTGTTGTGTATTACAAGGGAAGTATTAACCTGTAAACCCCATATTGAGCTGGAATTAAACCTCTCCTCATTCTTCCTGACATTACTGCATGACTGATCGCTACAATACGTTCACTACCACCGATTGGACAAGTAATGTTATGCAGCTGCAGCAACGTTTTTTTGCGGAGCAATAGGGAAGATGCAAACTGTTCTGATTGATTGATTGAAAACTTTATTAACAGACTGCAGAATGGGTACAATACAGTACGGCTCGACACAAACAATTGTTAAGGGGATGCAGACCAGAGAAATACTTTCTTGTTTTGTTCTTGTCTTGTTTACATCAGGGTCCCTGATGGGGGACCCTGATGTAAACAAGACAAACGTCTTTCTCTGGTCTGCATCCCCTTAACAATTGTGTGTATTGAGCCGTACTGTATTGTACCCATTCTGCAATCTGTTAAATAAAGTTTTCATTCATTCATTCATTCATTCATTCATTCATTCATTCATTCATTCATTCATTCATTCATGCATTCATTCATTCATTCCCCCATTTTCAATTCATCATTCTGTTCTCAACCATAATTTCCATTGGTCAATAAACCTTACATCAGCCTACATCAGACATTCAACTCTGTCAACATCCACAACTTCTTTTGTTACCAGAGTATAAAAACATCTAAGTAGGTGCATTGTGGCGCATTGTCAATTGATTAGTTAATGACAAGCGGCCACAATGCCTTCTCCAACTAATGTTATTTATTTAAATTGTTCCTGTTAATTAATAATTAACATAAGTAGCATGGTAATAATATGAATGTATGCGAAATGAAAGTATTGATACATTAATTTATATTGCAAATGATACACAAGTAGAATTAGTTATTTCCTCATTGTCCTTGCTGTGTTGCCTGTCTGCCATTGCCTCAAAATAGGCTTGAGGTGATATTTAGCCAGGCGAGTGTGTTGGACTTATAGTATATATAAGTAAAGGAGCAGTGCACATATTTTCAGCATTGTCCCACCTTGTCCACTTCATTCTTTCATATCTCTCCTTTAAAGGAACACGCACAACCAATGAATGTCTGGGAAGAAATGCACAGGGAAAAGAAAATATGGAGACGAAAACAGGACATTTTTACCGGCGTGGGAGAGTCAATATTTCTTTGTCGATTGTAATGGTAAGCCATTCTGTCTGATATGCCAGATGACATTGGGACCTTTCAAGGCATCAAATCTCCAGCGCCACTTCACCACAACACATGCTAACATTGACAAGGAATACCCAAAAGATAGTGAACTTCGCCAGCACAAGTTAAATAACTTGAAAAGTCAGACACAGAAAGAGACCCAGCTGTTCCGTTCATTTAACAAGCAGGTGGAGACGGTGACGCTTGCCTCTAATCAAGTGGCATTGAACATTGCTTGTGCTAAAAAGCCATACAGCGAAGGAGAGTTTGTGAAAAAATGCATCACTGAGGTTGTGGACATTTTGGCTCCAGAAAATGTCAAACTGAAAAAGATGGTGTCAGATGTACAACTGTCACGCCACACAGTTGAACACAGGATATCAGACATAAACCATGCCATTGTAACAGAATTACATTCTGATCTTCAGAAATGTGAATATTTCAGTGTCGCATTGGATGAGTCTTGTGACATACAAGACAAGCCACAGTTGGCCATATTTGCACGGTCGGTTTCAGAAGATTGTGTGATCAAAGAAGAACTCCTGGATATTCAGCCACTGAAGGACAGGACCCGTGGCATTGATGTGAAACAAACCATGACTGATGTGTTTGCTAAAGCAAATCTGCCAATCCAGAGACTGACAGCCAGGGTGCGAACCATGGGTAAGCTGGGTGAACCATTGGCTCCCCTAGATCAGACATCAGCTCCCCTGAAAACATGATTTGTGAATTTTTGGGGGGTCTCTAAATTACTGAAAATAAATGCTATTTTTGCCATGCATTTCTAATTTTTCTGTAATTTTCTGTATCATCATCGTGTATAATAATAAACGTAGGCTATTTTGATGTATGATTAATGATTTGCGCACTAATTCACACACACCGTAATATGGCAACATGCATGCTATTCTTGCAATTATGTCTCTGACAACGCCCGGTGACCGTGCCGGCGCCTGCGGTCGTATCAGAACACACGATAGGCCGAGAGAAGAAGCTGGAGATGGGGGTAATTTGGGTAACAGATCTCCAATCTAACTAAATGGATACTTTTTTTTATCATGGAATGTGCTGTGCAAGCCCAGACCGTCCAGACGGCCGGACCACAACAACAACAAGTGAGTCTATTACAATATGTGTTGCAGGGGTTCCCAAACTTTTCAGGCCGCGACCCAAAAATAACGGGGTCAGAGAGCCGTGACCCCCACTATTATAGGAGGTAAAAACTTTTTTTTTCTTATACTTTTTTAAATAAATGGAAATGTATGGTTGAAACATGCACACGTTCAAACGCACACACACTAATAAGCATTGGAGACTTTTAACCAGGGCCGGACTGGGGAAATCATTCAGGCCAGGAAATTAAACGTTTTTAATTTGTTTTACTCTGGTGTTTAAATTTCTGTGAATATTGTTTTTATTATGTACTGTACAATCGTCGTTTCTGTAAATGAGGGAAACCTCAGATGCTTACGATTTTAAATAAAGGTTGAAATGAAATACCGTAGTGCAAAATATAGCCCCAGTCAGGCCACTTTTTAAGCAGGGGGTCTGAGGGTCCCCCACCAGGACATTTCTTGTTACAAAGACTTCATTTCCTGCATTCTGGTGCAGGGATTTTTTTATTTGTACCCTTTAAATGCCAGTGTTTGTGATGGCATCACAAATTATTGTTAAAAAACAGGCTAGCATATGTATGATTAGCAACAACACTGATTTTGATGGATTTTCAGTTTTTTTTGTAATGTCAGATTGAAAATAATACAATCTTTTATTCAACTTCAGCCCTGATCATAACACCACATATTAATTTTATAATTCTAACCCTTTAAATGCCAGTGTGTGTGATGGCATATATTTGCAATATATCAAATGCAAAGTAGATTTTTCTGGGGGGGATTATTACAGGCTAGCATGTGTCAATGATTAGCAACAACAGTTTTTTGTAAGGGTCCCGCCTCCATCAATCACATGCGGCTCCTTTTGTGTGTGTGTGTGAGAGCAAGAGAGAGAGAGAGAGATAGTTCTCCAACTTGTGTGAGTTGCAGTGATCTCCTGGTTGTTCCCCACCTAGGTTATCTAACTATTGCGCTGCTGCAACTAGAAATACTGTCCCGGCCTGCTTCTAAGTTCAGTGGCCTAACACAAAAAAAATTTAAATCATCTGGCGACCCCGACTTTGGGAACCCCTGGACTGTAGTTACTGTAACTGATTGAATATATGACAAGATTCAAGAGGTTTATTTGTCACATACATACATACACAATGCCTACTACAGGCTACAGTATGTCTGCGATCACAGTATTCTCCGACAGTCCGACTCCCCCCTGCGAGGCGCACCCCCCATTTCCACTGCATTATTCATCGGGAGCAGCTTGTGTCTAAAACGCTGAATTTAGAGCATGTGATGAAGCCTGTGATGGAAATTGTCAACTATATCCAGACACATGCTCTTAACCACAGGCAATTCAAAAACCTGATAGCTGAACTTGACCAAGGCCTTCCCGGGGACCTGCCGCTTCACTGCACTGTGAGGTGGCTTTCAAGAGGCAAAGTGCTGTCTCGCTTCCTTGAGCTCTTGGATCCTGTGAAGCTGTTCATGGAGGAGAAGAACAAGGACTATCCACAGTTGTCAGACCCCCAGTGGATTATGGATTTGTCTTTTTTAGTCGACATGCTGAGTCATCTGGACAGACTCAACCTGGGCCTGCAAGGGAAGTTAAAGATGCTGCCTGACCTGGTGCAAAGTGTGTTTGCATTTGTTGGCAAACTCAAGCTGTTTAAGGTGCAGCTTCAAAAGGGAGTATTTATGAACTTACCCTCTCTGCAAAAAGCATGTACACATGCTGCATCAGCCACTCTGAAAAAGAAGACAGCCCAATATGCAGCACAGATAGAAAAACTCCAGGAGAGATTTGTGACCAGATTCCAGGACCTACAGTTGAAAAGACGACAGATTACGTTCCTCATCGATCCTTTCAGTGTGGAGACGGACTGTTTAAAAGCCCCGCTTGTCACAGATGAAGCAGCGTCGGAGATGGAGATCTCGAACTGTCAGAGGATGACAGACTGAAGTCTGTTCTGAAGGATGGAACCATTGAGTTTTGGAAAGCAGTGCCAATGGAAAAATATCCCCAGCTCAAACGGGCAGCGCTCAAGCTACTCTCAATGTTTGGGTCCACATATGTTTGTGAGTCTGTGTTTTCTACTTTGAAACTGGTTAAATCCAAGCACCGATCTCTCTTAACTGATGCGCATGTGAAGGAACTGCTTCGAGTGGCAACAACGGAATACAGGCCAAATCTGAAGAGGATTGTGGCAAGCAAGGAGTGCCAGAAGTCCCACTGAGGAGTGACAGGTAAGACAAAAACACATAATGTTACTGTGTGGTAGGCTATTGTAAATTGTTATATTTTCATGTGTGGAGGGAAAGAGAGAGAGAGAGTGTGTGTGTGTGTGTGTGTGAGACAGACATGGGTAGAGAGAGAAAATGAGTGAGTGCTAGCCTTGACAAGAAATAACACAAAATGCCCCTGTCTCCCATCTGCTCTCAGCCCAGTCCAGCCCAGTTCAGCCCAGCCCAGTGTTTATTTCTTTTTAAGTAAAGTTTGCAAGTTTGTTATGAGGCTGAACAACAGGACCCATGACTTGTTGTCAATAAATGTTATTTATTGTTATCCTGTGTTCAAATGTTAAAAACAATTTAAATGTTATTTATTGTTATCCTGTGTTCAAATGTTAAACAATTTAAATGTTATTTTATTGTTATTCTATGTTCAAATGTTAAAAACAATTAAAATGTTAAAATAAACATTTACAGATTTTTTTTTGGTGTGTAAATATTGCCTGTTATGTAGTATTGACTGCCATATTCGTTTTGATGTTCTGAACTGTATTATTTTCTTTGTAAATTGTTTTTGAAGAAGTTGTACAGTGTACTAGACAACCCTAAGTGGGAGTGTTAAAGTTAGAGGTTATATATGATTGCTAGTAACTGAGTAACTGTCTAACTATGCATAACTGTTTCCACTGGAGGGTGCTATAGGCGGAGCTGTTAATGTTACCGCCAGGTAGAGGGTATATAAGCTGATGCCGACTCCCCCTCTGTCTCTTCCCACCTACCTCTCACGGAGAGGAGATCTGTTGTGAAATGTAAATAATAAACCACGGCGATTAAAGGCTAAAGGTAGAAACCATGCCTCATTGTTACGTTCTGGACACCGACCTCGGTCGGTGACCACCCACATTCCTGGCATATGTCACTGGGCTTGTCACCTGTCATTTCCCTGTCAATTAGTGCTGTCACTTAGGGTTGGTTCCTGATTGGCTGTCACGGGGGTGTGTGTGGAATGTTGGTATTTGGTCTCTATTTAACATACCTCTCTTCTGCTTGTCCATTGTCAGGTCTTCACTAATTGCGTTCGGGGATAACGCAGACGGTTCTACTTTGGACCTCCAATAAGCTCCCATTTACCTTATTTTACACTTGTGCTTTTAGCACTTGTTCTCTCTTAGAATTTACTCTGTGTTCTTACTATTAAAGTCGAACCTGTTCAAGAGTAAACACTCTCTGTCTCTGTGATTGCCTTCAACCATTGGAATTCACCTACCTGCATTCTGACAGAAGACCTGACCATCAGAATTCCATGGAGGCCATCATGGAGATGCTCCGGACGCAGGGAGCAGCCCAGACACGGATGGAGGAACATCAGCAGCTGGTCAGCGCCGAGTTAATCCGACTCAAAGGGGTCGTCGGATCATCCCAAGCGGTGGCGCAGTCAGTGTTGGCCACAGCTCGACAAGCCCAAGAAGGAGTGGCTGGTGTGCAGTCGGCGGCGGGGGAAGCAGCGCTCCACGCAGAGGAAAGTCGGGGGGGGTTCGGGGTCCAGGAGCGGTCCCGCGAACCACATCTGCAGGCGCCCGCTCGCTATGACGGATCACCGGATGGTTGTCGGGAATTCATCACCCAGTGTCTACTCGTTTTCCGGCTGCAACCACGATCATTTCCATCGGAGACAGCGCAGGTAGCGTATATTATCACACTGCTCACCGGCGAAGCTCTCTCCTGGGCTACGGCGGAATTAGAGGCAGGGGCGATAATCTGCGACAGTCTGGACGCCTTTACCCGGGAATTGAGAAGAGTATTCGATACTTCCCGGGTACTCTCGATCTTCGAGGCTGGTGGTCGTCTTCTCGACTGCCGGCAGGGCCTCCGCACAGTCGCAGCTTATGCTATCAAATTTCGGATCTTGGCTCGGGAGACAGCTTGGGCGGAGAACGTCTGCGTGGTTCTGTTCGTCAGGGGACTCTCAGCGCGGATGCGAGATGCTCTCTCCGCGCGTGAGATCCCCGAGCAGCTGGAAGTGCTGATCAACACCACCATCAAGATGGATAATCGGCACCGGGAGAGGGAGAAGGAGCATGTCAACAACACCCAGCCCCAGGTATGTTTTCCTTCTTCTCCTGGTGTTGATAATTCCATGCATTACACGAGTGGGCCGACGTCAAGGCGATCGTCAGCGGGAGTTTGCCCAAACCCTTGTCTCCCCCCCCTCTTCTCTTTTGTCTCCTCCCTCTTTCTCCAGGATGGTGGGGAGCGTGGCAGATTCTGATCTACCCTCTAATCCCGATTTAATAGGGGTGCCTGAGATCTATTGGGACCTGGCGGACGTTTTTAGCAAGACGCGTGCTAAAGCACTTCCGCCTCATAGATCATACGACTGTCCCATTAATCTTCTACCCGGTACCTCCCCGCCTCGCGGGCGAATGTTCTCTCTCTCACGCCCCGAAACCTTGGCCATGAACACCTACATAGAGGAGGCATTGCTTGCGGGGCACATACGCCCTTCCACTTCCCCTGCCGGCGCTGGCTTCTTTTTTGTTGATAAAAAGGATGGGGATCAGCGCCCATGCATTGATTATAGGGGATTGAATGACGTTTCCATCAAGAACCGATATCCTTTACCCCTCATGGACACGGCCTTTGAGTGCTTACAGGGGGCACAGGTCTTTTCTAAACTTGACTTACGTAATGCATACAACCTGGTCAGGATTAGAGAGGGAGACGAGTGGAAGACTGCATTTAACACACCCAATGGGCACTATGAGTATTTGGTCATGCCCTTTGGTTTGGCTAATGCTCCGGCAGTCTTCCAAGCCCTGGTTAACGACGTGCTGCGAGACTTGATTGGGGTGTCGGTGTTTGTCTACTTAGATGATATCCTGATTTTTTCTCGCGATATGGTGCAACACCAAATGCACGTTCGGGAGGTGCTAGACCGTCTCCTCAAGCATCAACTATTCGTTAAGGCTGAGAAGTGTGTGTTTCACACGGACACCGTGTCCTTCCTGGGCTTTGTGTTGACGAAGGGCGATCTGCGCATGGATCCAGCCAAGGTGAGTGCAGTTTTGGACTGGCCACGGCCTTCGTCGCTCAAGGGGCTACAACGGTTTTTGGGCTTTGCAAATTTTTACAGGCGCTTTATTCGCAATTTTAGCGCCTTAGCCAATCCCTTAACAGCTCTCACTAAGGCCTCTCTCCCTGGCTTTGAATGGTCGCCTAGGGCTGAGTCGGCCTTCTGCGATCTTAAACGTCGTTTTACATCCGCTCCTGTATTGATCCGCCATGACGCGGAGGTTCCGTTCATTGTGGAGGTGGATGCCTCTGACGTCGCGGTGGGGGGGGTGCTCTCTCAGAGATGCTTAAAGGATGGGAAAGTGCACCTGTGTGCTTTTTTTTCTCGCCGTCTGTCACCAGCCGAGCGTAATTACGACGTGGGTAATCGGGAGTTATTGGCGATCAAATTGGCACTGGAGGAGTGGAGACATTGGTTGGAGGGGGCGGCACATCCTTTCATTATTTGGACTGACCATAAGAACTTGGCTTACATCCAAGGGGCTAAACGCCTTAACGCTCGCCAGGCCAGGTGGACGTTGTTCTTCACACGATTTCGATATACCATCTCCTATAGACCCGGCTCCAAGAATATCAAACCTGACGCGTTGTCGCGCCAGTTTGATCTTCCTGGGCGGGAGGAGCAGCCCCATCCCATTATTCCACCGGCCTTGATTTTGGCACCCGTGTCTTGGGGCATAGAGAAGGTGGTAAGGTCGGCGCTAACGCGGGAGCCCGATCCTGGTGGGGGTCCTCCGGGACGGTCGTATGTTCCCAAGGTGGCGCGCTCACGCTTGCTACAGTGGGCACATGCGTCATCCCTCACCAGCCACCCAGGGGCAACCAGGACCCTGGAATTTATCCGTAGGAGGTTCTGGTGGCCGACAGTGGAGGGGGATACGCGTTCCTTTGTGGCGGCCTGTCCGGTGTGCGCACGTAGTAAGACCTCTCGACGGGCACCGGCGGGTCTCCTCCGACCACTTCCTATTCCTAAACGACCCTGGTCACACATATCTCTGGACTTTATTTCTGGTCTTCCCCTTTCGGACGGATTCACCACCATTTTGGTGGTGGTGGATCGGTTCTCTAAGGCGGCTCACTTTGTCCCTCTCCCCAAGCTTCCTTCGGCCCGGGAGACTGCTGATTTAATTATACAGCATGTCTTTCGGGTCCACGGGCTGCCAGTAGATATCGTGTCGGACCGGGGTCCTCAGTTCGCCTCCAGGTTCTGGAAGGCGTTTGCCGCCGGCCTCGGCGCCTCTGTCAGTCTGTCGTCTGGGTTTCATCCACAGTCGAACGGGCAGACGGAGAGGGTCAACCAGGATTTGGAGGGGGTCTTGAGGTGTTACGTTGCCGGTAGTCCGGCAACGTGGAGTAGGAGGTTGGCTTGGGCTGAGTACGCGCATAATACCCTTCTCTCCTCTTCTACCGGTATGTCTCCCTTTCAGTGCCAGTATGGTTTTCAACCTCCTCTGTTTCCCGAGCAGGAGCAGGAGGCGGAGGTGCCCTCGGCCCAGGCACATGTGGCTCGCTGTCGCAGGACGTGGAAACAGGTTCGGAAGGCGCTACAGAAGGTTTCGGTTAGTACCCAACGGCAGGCTAACCGTAAGCGTCGTCCGGCTCCAGTTTACCGTCCAGGGCAGCGGGTTTGGCTTTCCACCCGGGATCTCCCTCTCCGGGTGGAATCCAAGAAGCTGGCTCCTCGCTTTATAGGACCATTTAAAGTGATTCATCGGGTTAATCCAGTGGCTTACAAGCTACGACTTCCGAGCTCTATGAGGGTTCATCCGACGTTTCATGTGTCCCTGTTGAAGCCATTCCTCTCATCGCCCTTGGCCCCGCCACTGCCTGTGGTTCCTCCGCCCCGGTTTATTGGCGGTCAACCCATTTACACGGTGCGGAGGATACTGGGTTGTAGGCGGAGGGGTAGGGGGTTTCAGTTCTTGGTGGATTGGGAGGGGTACGGGATAGAAGAGCGTTCTTGGGTGCCTCAAAGGGATATTTTAGATCCCAGCCTGATCGTTGATTTCCGGCGGCTGAATCCCGAGGCTCCTAGGTGAACGTCTGGTGCCGTTCGTCGGGGGAGGGTACTGTTACGTTCTGGACACCGACCTCGGTCGGTGACCACCCACATTCCTGGCATATGTCACTGGGCTTGTCACCTGTCATTTCCCTGTCAATTAGTGCTGTCACTTAGGGGTGGTTCCTGATTGGCTGTCACGGGGGTGTGTGTGGAATGTTGGTATTTGGTCTCTATTTAACATACCTCTCTTCTGCTTGTCCATTGTCAGGTCTTCACTAATTGCGTTCGGGGATAACGCGGACGGGTCTACTTTGGACCTCCAATAAGCTCCCATTTACCTTATTTTACACTTGTGCTTTTAGCACTTGTTCTCTCTTAGAATTTACTCTGTGTTCTTACTATTAAAGTCGAACCTGTTCAAGAGTAAACACTCTCTGTCTCTGTGATTGCCTTCAACCATTGGAATTCACCTACCTGCATTCTGACACCTCATGAACATATTATTGTCGCCCCATAGTCAGTTCTGTTAACATACGGTCCTGCGATAGTGCAATACAGTGTTAAGCTACAGATGAGGCACTGGGTCTTATGTACACTACTATACAATACTATACTATACTATACAATATACAGTTATACTATATATCCTTATGCTATCTTGCTATATCCATCTATTGCTATACAAGAACCACTCCTGTTCTTTTTTTTTATTTTAATTTTTTATAAAGTAAAGTGACCTTTTCATTTTGTAAAGTGACCGTTTTGTGTGAGCGTGTGCAGCATGTGTGTGTGTGTGTGTTTCAAGTTTCAAGTTTCTTTAATAGTTGTCATACAGAAGTACAGAATACTTTCATACAAAATGCTTCTTACTGTTACGCTCCAGAGACTGTGCTAGACAAGATAGTATCAATAACATAGTATAGCATGTAATTTAGAAGAAGAAAATGAGGTCACAGTGTTCGGTATAGACGTACAATGTTCTGAGTTACCATATAATATACAATACTATGCAGTGTACTAATGTACAGTACTATATAGTGCAAAGCAGAAATGGGATGAGGTACAATTTAGGTACAATTTACAGTAAGGTGTACGAGTTGTAGTGCAATCCTTCATCAATAAATATAAAGTGTGGGGAGTGGGTGCTACAGTGTGTTTGTTTAAAGTGGGTGTGTGCTATAAAGTGTGTGGAGTGGGTGCTACAGTGTGTTTGTTTAAAGTGAGTGTGTGCGTGTGGATGTGTGTGCTATGTGCGTTTGGTGGTTGTTGTTGTGTAGTGTTCATTGTTCGTTTAGCAGCCTGATGGCCTGGGGATAGAAGCTTCTTCTGAGTCTTTCTGTGCTCGCCTTGAGACTCCGGTATCGCTTGCCTGACCGCAGCAGTTCAAAGAGGCAGTTGTTCGGGTGACTGGAGTCTTTAATGATTCTCTTAGCCTTGCCCTTGCAACGCTTGTTGTAAATGTTCTGGAGGGTGGGGAGCCCCCCTCCAATTGTGCGTTCGGCTGAACGTGTCACTCTTTGTAGTCTGCTTCGGTCTTGTGCAGTGCTATTCCCAAACCAGGAGGTGATGTTGCCGGTCAAGATGCTCTCTATTGTACATGAGTAGAAGTTCTTAAGGATCTTCTGACTGACTTGGAACTTCCTTAGGCGCCTGAGGAAGTAGAGGCGTTGTCGTGCCTTCTTCACAACACTGTCAATGTGTGTGGTCCATGTCAAGTCCTCGGATATGTAGGCTCCGAGGTACTTAAAGCTGTTGACTCTCTCAACCGGTGCCCCGTCGATGCTGAGGGGGCTGTAGTCCTTGACCCCCGACCTCCTGAAGTCCACAATCATCTCCTTTGTTTTGCTGACGTTCAGGGAGAGGCTGTTTTCCTGGCACCATCCCGCCAGGACCTTGACCTCTTCCAGGTAGGCCCTCTCGTCGTTGGCAGAGATCAGGCCCACCACCACTGTGTCGTCAGCAAATTTGATGATTGTATTGCTACTCCGCTGAGCCACACAGTCGTGTGTGTACAGGGAGTAGAGGAGGGGACTCAGAACACAGCCCTGGGGGGCCCCTATGTTGAGGGTGATGGATGAGGAGGTGCAGTTGCCTGCTCTCACCACCTGGGGTCTGCCAGTCAGGAAGTCCAAGACCCACTGGCAGAGGTCATAGTTCAAGCCCAGGTCCCTGAGCTTGGCTATGAGTATGGAGGGGACTATGGTATTGAATGCCGAGCTGTAGTCGATGAATAGCATTCTCACATAGTTCCCCTGCCTCTTGTCCAGGTGTGATGCTGCTGTGTGCAGCACATGGGCTATGGCGTCCTCCGTGGACCTGTTGGGGCGGTATGCAAATTGCAGGGGGTCCATGTTGATGGGGAGGGAGGAGCAGATGTAGCCCTTTACTAGCTTCTCAAAGCACTTCATGGCTATGGAGGTGAGAGCTACAGGGCGGTAGTCGTTGAGGCAAGCAGGCTTGGATTTTTTGGGTACAGGGATAATAGTGGACTTCTTCAGGCAGGTGGGGATGACAGCCTGTTCTAAGGACAGGTTAAATATGTCAGTGAATACTGGGGCCAGTTGGTCGGCACAGACTTTTAGGACGCGGCCGGGGATGCCGTCCGGACCTGCTGCCTTCCTGATATTCACTTTTTTAAAGGTCCGCCTCACCTCATGCTCTGTTACCCTGAACACTGCGCCTCCATCAGCAGCCGACCCCCCCCCCCCCCCCCATTGCCGTGGCTTGTGAGCTGGTGTTGTTATTACCAGCATCAAACCTCGCATAGAAGGTATTGAGGTCATTTGCTAAGGAGATGTCACTGTTCAGTTTGAGGGAGGCGCCTTTGTAGTCTGTCATCGTTTTGAGCCCCTGCCACATAGCTCTAGAGTCAGCTTGTTCAAACTGGAGTTCAATTTTATCCCTGTAGCGCCGTTTGGCCTCTGACACTGTCCTCCTTACGTTGTATCGCGCCACCTTGTGGTCATTCATGTTGCCTGCCACTAGGCCGTCGTTGTATGCTTTGGTGCGCTCTCTCAGAGCTTCACGGACGGATTTGTCTACCCAGGGTTTTTGATTTGGGTAAACTCTCATTTTGGTAGTGGGGATTGTTTCTTCCACCAAAGTACAAACATAGTCCAGCACTGTCTCCGTGTAGACATTAATGTTATCTGTGTGTGTGTGTTCGTGCTAAAGTGACTGTTAGTGTGTGAGCGTATACAGTATGTGTGTTGTGTGTGTGCTCATGTGTGCTTGTGTGTGGAGAGTTCAGTGTTCAAGACTCTGATGGCCTGGGGGAAGAAGCTGAGCCGAAGTCTCTCTGTCCTAGTTGCTGGTGTGTGCAGGCGTTGCCTGACCGCAGCTGCTTGAACAGGCTGTTGTTGGGGTGGTGAGGGTCTTTCATTATTCTGCAGGCTCTGGATTTGCTCCTCTTGTTATATAAGTCCTGCAGGGGTGGTAGTGCAATACCCGTAGTACGCTCAGCTGAGCGCACCACTCTCTGTAGGGCCTCTGTAGGGCCTTCTTGTCCTGTTTCCATACCAGCCAGTGATGTTTCCAGTCAAGATGCTCTCTACAGCTCCGGAGTAGAAGGACTGGAGTATCTTCCCCGATACTCTGAACTTCCTTAACTGTCTCAGGTGGTAGAGGCGGTGCTTCGCCTTTTTTTCGACTGAGTCTATGTGTGTTGTCCATGTCAGATCCTCTGAGATGTGGACCCCCAGGTACTTAAAGCTGCTCACCCTGTCCACTGTAGCCCCGTTTATCCACAGTGGTGTGTGTCCTGCTGTGTTCTCCTAAAATCCACGATCAGCTCCTTGGTTTTACCAATGTTCAGGAGCAGGCTGTTGTCCTGACACCAGCGTGCCAGTACATCAACCTCCTCCCGGTAGGCCTTCTCTTCGTTGTCAGAGATCAGCCCCACCACCACTGTGTCGTCCGCAAACTTCACTATGGAGTTGTAGCTGAACTTGGCCATCATATGGACGTTTCCATTTATTGTGCAACCAGGGACATAAGAGTCTGTTGACACACCTGATATTGATAATGACTGTAACCTAATAAATGGTAATTAAACACATGTGCAGCAGAGTGATACATAGTTAAAGGTCCCAGTGCTGTTATACTGAATATCAGCACTCATGGAATGCCTCTTGTCCAATGAAATAACTGTATAAATCTTAATACACCATGGTAAGCAGTGTCCAGCTTATATCGTGAGGTGGAACAGGCATTCACGTATACAAAACCATATCACCATAATCTAATACTGGTCAAATAAAAAGTGGCAGTGACTAGTTTATTTTTTATGTTATTCAAAGAAAAGTACGACTTGTTTCTGAAATAGAAACCCAATCTCACTTTATTTTGTGGTTTAAAAGACAAGCTGTCATCAAGTTAAAAAGGTTTAAACAATCTGAATTAGAATACCTTGCGATGTGCATATAGAGACTGTGCACTTTTGTTTTGGACTTAGTACAAATCTTCATGTTTGTTTTCTCTGGACTTAAAACAAGCTTTAGTTGCTGAAGTTGGGATTCTATTTCTTTAAAAGCATTTTGCAAATTTTCCAGACCTCCTTTGTCAAATTAGTAGCACAACAGTAAATGACAGTGTCATCAGCATGCACATTTAAGTTTGTATTTTAAACATTTCTGCCTAAACATTGTTTTTGTAAATAACAATGGTCCTAGAATGGTCCTCCCTTGGGTCTATATGTTGTTTGACGGTTCACCACCTTTTAACAGGGGAAGCGTGAGCCTTTTTTCCAAATCTTGGGGATTTCATTACAAGTCAAGGTGTTGCTATTTTTTCATCTACCTGTAAATCATTTCATGGAGCTGCAATTAACACTGGTGCCCATATTCAAACTAATTTACTCTCAATAACTGTCAAACTAAATTGATGTGTGCAAAACTGTTGGGATGCGTGTCAGAAAAAGTACCCAAAAAATCCAAGCCTGCTTGCCTCAACGACTACCGCCCTGTAGCTCTCACCTCCATAGCCATGAAGTGCTTTAATTGAGAAGCTAGTAAAGGGCTACATCTGCTCCTCCCTCCCCATTAACATGGACCGCCTGCAATTTGCATACCGCCCCAACAGGTCCACGGAGGACGCCATAGCCCATGTGCTGCACACAGCAGCATCACACCTGGACAAGAGGCAGGGGAACTATGTGAGAATGCTATTCATCGACTACAGCTCGGCATTCAATACCATAGTCCCCTCCATACTCATAGCCAAGCTCAGGGACCTGGGCTTGAACTATGACCTCTGCCAGTGGGTCTTGGACTTCCTGACGGGCAGACCCCAGGTGGTGAGAGCAGGCAACTGCACCTCCTCATCCATCACCCTCAACATAGGGGCCCCCCAGGGCTGTGTTCTGAGTCCCCTCCTCTACTCCCTGTACACACACGACTGTGTGGCTCAGCGGAGTAGCAATACAATCATCAAATTTGCTGACGACACAGTGGTGGTGGGCCTGATCTCTGCCAACGACGAGAGGGCCTACCTGGAAGAGGTCAAGGTCCTGGCGGGATGGTGCCAGGAAAACAGCCTCTCCCTGAACGTCAGCAAAACAAAGGAGATGATTGTGGACTTCAGGAGGTCGGGGGTCAAGGACTACAGCCCCCTCAGCATCGACGGGGCACCGGTTGAGAGAGTCAACAGCTTTAAGTACCTCGGAGCCCACATATCCGAGGACTTGACATGGACCACACACATTGACAGTGTTGTGAAGAAGGCACGACAACGCCTCTACTTCCTCAGGCGCCTAAGGAAGTTCCAAGTCAGTCAGAAGATCCTTAAGAACTTCTACTCATGTACAATAGAGAGCATCCTGACTGGCAACATCACCTCCTGGTTTGGGAATAGCACTGCACAAGACCGAAGCAGACTACAAAGAGTGACACGTTCAGCCGAACGCACAATTGGAGGGGGGCTCCCCACCCTCCAGAACATTTACAACAAGCGTTGCAGGGGCAAGGCTAAGAGAATCATTAAGGACTCCAGTCACCCGAACAACTGCCTCTTTGAACTGCTGCGGTCAGGCAAGCGATACCGGAGTCTCAAGGCGAGCACAGAAAGACTCAGAAGAAGCTTCTATCCCCAGGCCATCAGGCTGCTAAACGAACAATGAACACTACACAACAACAACCATCAAACGCACATAGCACACACATCCACACGCACACACTCACTTTAAACAAACACACTGTAGCACCCACTCCACACACTTTATAGCACACACTCACTTTAAACAAACACACTGTAGCACCCACTCCCCACACTTTATATTTATTGATGAAGGATTGCACTACAACTCGTACACCTTACTGTAAATTGTACCTAAATTGTACCTCATCCCATTTCTGCTTTGCACTATATAGTACTGTACATTAGTACACTGCATAGTATTGTATATTATATGGTAACTCAGTTACGTCTATTCTGCATCGAACATTGTACATATGTCTATACTGAACACTGTGACCTCATTTTCTACTTCTAAATTACATGCTATACTATGTTATTTGATACTATCTTGTCTAGCACAGTCTCTGGAGCGTAACAGTAAGAAGCATTTTGTATGAAAGTATTCTGTACTTCTTTATGACAACTATTAAAGAAACTTGAAACTTGAAACTTGAGATCATGTGCAAAATAAATCTTAATAGTTTTTTGAGGTGTCCCTTTAATGTACTGTATAGGGACACACAAAAAAGAATGGGCCAAAATATTTTACAAAGACATTACTCTTCATGATGGAGGACTGTGTGTGTGTGTGTGAGAGAGAGAAAGAGAGAGAGAGAGAGAGAGAGAGAGAGAGAGAGAGAGAGAGAGAGAGAGAGAGAGAGAGAGAGAGAGAGAGAGAGAGAGAGAGAGAGAGAGAGAGAGAGAGAGAGAGAGAGAGAGAGAGAGAGAGAGAGAGAGAGATAGTAATGTGTCTATATTTTACATGCAGGCAGTATTGTGTAGTAATTGGCTCTGTATTCAGTGCATGCAGCGCAGTGATTAGATAAATCCATAGGGTTTCTTTTAAACCCTTATGTTGTGTTAGGAATTGGCACCACTGACCGTTGCTAGCGGGTCAATGTTGACCCGGGGGGTCTAACTCAGTCCTGACCACTAAAAAGAAAGGAGTATCACTCAATATAGTTAATACTATATCCTAACATTATATGCATTCATAACGATATAATCCCATTGTAATTTGATTTTATGGCCCCCGAGACACATCATGTCCCTTATTTTTAAGATGAAAATGAGGTTGTTCAATCATAATATACTAAATGTGAAACCCATAGATAATAATGGTTTCTGACTATAATAGAACAATATTAGAATATAACTTCTGAAAAAAAGTTTAGTATATTTATTATTATTTTATTTATTTATATTTAGTATTTTTATAGTATAGTTTTACCTTGCCGGGTCAAGAATGACCCTAACACCACAGTCGTACCTTTTTTTCTGCAGATACCTTCAGGATTTTCAAAATGGTGAAACATAGTTTTGCTGTGCTTATATATGTGTTGTGGAGGATATCATAAAGCCTTGTTCTAATAAAATCAACTACATGGTAGTTATTACATATTATAAACTTGAAACGCGTCGCTGGAGACCCTAACACCACATAAGGGTTAGGAATGGCCAGCCTGTACTTTGATGTCATCAATAGCAATGAATTAGCATTTCTGTGAGCATGTGGCTCTTTGACACTTAAATGTTTCCCATGCTAACGACAGCTTGGGCACGGATAGAAAAGAAACGTGTGTATGATACTGTTCTATTACGTTTTAAAACAGATTATATTCATTCAGCAACTTAAATATTATTCAGGCTTTACACTAAATCTGCTATTGGTTTTGCACAATAGAAAGTTGTGAGCCTGCTGCTGAAACATTAATGAGATATTCTGTTAAATCTTCAACCTGAATAGAGGCTTGTCATTCATAAGTACATGATAGTACCACTGAATTGACCTCTGCTTATTGCCCTTATGAAAATAAACTGTAGTATACTTAATTTCGCTGGCTTCTTCTAAACGGTATATGGACTGTATTTATATGGCGCTTTACAACTTATGCCTCACATTCACTCACACTCACTCACACTAGTAATAAGGAATGGACTCACTGGGAAATACAGGAGTGAAGGTGAACAGAACACAAGTGCAGAACAACAAAACAATGGCAATGGCGCGACAGGGAAGTGAGAAACTGGCAGGAATAAATACTGCCCGTGATTACTGATGAGCGCCAGCTGGTTTAAGACCAGGCATGACCAAGACTGGTGAACACAAAGTAATAGTAAAAAGAAAACTCACATCACAAATATAAGCATGTGTAAAGGGATATCTTACTGGAAACATATGTAAAGGGAATATCACCACACTAGACAAATATATGTAAGGAGAAAATCTCCACACTGGAAACATATATGTAAAGGGAATATCACCACACTAGAAAAATATATGTAAGGAGATATCTCCACACTGGAAACATATATGTAAAGGGATAACCCTTAAAGGAAACATATGTAAAGAAAACCCTTAAACACAAGCTAGACCAGGGAAACACAACATGAACAGAGGCAGCATAGCATTAATAATAGTATTCAAACCTAGGCCTAAATGCCTGAGAAGGTTCAATATCTGGAGCTGCTGCATTTGGCCACCAGAGGGCGGCAGGAAAACAACTGTTCACATTGTTCAGGAAGGGTCCCCGGCTGGGACCATGACACTCTCTCTCTTGGCGCTTTTCCACTGCATGGTACCTCTACTCTACTCTACTCTACTCTACTCTACTCTACTCTACTCTACTCTACTCTACTCTACTCGCTTTGGGTACCTGGTACTTCGTTCCTTTTCCACTGCAGGTACTAAAATAAAGTACTCAGTTTGTCTCTGTGTGGGGAGGCGGGGCTGCTGGTGTACAGCTGAGAGTTCCATAGCTCTGTGAGAGCTGAGCTCCAGCATAGCTATGTCCGTGAGCTAGGCGCCGCGCAAGCCAGAGTAAAACACAGTTTTCAATCAATCAATCAATAACAACATTAACGAGACTCTCGTTGTGTCTATTCTGCTAACGCTAACGTTACCTCTCATTGTGTCTATTCTACAAGCGTTAACGTTAGCTAGGCTGTCTATGCTAACGTTAACGTTAGCATTAGGCTAACAAGCTGTAACGTTACCAGTCGCGTCTATTTGATAACGTTAGCATTAGGTAATAACCGGTTTAAAATGGATGGTGATTACCTCACGTTGTGTCTATTCTACTAGCATTAACGTTACTCATACAAACAATCAATAGCGAGTTATATTGATCACGCTATGTACGATAGCCATGCTAAAACGCTAGCACAACATAAGCTTAAGCCTTAAGTTAACAAGTCAGCGATCTTTTTGCGAGACTAAACTCTCTGCTCTGTGGCAAATTGTGTTGATGTCGGTTTTGTTTCATCAATAAATGAGGCAGAATACACAGTGACTGTAACCTTTTTTATTGCACTTGTTTCGTGCTGCAAACATACATATGACATTCTACGCGAGTCATTCAAGATGGCGGCTTTCTGTTTTCGTTCAGACTCTCCAAACAGTGACGCGTCTCTCTTCTGACCAATCAGTGGTCTGCAGTTTTTCACGTGACTTTTGTGGTACCAGTTCTACTCGCTTGGCTCGCGCTAAGAACCAGGACAGAGCAGGGACTAAAAAAGTACCCAGAAAGTACCGAAAAAGTACCTGGTACCAGGTACTTTGGTAATGGAAAACCGAAAATACCGAGTAGAGTAGAGTAGAGTAGAGTAGGTACCATGCAGTGGAAAAGCGCCATCTCTCTCTCTCTCTCTCTCTCTCTCTCTCTCTCTCTCTCTCTCTCTCTCTCTCTCTCTCTCTCTCTCTCTCTCTCTCTCTCTCTCTCTCTCTCTCTCTCTCTCTCTCTCTCTCTCTCTCTCTCTCTCTCTCTCTCTCTCTCTCTCTCTCTCTCTCTCTCTTTATGGGCTTTATGGGATTATGGGCTGAGCCCAGCCTCGAAAAAGGCTTAAAATTTTGAGGTAGAAAAATGCTGTTTTTGAGTACTTGATTAAAAATAAAAAACAATAATTTTTTTTTTAAAACCTTACAGATGTGTTCCATAAACTCACATGAATTGTGTAAAATTGCCCAAATAGTGAAATAAATAGTAAAAATAGTTCCCCTTTAAAACTCTTTGAGCGGTCATTTATTGATTTGTACTGCTGCTACCTTTTTTAACTTTTACATTTTTAACATTAACTTAAGTACTGATTTTATTCTTTGTCCACCTCATTCAGACCCGGCGCCATGGGCGGGCATTAGGGGGCCGGGCCCGCCCACTGAGTCAGCTGTGCCCACCCTGGTAAAAAAAAGATTTTTTTTTTTTATCAAAGTCGACTATCCAAATCCTTAGTCAGGGACAGCCCTAGTGGGCACTGATGTCAACAACAACACTACTGAAGCTAGCACGGCACTCTGTGAGAATACGTTTTCTACCCTCAAGAACATCTTTACAGAACATCACCTTAGTATATGCTTCATCGACGCAAGGCCAATTTAATTCAGTTGGCATTTGAGAAGGACTTAACAAAAAAGTTCAGGAATGAGTGGAGGGGCAGTGTTTTAAGAAGATTTCACTCTGTCCCCAAACGCCGCTTGCCGCTCTACTAATGATGGTGAGTAGCCTGTGGAGGAATTTTGTTTGCTTTTTTATGCACCTTATTTTTGTCAGTTCAGTTCAGTTTGTCAGTGAATTCAGAAGTGTTGAATAAATAGAGACTTTTCAAAGATATAGAATAGAATAGAATAGAAATGTATTATCCTGAGGGAAATTTGACACTGCAAATCACTCAACATTAAACATTTAGACAGAACAAGTCACGAATAAGAATAACAAAACAAATGGCCTAAGAATAGAATAAAATGAAATCGAATAAAAATAGAATAAAAGATACAGTAAATAAATACAGTAAAAATATACTGAAGTCTACAGTAGGTGTAATATTGCACAGTGCTGTTTAAAAAGTAAAGAGTCCAGGAAGATGGTAACTGTCACTCTGTGCTCAGTGATGCAGTGAGGCACAGTGATGCATTGTATAGTCTGATGGCTGTCGGAATGAAGGACTTCCTGTGCCATTCAGTGCTGCATTTAGGTAGTGTGAGCCTATAACATGCTCCTCCTGTCAGCCAAGTCTGTGTATAGTGGGTGGGAGGGGTTTTCCCTGATGGCCTGGAGCTTAGCAAGGTTCCTCCTCTCCGCCACCCTCGCTAGAGTCCAGCTCCACCCCAACCACGCTACTGGCCTTCCTGACCATCTTATCCAGCCTGTTTGTGTCCCCTGCTCTCAGTCCGCTGCCCCAGCAGGTCTGTTATATATATCCGTTCAGTCTGTTTTTGTATAAGTGAATGTTCTTAAGATAGAGAGAAATTAGATTTTTCAATTGCCTCTCTGCTGTTTAGTTCAGCACCGTGGGCAGTGCCAAGCAAGCCACAGTGCCGTTGTCGCAGCTGAAACGTATAAAAGGGAACCTGTGTTGAAAAACCATTGTGCCCCCCCGAGAACATTTTATGCCCCCCCACTAATTTGTTTCTGCAGCCTGGTCTGACCTCATTGCTTTACTCATTTGACTATTTTATTGTGTGTCCTTTTTATGTCTGTCTATTTTAATGTTTGTCAACTGTAACAGTTTACTACAATGGCAGCTTATCCAATGTTAACAACCTATCTTGTGGTGTGCCTCAAGGAAGCTGTCTTGGACCACTCATCTTCTCTATTTTTACTAATGATTTGCCTTCTGCTATAAACAATGCAAGTATGAATGAATTAATGAATGAAAACTTTATTTAACAGATTGCAGAATGGGTACAATACAGTACGGCTCAATACATACAATTGTTAAGGGGATGCAGACCTGAGAAAGACGTTAGTCTTGTTTCCATCAGGGTCCCCCATTTTCAATTCATATGGATTGTGATGTATGCTGGTGATTCTACAATGTACTGTGCAGTAGGGGTATAACGGTACGTGTATTTGTCCCGCGAATTTACGGTACGGCCGTCGCGGTGCGGTACGTGCAGCCAGGGGTGTAGCTCCAGATTCTGGGCCCCATGAACAAATGTATTTGTAGGCCCCCAGTGAATGCGAGCGCGCGCTAGATTTTTTTTTGCCATTTTTTTATTGATTAAAACGCATAATATGGTTTTTACCTATACATTCGGATCAGCAGTTCAGCACCTGCACTGTTGGTGGGTGAGCCTAGTAAAGGATGTCGCATTGCGTTCATCTTCAATGAATGGACCAATGCAATAGTCTACCAAAGCCCCCCCTCTCTCTCTATATATCTCACACACACACACACACACACACACACACACACACACACACACACACACACACACACACACACACACACACACACACACACACACACACACACACACACACACTTAACAAACATAGTATCAATGAGAGCATCAATAATACACCTGAGTGATGTCTAGTAAAAAAGCAAAAAAAAAAAAAGCAAAAAAAAAAAAAAAGTGGGGCCCCCTTTCAGTGCTGGGCCCTTGGAATCATCCTAAGCTACCCCCCCCCCCCCCCCAGCTACGCCCCTGCGTGCAGCCATACGAAGAATACGCCTCACAGTACACACACATCAGTTGCGCATGCAGGCACTCGCGGGTTCCGTGTCCGTGTAAGAACAGCAAGCGGCACACCGAGTCCGACTTCAGAGCGGGCGAAAGTGCACGGAGAAAGGCATATTTACATTGGAACAGCTGCAGGGTCATTACAATTTTACAGTTTTCTTTCGTTTTCTTGTTCGCCCAATAATGTCAACCAAATAAAACCAATGGAAAGACACACACGCGTCGCCAACAAACACACTATTCTCCCCCGCCGGACTCTCAGGCACAGCTGATCAAATAAAACCAAATAAACTTACATACTGAGCTCCTCTCCAGTTAAACTGCTACTGTGTTTAAATCCAAATAATCCTCTGCCATTGTTGTAACATGTCATCAGTTCTCTAGTATTCAGCCTCGTGAAGTTAAATTCTCTCTAGAAGTGAAACTGAAACTTAGCAAGGATAAGTTGTTAAAGGGACAGTAGGCAATTAATTTATTCAGTGGATGCCTGAACACAGAATGACACCAGTATCACTGACTACCACGGCAAGCCCATAGAAAAGTATTCTATTTAATAATAATAATTATAATAATTATCATAAATATATAATAATAATTATAAATTATTATAAATAATTTAAAAAATGATAAATTACATTAGAAATATATTTTTTGCTCTTGTACCGAAATTGTACCGAACCGTGACCCCAATACCGAGGTACGTACCGAACCGTGGCTTCTGTGTACCGTTACACCCCTACTGTGCAGCTAATACATAGTTCATTCTAAGCCGAAATTGGATATATATGTAGCCAAGGAACCCATTGAACAAGTGGAGAAGGTTACTTGGTTTGGTACTTGATAAGCATCTGTCATGGTCAGGGCACATTGATGGAATCATCCAAAACATGGGTGTAGTGTAGGTATTCATATCACAAGACAATGTGTGCACTTTATGTACCATCTCATATCCTGGGAAAAGTCTCTAAAGATCATTCATTCTATCCCACCTGCATTACTGTTCAGTGGTTTGGACCTCGAAAACACAACTGTAAAAAGTTTGCTCAGAACAGGGCTGCAAGGCTTGTTCTAGGTTGCTCTACTAGAACGGGCATTCACAAGATGCACTCTAGCCTATGTGGCTTGATGTGGAGAAGAGGCTAACCTCAAGAACTGAGACATTTCTTAGTAAAACACTGCAAACACATAAGTTCTATCTATCTATCTATCTATCTATCTATCTATCTATCTATCTATCTATCTATCTATCTATCTATCTATCTATCTATCTATCTATCTATCTATCTATCTATCTATCTATCTATCTATCTATCTATCTATCTATCTATCTATCTATCTATCTATATGACTAGGTCACATGGCATGTTAATACTGTCCCTTAAAGAGACCACATACAAGACATAACAAATAAGAACAACAAAATTAATTATACACATACACTACTACATCATCACAAGTACAATGGCTGAATCACAATCACAATTTAATAAAGTATAAATTAAGGACAATATAACAGGGATATGCACTAGTGGAGGTAAACGGCACTCTTATGCCTCTTTTCCATTGCATAGTACCTACTCGACTCTACCCTACTCTACTCTACTCGCTTTAGGTACCTGGTACTTTGTTCGTTTTCCACTGCAGGTAGTACTCCGTTTGTCACCATGGGGAGGCGGGGCCGCTGGCGTACAGCATGAGAGCTCCGTGAGCATAGCTATGTCCGTGAGGGCTTGGAGCAAGCCAGAGTAAACACAGTTTCAATCAATCAATCAATAACAACATTAACCAGACTCTCGTTGTGTCTATTCTGCTAACGTTAACATTACCTCTCGTGTCTATTTTGCTAACGTTACCTCTCGTTGTGTCTATTCTGCTAATGTTAACATTACCTCTTGTGTCTATTCTGCAAACGTTAACATTACCTCTCGTTGTGTCTATTCTGCTAACGTTACCTCTCGTTGTGTCTATTCTGCTAACGTTAACGTTACCTCTCCTTGTGTATTCTACTAACGTTAACATTACCTCTCGTTGTGTCTATTCTGCTAACGTTAACATTACCTCTTGTGTCTATTCTGCTAACGTTAACATTACCTCTTGTGTCTATTCTGCTAACGTTAACATTAGGTAATAACCGGTTTATGGATGATGGATGGATGATGATGATTACCTCACGTTGTGTCTATTCTACTAGCATTAACGTTACTAGCGTAACTAACGGTACTGTGGCCATCTTGGTCTATATGTCATTTGTCAAGTAACTGGTCAAGTATATTATTATATACTTATTGTTATGTGTCTTGTAAGCCCATATGGGCTGGGCATACACCTGTATGTAAGACACGAAAATAAAAAAACACCAAATCAAATAAAAAACTAGTACAAACAATCAATAGCGAGTTATATTGATCACGCTATGTACGCTAGCCATGGTAAAACGCAATCACATTAGCACGTAAGCTAACAACAAGCTTAACAAATCAGATATCTTTTTGTGAGACTAAACTCTCCGCTCTTGGTGGTAAATTGTGTTGATGTTGGTTTTGTTTCATCAATAAATGAGGCAGAATACACAGTGAGGTGAATGTATCCTTTTTTGTTTATTGCACTTGTTCCTGCTGCAAACAAATAAGAAATCCTACGCGAGACTAAATAAAAATGGCAGTGTTGTGTTTTGAGCAGGACACTCCAACGTGTGTCGCTTCTCTCTTCTGACCAATCAGTGGTCTGCAGTGTTTCACGTCACTTTTCTGGTACCACTTCTACCCGCTTGGAACCTCAAAAAAGCCGGTACTAAAAAAGTACCCAAAAAGTACCCGGTACAAGGTATTTTGGCAATGGAAAACCGAAAAGGCAGAGTAGAGTAGAGTAGAGTCGAGTAGGTACCATGCAGTGGAAAAGGAGCATTAGAATACTCACAATGGATCACCCTTCACCCTCAATAGTACTTCTCATGAACAAGTGTACAAAGCTCATAATTACAACAGCAATACTATTCAATATGAAGAGGAAGGGATAATTATAATATTTAGAGACAGAAAAAAAATGCCACTCATGTGGCATCAAGAATCCTCATGAAAGATGGTAGAAAAATCCACATCCACAGCTCTATCCCATGACAAACAATTATTCAAAATGGGGAGAAGTCAATTTCCTCGTTTAGGCCTGGAAAAGATGTAGCCCTGAGGCTATCTATCCAAAAAGTCTCCCATTGAAGGAGATGTTTGAATCTGTCGATAGCACCGATAAAGCTCAGCTGGTGTTTCAGACGGCAGAAGCTTTTGACACACAGACAGCAGTGTTTCCCCTGTAATTTTACAAAAGATATTATGAACGTAAATTCCTTGTCACCGAGTTCTTGAGAGTGAATCAGTGTGGATGGGGGAATGCTCATCCACACTCTGATTGGGAGAAGGTGAGTGACAGAGAGCGAGAGAAAGGGCGAGTGGAGAGAGAAAGAGAGGGAGAGTGTGTGAGAGAGAGCTTCCCTAGTGATGGAGATGGCCTTGCACAAGCAATGTAATTATATTTATTGTATTTGATTTCTTAGATTGACTATTTAGCTTGTAACTGAGTCTGTCAATCAACAAACACAGCTAGCTCCAACACTATTGGATATTTGGTCAACAAGCACATAGTCTAACTAACTTAGGACTGACCCAAACTATTTGGATATTTAAACATTTTGGAAGGCATCATTTGTCTTCGTCATTAGGCCTAATTCATTGCCTAATGCATTGGTCTTTAGTCAGCTTTTTCTCAATTTAAATATAATTTCAATCTTTCTTATCTTTGAGTATCAGAATACCACCATAGTTGATGTATATATCTGATTCTTGATAATGTAAAAAACAAAACATTTTGACGCCTCTGAAACTAGCCCTGAGTCTGAGGTATACTTGATATTTAGGCTTTTCAGGGTGGAAGCTATCCACTTTAAGATGGTGTTCACGTACACACAATGATTTACAGGAAAAAGCTTCCATCTGAAAAGCCTTACATCAAATATACCATTATGGCCAGTTTCAGAGGCTTAGGAGGATCTGTGATACTGAGATTGATTTTGAACATCAAGCCAAAGACATGTACCACAGATTTGAACAGAGGGGTTACAATAAAATCTCTTCTTTGATCCTTGAGGAAGAAGTTTTTACTTCAACATTACCACCAGCACCATTGTTCTTCACCAAGTGCAGCACCTCACTGTTTTTGAGGGGCATCAAATTAGCATCTGGATATCTGGTTTGTTATATCGGAGCATTGGTGTCCTGAAGAGAAGTTTAGCTCATAGGTTTAGCTGGCCAAAGTTTCAGGCTATGTCACAGGCCACGTGAATCTAGTGTTGACAAGTGCATCCAATCTAGCACCAAACACTGCTACCAGCAGCCCACACGGCCAATATGTCACCTGTAAACTGTGGGATATTTGTGGATATCCTGAAGAAGAATGTTCTCAGTCAACCGAGGTTTGGATAATAACAAAGGTTTATTAACCAAACAGATAGAAATATATATAGTACATAGAGAGAATGGCTGAGGGCTTCGCCCCAGGTGATCAGCTGAAATGACCCAGGTAAAGACCCTGGTACGTTGTTGGGAGGAGCCTTATATAGTTAAAAGGGGGGGGAAGGTGGTCCCATTTGATAGGTCAAATGGGGGGGGGGGGGGGGGGACACAACATTGGGGAGAAAGGGGAGGGGAATGTCTTTACATGAGAGAGTTGGGGAATCATTCTATTAGTATGTTAATTGTGTTTGATATCAGAGTTGAGGACCACTCATTGATATAGGTATTTGAGTGGCTAAATCAGACCATTATTAATAAAAGAAAAGGGTGATATTCCCACATCCCACATCTCTGATATCAAAATAACACAGACTTTAGTCCAGTCAATCATGTCATGAATCACGTATGTAAATATTTCTATTTTAAACTGTTATGCCAACCAGCAGATCACATTGGCCAACATTTTCATTATTTTAATTGTTTTCTATTTCATTCATTATCTGATAACCGATGGATTACATCGGTCCCATTCTATTACCATATCTATTCACTCTTACCTGTTCCAAATAATCCTGGTATAATATATATTCACCCACATTATAATAGAGAAAAGTGAGTAACTGTGGAATAATAGAATGATTCCCCAACTCTCTCATGTAAAGACATTCCCCTCCCCTGTATCTATCCTGTGTCCCCCCCCCCCTCCCCCATTTGACCTATCAAATGGGACCACCCCCCCCCTTTTACCTATATAAGGCTCCTCCTGAGAACAATTCAAGGTCTTTACCTGGGTCATTTCAGCTGATCACCTGGGGCGAGAGCCTCAGCCATTCTCTCTATGTACTATATATATTTCTATCTGTTTGGTTAATAAACCTTGTTATTATCCAAACCTCGGTTGACTGAGAACATTCTTCTTCAGGATATCCACGAATATCCCACAAAACTCTCCAAAAAAGTTATCAACAAAGTATTTTTTTGGCAATAATGTAGACTATTGCAAAATACTATACTATACTAGTGAAACTAATATGACTCTATGACAAGACGGAAATAATATAAATCAATTTGACCAAATTAGAATTTTGTAATTCATCAAACAAAATACCTGCCGCTATTTATCGGCTCCCCAGTCAAGTGTAGCCCTAGCCCTCAATGTACGGAGAGAGCTATCAGGCTCAGCTCCTACCATTCCTCACTGTTGCAGCTGGAATTGACGTCAATAATGAAAATGATCACAAACAGTGGTTTGAGTGAAGTTATTTTTAACGTGATTCATTCATTGTGCACTAGTTAGATGACATGTTGCACATGTTATGACTTCGAACGTTGGCACGTGACATAAGTAACGATACGATGCGTCTGTCATGATTATTCAAATCGACTACATTTCATGGTCGACTCATTGTTGCAGCCCTAGCCGCAAGAATCACAGCAACGTCAAGTTCAGCGCGTTGGTTTCTCCGGCCGCTTGTGACCCCCCTGTCATGCCTCTGCGCCCCCCCCAGGGGGGACGTGCCCACACTTTGAGAAACACTGCTTTACAGTAATTCAGTCAAACGTGGCTCTGTGAATTGTCTTAATAATTTTTGGAAAACAATGGAGTTCTATGACTTCTGGAAATAAAATTACACCAGTCATATCCTTTAAATGTGATGTGATTTTAAGTACAATTTGTAATTTACTGCATTTTGAGCAGGGCTCTAGAGTCTAGAGACTATTCAGGACCTTAATTCAGGGCTTTAGACTGAGTGTACAATACAACCTTTTGGGGGGAAGTGCATGCTCATATTTGACCACACGCACCCTGGTCCATGTCGACGGGTTAACACTACCTCCCGGGTGTGTCGTTACTACATGGACCTCAGCGGCCTCAGAATGACACTGCCCGCTGGGTGCGCCAACCAACATGGACCTCAATGGCCTCAGAATGACACTGCCCGCTGGGTGCGCCAACCAACATGGAGCTCAACGGCCTCAGATTGACACTGCCCGCTGGGTGCGCCAACCAACATGGTCCGCAACGGCCTCAGGCTGATGTCACCCTGCTGCATGCAAGCCAAGCTATAGCCTTCATAATCTGATCCCGTAAACCTATCATCATCCACTCATGCAGTCAGTCGATAACAGAAGCTCAAATTCATGAAATAAAAGGCGTACATCTGGGCACTTTATGGTGGAGTGTTCTTTGTTTGGTTCTGACACCTACATTTCCAGCTGTCATTCCTAAACTTCCAGCTGTCATTCACCTGTTTCACAACCTGTATTACATCACCAGGGGGCCTGAATCATTGTTGTGAAGCAGTCATATCCCGGAAATATGGTTTGAATGCAGTCAGTGGGATCAGGGCTCGATATATATTCAACAACAAAGACCCTAATTTCCTCCTCTTACTGCCACCCAACCCTTCTATTCCTCCTGTATGATATGTTCATTTGACATCTATCATCGTGGCTGTAGGTTATGGACATGCATGCATAAAGCAACAGTGACAGGATAGGCTATATCCAGTCCCCAGTGGAAGAATTCTCTAATGTTCACACATCCAACCCAGTGCCCAAGAACCAATCCATGTTCTGTGTTATTATATACTCTGTTGAATCTTCCCCTTCATCCAGAGGAGACCAGGCGCTGATCTAATTGAATCTGCTGCGTAATAGGAGGCATCTCCTGAGGGGCACCGTCTGCCTGACACCTTTTGGAATGTGGATTGAGGTGTGACCGTGTGGGTATCGCATATAAAATGTTAGTTTAACGCCACAACCGCTGCATACAGTCTTGGGTGATTGGAGAAAGGAGTGCACATCTGGGGTAGATAATATGAATTTGGCAGGTGAAGGGGCAGAGCATTCCGTAGTAATCTCCTGTGGCTGCTGAGGTGCTGCATGTCCAATGAGCCATACCCCAGCGTGTGTCCAGGCAGAGCCATGCATGCTTGCCATGTAAAATGATACAGGTGAATGCAAACACCTAGGCTGCAGTAAAAAAAACTTAAAACCAGATTCTCAAACATAAACATAAAGACGGACAACACGCTCATCACAGACAAGCTGGATGTAGCCAATTAATTACTTAAACATCTTCTTCACAAACATAGCCACAACACTGGTAAACAAACTACCCTCCCACTCAGGGCATTATGGGGTAGAACACATAGTAGCATACTACAAAAACCTAGCGGTCCGCAACGACGACTTCAAACTAGCAATGGTGACAACCGATGAGGTACTAAAAAAACTGAGGGCCCTCCAACCGAACAAGGCCACTGGCCATGACAACATCCCCTCCAAATTCCTCAGAGACTCAGCAGCCGCCATCACCCCAGTCATCACACACATAATAAACCTCTCCATAAAACAGGGACATGTCCCCAAGGACTTCAACATTGCGAGAGTGACCCCTCTGCACAAAAAGGGCAGCAAATTAGACCCAGGCAACTACCGCCCTGTTTCTATTCTTACCTCCATCTCGAAGGTCATGGAGAAAATAGTCTACGAACAGGTCGAAAAGTACCTGGCGGAAAAAAATCGAATCTACGAATTCCAATCTGGCTTCAGAACATCCCACTCCACTGACACATGCCTTCTCTATTTGAACGACCACATCAAACAAGAGGTGGACGCGGGCAAATACTGCGGCATGGTCATGCTGGACCTACAAAAGGCCTTCGACACTGTCAATCACTCCATTCTGATTGACAAGCTAAAAGCAATTGGTTTTGATAGTTTATCAGTGCATATCGCCCCAACAGGTCCACGGAGGACGCCATAGCCCATGTGCTGCACACAGCAGCATCACATCTGGACAAGAGGCAGGGGAACTATGTGAGAATGCTGTTCATCGACTACAGCTCAGCATTCAATACCATAGTCCCCTCCAAACTCATAGCCAAGCTCAGGGACCTGGGCTTGAACTATGACCTGTGCCAGTGGGTCTTGGACTTCCTGACGGGCAGACCCCAGGTGGTAAGAGCCGGCAACTGCACCTCCTCATCCATCACGCTCAACATAGGGGCCCCCCAGGGCTGTGTTCTGAGCCCCCTCCTCTACTCCCTGTACACACATGACTGCGTAGCACAGCGGAACAACAACACCATCATCAAATTTGCTGATGACACAGTAGTGGTGGGCCTGATCTCTGCCAACGACGAAAGGGCCTACCTGGAAGAGGTAGAGAACCTGTCACAGTGGTGTCAGGAGAACTGCCTCTCCCTGAACGTCAGCAAAACAAAAGAGATGATTGTGGACTTCAGGAGGTCGGGGGTCAAGGACTACAGCCCCCTCAGCATCGACGGGGCACCGGTTGAGAGAGTGAACAGTTTCAAGTACCTCGGAGCCCACATATCCAAGGACTTGACATGGACCACACACATTGACAGTGTTGTGAAGAAGGCACGACAACGCCTCTACTTCCTCAGGCGCCTAAGGAAGTTCCAAGTCAGTCAGAAGATCCTTAGGAACTTCTACTCATGTACAATAGAGAGCATCCTGACCGGCAACATCACCTCCTGGTTTGGGAATAGCACTGCACAAGACCGTAGCAGACTACAAAGAGTGACACGTTCAGCCGAACGCACAATTGGAGGGGGGCTTCCCACCCTCCAGAACATTTACAACAAGCGGTGCAAGGGGAAGGCTAAGAGAATTATTAAGGACTCGAGCCACCCGAACAACTGCCTCTTTGAACTGCTGCCGTCAGGCAAGCGATACCGGAGTCTTAAGGCGAGCACAGAAAGACTCAGAAGGAGCTTCTATCCCCAGGCCATCAGGCTGCTAAACGAACAATAATCGCTAAACGAACAATAATCACTATGCAACAACCATCAAATGCACACAGCACACACACCCACACGCACACACTCACTCAAACAAACAACACACTGCAGCACCCACTCTCCACACTTTAGATCACACAAACACACTTACACTTTATATTTATTGATAAAGGATTTGCACTACAACTCGTACACCTACTGTGAATTGTACCTAAACTGCACCTCGCCCATTTATGCCTTGCACTATATAGTATTGTATATTAGTACACTGCACAGTATTGTATATTGTATGGTAACTACGTCTACGAACATTGTACATATGTCTAAACTGAACACTGTGACCTCTTTTTTACTTCTAATTTTTACTATGTTTTTATTTCATACTTATCTTGTCATGCACAGTCTCTGGAGCGCAACAGTAAGAAGCATTTTGTACAAAAGTATTCTGTACTTCTGTATGACAACTATTAAAGAAACTTGAAACTTGAAACTTGAGCTGGATGCAATCCTACCTGGAGGGGAGAGAACAGATGGTGGAGGTAAACAGTACTCTATCCCCCCCCTCACAGTGAGCTGTGGTGTTCCACAAGGAAGCATACTAGGACCGCTACTGTTCCTAATTTATGCAAATGACATGTTGTCAGCTTGTAACTGCAACTTGTTCTTGTTTGCGGACGACTCAGCCCTGCTGGTCTCTGACAAGAACAAGTTACAGGTTGAAAAAACCCTCAGCTCTGAACTCGGCAGAATCTGCACCTGGCTCGCTGATAACAAACTAGCATTACACCTGGGTAAAACAGAGTCCATTCTCTTCGGATCAAATAACAAACTCAGCAAGACCGACGGCTTCTCAGTTACAGTGGGTGACAATATTGTCACAAGGAAAGATGAAATTACATACCTAGGTTCCATCCTAGAGGCAAATCTTTCCTGTGACAAAATGGCATCCAAGGTAATAAAAAAAGTCAACCAACGAACTAGATTCTTGTACCGGATCTCCTCTCTGGTAGGAGCACTCATTCAAGGGTACTACGACTATGCTTGCACCTCATGGTACCAAAGCACCTCAAAGGCGCTAAAAACAAGATTACAAACATCACAAAACAAACTGGTCAGACTTCTACTTGACCTTACCCCTAGAACCCACCTCACCCCTGCCCACTTTGACAACCTAGGATGGCTTAGAGTAGATGACAGAGTACAGCAACTTGCAATGGGCCTGGTCTACAAGATACACTATACGACTAAGGTACCCATGTACATGTCAAAATACTTCCCAAAGGTCAGTGAATACCATGACCACAACACCAGAGGAAGCTCAACAAATCATGTTAAACCCAGATTTGCCTCAAACAAGGGACTAAACACGTTTCGCAATTATGCCACATCAATATGGAACGCCCTACCCAAAGCTGTAAAGGAATGTGAATCCCTACCCACATTCAAAACCGCTCTTAAAGAGCACCTACGGGAGGCTGCAATTCGAAAACTGGCCACCGTAAATGTCCAAACCCCCCCACCCCCACCCCCTCCTAATAGACAGTCTCCTCCCCACCGCATGTATTATATTCTCTCCCCGCCGTATGTATATTTCTCTCCCACCCACCCACCCCCTCCAAATGTACAGTCTCCTCCCCACCGTATGTATATATTCTCTCCCCACCGTATGTATATTTCTCTCCCACCCACCCACCCCCTCCTAATGTACAGTGCCCTCCCCATCATATGTATATACTCTGTCAGGATCTATGGGTAACAGTACTGTATATTTGAATATCGTATATGTCACAAATGTAACAGTACTAAATACCTGTATGTCATGTATGTCCCTATGCCATAAATGTCATGTATGTTGTGTATGTCATAAATGTCACTATGAATTGAAAATGGGGGACCCTGATGTAAACAAGACAAACGTCTTTCTCTGGTCTGCATCCCCTTAACAATTGTGTGTATTGAGCCGTACTGTATTGTACCCATTCTGCAATCTGTTAAATAACGTTTTCATTCATTCAGGCGCTGCTGCCACGTAGAGGGCCGGAAAAAAAAATACAGATGATTGCGTTGGCTTTGGACACATAATAATATAAACGGTGCATTGTCCTGAGGTCACTAGCTTACTGTAATTGGTCATTTTGTTTATCTATTTAATTTGTGCACACCAACATATTGAGCATAATTATGTTGTTGCAAATGCACTTCTGCTCATTCTCTGGTGCCTCGGTGAGAAAGAAGGCTATTTGTTTATAAGGTGGGCAAGAAGGCGTCATTTATGTATAGTTATTGGTTTATGATTTATTTTATATTTTATATTTTTCCAGATTTAAAATAATGGTATTCATTTAAGATTCAGTTAATGATTCACCCACAAACTTTTCTAAGATTAGCTATTCTAGGCTAAACTGGTCGTGGAGAATATAAAACACACAGAAAAAAACATCTCTCACCTCAGCTTTCATTGGTCTAAAAATGCTAAACCAATTATTATTTCCATGGTTTTGATTTCAGAGTACGTAGGTATGTGGAATTAATTATAATGATGATGAATTTGCAAGCTAATACTACCCATTATGTTTCAATTAGTTATTCAGCCACACAGCTTTGTTAGATTAGCAATTCTAGGTCAAACTGGTCCTAGACTTGGAGAACTAAGTGGAACACACACACACACACACACACACACACACACACACACACACACACACACACACACACACACACACACACACACACACACGCACGCACGCACGCACGCAATACACACAAAACATATCCCATACCTCTGCATCTCTATCTCTACCGCAGCTTTCACTAATCTGCCACAAAACCAATAATTTCCAAGTTTTTTGTATTTCAGAGTAGGTATGATGAATTAGTGGAGTCGAGTGAAAACAAGCTTAAAAGAGAAAGTAAATAGAAACACAAGGTACAACTGAAGGCTAAATACTGGGTCCTATAAATATTATCTACACCACTGGCACATCCATCATCGCATGACCTTTGTCAGAGACGTCCGTCTTCAGTAGCTGCACATGTATGGGTGTCACAGAATTCAGTATTGGAACATTGGTGCAGAGGAGCAGAACCCTGTAACAGAGGATTCAGTTCCTACTAAGAATAGAAGGATAGTTATACACACTTCCCTATAGAGCATTATTACATGGCGTTTTAACATTCGCCAAAATGCTTGATTGTGATTGGTCAATAGCGCTCGGTTGCCCCTGACAGCGGTGAATTATTTCTCGATAACTGACCACTGCCATGGGCAACGCGCAATAATGACCGCTGATACGGGTAACACAGCGCTATTGACCAATCACAATCAAGCATTTTGATCGCAGTCACGAAAGCTAAGCATTACCATTATGCACAGCTGCACTCATCAGTGCAATCAGACCACACACCTGCCGGCTGCCGGCGTTGACAGAGGAGCCACAGAACAACTGCGTCTGCATTTGATCTCGTCTTGTCGATGGTGTAAAATGAATTAGGTATATTGTTAGTAAGTTAGCCATGTAATAAACGGGATAATGTATAGCTATACTCGGTCATTGTCGCAAAATAATTGACCTTCACTTCACTCTGTGTCGGTCAATTATTTTGCGACAATGACCTCGTAGCTATACATTATCCCTTACATAATACAGTATGTCCTACCAAGAGCTAGTCCTGCATGGGGGCATCAGCATCTCACTCTAAAGACGAACAAGAGCTTCAATTAAAGGTAATTAAAGTCATGCAAATCTGTAGTCACAATGTTTTCTTTTGCAACAGCACCAGCAGTATTGATCAAAGAGAATGAATGTCACATGGATGGTGTTAATTTTTCAGACCGTATGTTAATCCAGCAGAATTGCTATTAGATAATTACACCAACACATTAAACTCTGTTCTTGAATAAACAATTCACCCAGTAAGTGATAACTTACTTAGAAATTAGAGGGGCAGATGCGTGACACTAGCTATAACAATAACTCTCTCTTGACTGATTGACAATTTGTGTTATTTTTAAAGCCCACCCCACCCCACTACTTCAGATTCAGATTCAGATTCAGATTCCTTTATTAAGCCATTGTGTTAAAAACACATTGGTAATTGTTGCGGCATTACAGTGTATGCCGGGGTGGTGTCCTGAGGCATTGATCAGCCTGGCGGCTGAGGGGAAGAAACTCAGTCTATGACGCGCTTTCGCAGCCTTTGGAGCAGGGTGAAGAGGCTGTGTCCAAGTTTCTTTAATAGTTGTCATACAGAAGTACAGAATACTTTCATACAAAATGCTTCTTACTGTTACGCTCCAGAGACTGTGCTAGACAAGATAGTATCAAATAACATAGTATAGCATGTAATTTAGAAGTAGAAAAGTAGAAAATGAGGTCACAGTGTTCAGTATAGACATATGTACAATGTTCGATGCAGAATAGACGTAACTGAGTTACCATATGTGACTGGGCATGGGGGCGCGGGACTTGTTGAGGTAAGGTCCAATTTTTTTTTTTTTTACATATTGTGAAAGTACAGATTCATACCTTAAAAATAAGCCATCACTTGAACATTTTGGTGGGATATTTTTCAAGCTACATCCTATGAATCATGGAGATATCAGTAAACGCATTCAGAGATGAATGGTCTTCGAACTTGTGGAGAGGTTCACACCTGTGATTTAATCAACTACAACCATACCCAGAATGCATTGTATTCCATGGCCCCCCTCTCTCTGGGGACATTAACACCTTGCATCAGGCTCTTTTGTTATGGCAATGACTCTGTCTTGTGGCAAGTTGTTGTGGCAGTTGAAGTATTTGCCTTGTAAGTCTAAAAGCTAAATTACTAAATGTAAATGTATTATAAGGAAAGGTTAACCTTCTGTAGTGTGGTAGTGAAAGGGTTAACCGTCTGTAGTGTGGTAGTGAAAGGTTTGTTGGAAGCCTCACATAAGCCATGTAATGTTGGGGGTCAAGGTATTGGCTGAAGGAAAGGCTACATCAATAAGCATTTAGATGTTTAGATTTAAAGGTTAACCTTCTGTAGTGTGGCAGTGAAAGGGTTAACCTTCTGTAGCTGTGAGAGAATTGTTGAATAGATACACAAATGTTCTAGAATGTTTGATTATGACATCATACTGTGACATCACAAATGTTTTCGGGCATTCATAACATTATTTTCTATGATGAATTGAAAATGGGGGATCCTGATGTAAACAAGATGAAAGTCTTTCTCTGGTCTGCATTCCCTTAACAATTGTGTGTATTGAGCTGTACTGTATTGTACCCATTCTGCAATCTGTTAATAAAGTTTTCAATCAATCAATCAAGTTAACCTTCTGTAGTGTGGCAGTGAAAGGGTTAACCTTCTGTAGTGTGGTAGTGAAAGGTTAACCTTCTGTAGTGTGGCAGTGAAAGGGTTAACCTTCTGTAGTGTGGCAGTGAAAGGGTTAACCTTCTGTAGTGTGGTAGTGAAAGGTTAACCTTCTGTTAACTCACTAAACCTCACAAACACCAGCAAGGAAAGGCTGCATCAAAATAACTGTTTTGTTTCGTAGCTGCATTTCTGCCACAAGCAAAGAGACTGTTTCCATTCCGTGAAAACCCGCCCTACTCTGCTCTGATTCGCAGACTGTGGGTGGGGGGGGGAGAAACGCTGAATGTGATTGGATCAGAGTAGCCAGACAGACAGGCAGAGCAGCCAGCCGGACAGTGGAGCACTGAGAGAGAGGAAACAGCGGAGGATTTAACGAGGCGCGTTAATACAATTTTGTTTATCTGGCTTATTGCTGCGGATTCAAGCCAAGTTGCAATAATACAGTACAGCTCAATACACACAATTGTTAAGGGGATGCAGACCCAGAAAGACGTTTGTCTTGTCATCAAATGAATTGCCAGCGCGCGTTCGTCTACAACAACAACCAACGCGTCCTATAATAATAATAACAACTTGTTTGTTATTTTCTTTGAGTTTCCCTATTGAATGAATTTACTTCTTATACCATTAGGTTGCAATAAATTCACTCGAATTAAATTTGTTCGCTCATCAAATTCGTGACATTCTAAATGTGTTTTAATGTTGTTTAATTTAATGACAATACACCCGCGGACTCGCGTTTTTTTTTAATATTTTTTATATGGACAGGACACTGCGTTTGTTGCGTTGCTATAACTTATAACATTAAGATAAAGTGTATAAACATTGTTCTTCTCCCTGCTAAGAAAGGAGAGCGTTTGGCTGTGTGTGTTTCAACACCTTAAGTACCTGTTAAGCTGACAGACTCACACCGTAAATCCCCTCACCTGTAGTTTTTCCACAGTATTGAGAGACAATACTGTCGAACTATATAACAATAATTACCTCATTTACAAGTTGTATTTAAGTTTGCAAATAAGAGCAAATAAGAGAACACATTATTGACATTTCAAAGATGTAAAAAAAAACAGATTTCGATTTTTTTCGATTTTCTGAAGAGCAAGACAATTGTTCCTTTTCTGGCACTTGTTTCTCACCGGATCAAATCGGGTTTGGTCACGTCGAGTCACATATAATATACAATACTATGCAGTGTACTAATGTACAGTACTATATAGTGCAAAGCAGAAATGGGATGAGGTACAATTTAGGTACAATTTACAGTAAGGTGTACGAGTTGTAGTGCAATCCTTCATCAATAAATATAAAGTGTGGGGAGTGGGTGCTACAGTGTGTTTGTTTAAAGTGAGTGTGTGCTATAAAGTGTGTGGGGTGGGTGCTACAGTGTGTTTGTTTAAAGTGAGTGTGTGCGTGTGGATGTGTGTGCTATGTGCGTTTGATGGTTGTTGTTGTGTAGTGTTCATTGTTTGTTTAGCAGCCTGATGGCGTGGGGATAGAAGCTTCTTCTGAGTCTTTCTGTGCTCGCCTTGAGACTCCGGTATCGCTTGCCTGACCGCAGCAGTTCAAAGAGGCAGTTGTTCGGGTGGCTCGAGTCCTTAATAATTCTCTTAGCCTTCCCCCTGCACCGCTTGTTGTAAATGTTCTGGAGGGTGGGAAGCCCCCCTCCAATTGTGCGTTCGGCTGAACGTGTCACTCTTTGTAGTCTGCTACGGTCTTGTGCAGTGCTATTCCCAAACCAGGAGGTGATGTTGCCAGTCAGGATGCTCTCTATTGTACATGAGTAGAAGTTCCTAAGGATCTTCTGACTGACTTGGAACTTCCTTAGGCGCCTGAGGAAGTAGAGGCGTTGTCGTGCCTTCTTCACAACACTGTCAATGTGTGTGGTCCATGTCAAGTCCTCGGATATGTGGGCTCCGAGGTACTTGAAACTGTTCACTCTCTCAACCGGTGCCCCGTCGATGCTGAGGGGGCTGTAGTCCTTGACCCCCGACCTCCAGAAGTCCACAATTATCTCTTTTGTTTTGCTGACGTTCAGGGAGAGGCAGTTCTCCTGACACCACTGTGACAGATTCTCTACCTCTTCCAGGTAGGCCCTCTCGTCGTTGGCAGAGATCAGGCCCACCACTACTGTGTCATCAGCAAATTTGACTATGACTATGGCTACACCTCGAGTTCTCGTACCAAAAGAAGAGTGACTAATATTATGATATGTGTTGTCCGCTAACGTATCTATGTCTTCCTCTAAAATGTGCGTTTCGCTTAGTAGAGCCACGTCCACATGTTCTTTTTTCATCAGTGTGAGCACGCTTTTGCGTTTGTGTTGTTTATTTATCCCACCAGTGTTCCATATCATTATATTCAAACTAGCCATAATCTATACATGTTGTTGTGTAATTTTTGGTAATGCTTCTGGAGTGCGAAGCTACAATAGATGTACATCCAATTATTGAGGTCCCGTTGAGAGCCGAGCTTAAAAACATATATACAAATAAAAATCCCCTTTTTCCCCCTCTCCCAGAGAGTCGTACAGGCCTGTGTTCCATAGACACATCCTCCGCGTATGACTCCCTCCCTTAGGCCACCGGATTGCCCAAACTGAGCTTTGTAATCCTACTCTTCCTATGCTAATTGCCATAGGATCTAACATTTTCATTCTAATTCAATAGAATGTCGCTTTTGGTCTTGCGCCTTCCCTTAATGTAGTAAAATATTATGAAAAATGAAAAAAATAATACCTTCATTGATATATTCATTTGAACCTTCTACTAACTTATGTAGGAAACATCAGAAAAAGGAAAAGATTGTAGACAAACACTAACACCTTAAAATGAAGAAAAATAGAAAAGAACAATGTAAGATAAAAAAAATGGAGTGAGAGCTAAAATAAAACTCAACGTGGAGAAACCACTAGAATAAAATTGAATACATAGATAAAAGAGAAAAACAGAGACTTTTAGAGCTACATTGTGCCAATCTCTAAATCAGTGGAGTGATTATTTAAATTATTAGAATAACCTTGTTGTGCTCATACATTTAGGTGTGGCTGATTTTTTTTAAACCCTTATTAAGGCCTGATTAAACTTCAGTCAATTGATCATATGCTTATACACACCGGATGTTAATGTTAAAGTTGCAGGCCTTCGTTGTAATGGTGCATTATATTCTAGAAGGTTGTAGAATACCCTAGTATATACGAACAGACTGCTGTTATGTTCCAGAATGATCTTCCTACCCAGGGTTCATGACTACTAGTATTTTCAGGATATTCCTTAGTGTCCCAGAGCAGTCGGGCGATGAGCCCAGAATATTCCAGAATATTCCAGATTGTTCACAGTGTCAATGATATATTCTTGTCTCCACGGAGACCAGAAGTCTGTAAATATAATGCATTACGAACCATATTATACACCTTGTGCCTTGGTGTTGCTGGCATGCATATCATCTGCTACTTTTGTTGAGTCGTGGTAAAGTCATTCTAATACTGAAATACAAAGAGAAAGAGAGAGATGAGTAGGCTTATCTAGTGCGAGACAGTGTTGCGTTCTGCCCTGGGGGACCTGCTCCATGTAGATTCAAGTATTCCTCTGCGTCTTTAGGCGTGCGTAATCCTTCCCTCCGGCCGTCTTTTGCCACGATCGATAATAGTGCCGGGTATATTAGCCTTGGTCTGAGGCCACACTTGAACAATTTCTGCATCACCTCCTTGTAGGGGAAACGCTGAGCGATGGCCTCTTTGCATAGATCTTCGTAGATAAATATTGAATTTTCACCATATTTCAGTTTCCCCCTTTGGTTGCGTGCAACTCTGATGATGTCATCTCTTATTGCCGTCTTGCGCAGAGTAACAATGATGACTCTTGGACCGTTGCCTCTTTGTTCTCGAGTACCGATTCTGTAACATTGGTCCACTATCGGCTCTGTGGTTAGAATGTTGTTACCCAAAATCTCTGTTAACACTGTTGGAAACTTGTCGTCTGTGCAATTGACTGATTCATCAAGTCCCACAATGCGGATATTATTTCGCCTGTAGTAACGTTGGGTCTCGAGCAGCCTCTCCATCGCTTCATCTTTGACTTCTTGTATTTTTATCCGACATGCTTCTTCCACCTTTTTTATCTCCTTCGTTAACTCTATCAATCCATCGTTGACGTTCTTCTCGTTCTCTTTGACTACCCGTGTAATTTCTGTCACCGTATTCTCCACTGTCGTGATTCGCACGGACTGTACAGCGACTGCTTTCATAACTTCTTCGAATTTAGCATCGATGTGTGTGACGTGTACTTTGAAAGCTACCATCTGTTCCTTAATCAGGCTAGTCAGAGAGTTGAAGTCGGGTTGTGTACTTGCACTGCCTGTGTCAGTTGATATTGTAGGTGCAGTGATGGGACCGATGGATTTGTTGGCTATTATCTTCTCAAAATCCTCTGCTTTGTCCTTCACGGTACTTTTTCCTGTCGTTCCCGTTATGTTGTCCTCTATTGTCTCCCTCTCGGAGCCAGTCGCCGATGGTCCCGGTATATTCTCCGTTAAATTCCCCCCATCGGGGATTGTCAACAACGGATCTGCCGTCGCGTCGCCTGTTATTTTTTTTGAACGTGTCTCAATCGTCGCCGTTGGATTTGCTGCTTCGTGTTTCTTTCCAACCTTTTTCTTATCCTTACCATCCATGTTGAGTCTTTATGTCTTTTGATATAGTTAGTAGAAGTTCCTATTAATACATACGATGTGGTTTAATCTCATTGGTATTTGTTAAAATAATGTTTTTGAACGAAATTAACGGTGACGGGAGCGGAGCTGTTACCAAACGCGTGCGCTACATATTGTAGCTAAACCGGAAGCGTTTTAAGTAAAGAGTTTTACTTAAAGTCAGTAAATGTTTTGCACTTTGAATATTGAACTTTGAGGTACAACCTTAGTTTCATACCTCAGCCTGGTTCCTACCTTGTGTTGTGTTAGTACAGAGTTATGTCGGCACATGTTTATATGTTATATGTTTGCACAATGACTACTTTCACTTTTGGTACTTTAAGTATATTTAGATTATTATACTTAATAAAGACCATTCAAGCAGCACGTTTTTCCTCATGTTTTTGAAAATATACTGTATAGATGAAAGCTGCAGCTGCTACTAGTGTGGACTGAATGGACGGCAGCAAAGCGTTATGGAAATGCCAGTATTCTGATTGCTGTCTGTGGTTCTATATGGGTTGTGGCACTGGCAATACATTTGACAAGTAATAGCTTTCAGCAACGTATTAAAAAAGAACTATAAACTATAAATTAGTTCATTTTTGAAACCATGAACTTTAGTTAAATTTTTTTTATTATGAACTATGAACTTAACTACCGGTAGTTCATTTTAAAATGTGTGAACTGTGAACTGAACTAGTTCATGTAGAAAGTGAACTTTCCCATGGTACCTAGCACATCTAAAGGGTCATTCACCATCTGTCTCTACTGTAGGTGGCTATAGGATACAGTAGCCTAATGTCACTTGCACTTCAAAACAGAGAAACAAACAAATCAAATAAATGAGCATTGATTTGACAATAGTGTTCTCTTAACCTCTTAAGCCCGGAGCCCTATTTTTCTGAAAATCCGCCTAAAATACATACCTAAGTAAATGGAATATTGCTCCACTTCTACAGGGTTTTATTTGCATATTCTTGGTATCTAGGGACATCTACAATATGGACCTCAGTGAATGTATTCCCAGTGTCAGAAATATTGTGTCTATTACTAGGCTTGCTTAAATTGTGATGAAACAAAGGACAGTGAATTTGACAGTGAATAACACCATGCTAAAAATGACCAGACATGAAAAACTGCCACTGATCTCGTGCAGTACCTTCTTGAGATCATGAATAAAGGGAAGATGATTTACCAGAAGGTTTTGTAGATACATTACTGAATTCTCCCATCCGGACCAATGCAATTTGAAATATTATTATAGAACATAGGCTGGCTTATAAATTACCTTATTATAGCCAATTCGCACATTTATATATATACATATATTATCTTTCAAATGCCCGAGTTCAATTTGGATTTAGTATCAGCAGGCGTGCATAAGAACAGATAATGAAATCTACTGTATGTACAGTAGCTTTTTTATTTGTATCAGGGTGACACCATTTTGAAACTAATTTCAAATCTAATTGTTGCTACATGCTAAAAATAGGGAAGAGAAACTAACTGCGCTTCAATACATGTCAATAACGTTAAGTTGTGTGGTTTATTATCCCGAATAAAACAAGATATTAAAAAAATTTGCTTGAAACCCCATAGAGGCCCTTGGGAAGTGTCGTTCAGAGAAATTCCAACACTCATCGAAAGCTCTCGCTGTCCTCTACAAAAAACTACAATTCCTGACGTAAACATTTTCCAAAATAGCGACTTTCACGAATGAAATAACACCAAAACGACAAAGGAAAATCTATCTAATAACACTTTAACCTATTGGTAAACTAACATTATTCATGATAATATACATTATAAATGCTGTTGTGACATGGTTATGATGTTTATACTTTTTATAATATTTTATTTTCAGCTTTTATAGTTTTACAAACACACATCAAGACAAATCACAAACACAAAGAAAATAAAAAATAAATAAAAAGAACACAAACAGTATGTTGCCAGACACTGTCACATCAATGAACAAACATACACCATGTCATAATTTATACACTAAGGACGCAAGGGGCTGATTCTCTGACATATATACACACATTACATATATACACATACATATATATATACATATATATATACACACATACATAGTAGTGTTGTCAAAAATATCAAAAGATCGACACATATCGATTCTGAATACCCAAAACTGTTTCAATACTCATTTCCCGAAATATCGACACCTAATCATTCATAAAAAATAAAAAAAAAGGAAGTTGCATTGTTCACTTCAATACCCGCAATAGTACAGCAGTCCACACACACACATGTGCATTCAGTTAAGTCGGAACATGACTGCAATACAAACAGTTCAGCCCGTCAGGCACATGCAACACAGACCAGTGTTTACATCTGTCTGCCTGAGAAAACACCATGCTCTGCAACAAAAACGATTGAAGTGAGATGAACAGTTATTTCCAAATGTATGATCTAAAGATAAACAAAGGGTTTCAAAAGTGCCATATCTATCCTACAGTACCAGAGAGAAGCTGAGGAGAACCAACCAGCAACAGAAGCAAAACCTATCAAAAAAAAAATTATAATTTAAGATTGAATGATGTTTATACTTGAATACTTTTGTCAAACAGTCTGGAGAGATTGATTTATGACATGGTGTCATTTGCAGTCCGCCGATGGACCGCACGGGTGGAAGAGCAAACTTGTATCAAGAGGGATAAACAGGGGAGAAAAAATAGCTAAGAAAGAGCTGTTGCCATGGTGATTCCTACTAATCAACAGAGAGCTTATGTGAGAGTGTGCTTCTCTCCTTTGAAAACTGATTGAGTCAAGCAGGGGCTAGAAGAGTGAAATGCTATGGACAGCCAATCAATTATCATGATTAGTCCCTGATTTTGTTCCATCCTCCAGTCCGTCAGATAGTGTCACCGTGTAGAAAAACCATTCAGAGTGCTCCTGTGACGAAACATCAATGTATGTATGTAATTCATATTTCATCCAAGTGTAGCAGGGTGGATTATCCCTACTTTATGAGAGTAGATGTACACTGTCACCAGGTAGTGGGAACGCAGCAGATCTGAGTCCAACTGAATCCCCGACTTTAGTGCAGGAGTATTAGAGTGGAGCTTTAGCAGAGGGAGTGGATGGGGCCTAGGATTTACTAACCTAGGGGTAGTGCGCTGGTCCTTCTTGCCCTCCAGGGCGACTCGCAGTAATTCCCCACACAGCCACACTTCTCCTAATACTACCCGCACCCTCCCACACCCGGTGGCAGTAGTGATAGATGATATACTTTCTCCCCAAAGCAGTACCTTTCCTTGCTGATGAGCAGAGACCTGTCCCAATGATGCCTAGGCAGGGGGTGGGGAAAGGGTTAAACAATAGAATGCAGTACCCAGGCAGAAAGGGGTTAATACGACAGACTCAGTAACAGACACACACAGTGCTCCCATTCAGTGTTCTTTACTGAAGAAATGATATGGTTCTTAACACAACTACAACTATTATATTGTTATCACAAGGCACAATGAGCAAAGCTCTTCCCGCTTACACAACCCAATAAACACAGCTCTTCCCACACCGGTCAATACAGGAAATTAAGTCTTTGTAACTAACATTTTCCGGGTGGGGGACCCCCAGACCCCCGACTTAAAAAGTGGCCTGATTGGGGCTATATTTCGCGCTATATCTCCCGGTATGAATTATTTCCCCAGTCCGGCCCTGGCAACAACACATCCAGCACCATCATCCTGAACACTGGCGCCCCCCAAGGATGCGTGCTCAGCCCCCTACTCTTCACACTACTGACTCACGACTGCACACCAAAACACAACACCAACCTCTTCGTCAAGTTTGCGGACGACACATCTGTGGTCGGGCTCATTAAAAACAATGATGAGTCTCACTACAGGGATGAGGTGAGCTAACTGAACACGTGGTGCGGGAACAACAAACCTCATTCTCAATGTGGAGAAAACAAAGGAGGTTGTTGTCGACTTCCGGAGAGCGCACACCCAGCACCCTCCACTGACCATCAACGGTGCAGTGGTGGAGAGAGTGAGCAGCAGTGCATGTGAGCGGATCGGAGCGTGAGCGGCGCGGGGCGCGGAGCGGCCGGTTTTGACGTGAGCGAGGAGTGGGTTTTAAAAAGAGTTCTCCTCCGCTCCAATCCACTCCAGGCCGCTCACAGTGGTTTAACACTGATGTAATATATACATGCAGTACAATGCCAAAGCAACAGATGGCGATGTACAAACATGAAGGCCATTTTCAACCAATGAGAAGGGTGAACCTGTGATAGGCTAGCCTGTTCAGGCTTTGTCACTGTAGAGACGCCCACACTCACTCCAGTTAGAAAAAGTATATCGACGCCATTGTTGTTGACGTTAGCTTACATGCTAACGTTAATGGCAGCGACCATAGCATTGTGGCTCGGCTAGCCTATCATCGCTTAATAGAACTAGTGAATGGATAAACAACGTTATTTAACATTGCAGAATGGCTACAATTACAATGCGGCTCAATACAAACAATTGTTAAGGGGCCCAGGGGGTGTAGACTGTTGTAGTTTGAGCTAATTTACACCATGCTCCAAAAAAAAAAAAAAAAACTGCTGAGCGATCTGGCGCGGGGAGTGGGGAGCGCTCGATTCAAGGTGAGCGGGGAGCGAGCGGAGAGCGACTTGGGGGCGGGGTCAACATGAGCGATTAGCGGAGCGGACCAAGCTTTAAAGAGCGAAGAGCGGATTTCTCGGCCGCGCCGATCCGCTCACGTGGCCTGGTGAGCAGCACCAAATTCCTGGGTGTGAACATCACAGAGGACCTCTCCTGGAACACCAACACTGCAATACTGGCGAAAAAAGCTCAACAGCGCCTCTACTTCCTCCGCAAACTGAGAAGAGCTGGAGCCTTAGTTCCCAGCCTGTGCTCCTTCTACCGTGGCACCATCGAGAGCCTCCTGACCAGCTGCAAAACCATGTGGTACGGTGGCTGCACGGCATCCTGCCGCAATACCCTGCAGTGCACGGGTACAGCTGAGAGGATCGTTGGTGCCCCCCTCCCCTCCTTCCAGGACATTTATAATACACGCCTGGCCCGCAAAGCACTATGCATCGCAGGCGACATCATCCACCCCTCACAACGCTTCTTCACTCTCTTGCCCTCCGGGAGGAAAATGAGGAGCCTCTGAGCTAGGACTAGCAGAATGAAAGACAGCTTCATACACCAGGTTGTCAGGAAGCTGAACTCTCTCCCAGCTCTCCCCCCTCTTTTACTCTGCCACCGCAGACTCTGGACTAAGAACCCCCCCCCCACGGACACACCCACACCCAGCTCTCCCCCCTCTCTCTTACTCTGCCCCCCCACACCCCAAACCCCCCTCTCCACTGACACACACACACCATCACACACTGCCACTTTACTAACTCACTGCCACTTTACTGCCATTATCTAATTTTACTGCCATTATTTATATTTACTATGTACCACTGCTAGAAGATTTAAGTTATCTTGTACCTTGTATATTTATTTCACTCATTCATAAATTTTTTAGCTACTGTGTATATTGTAGTCCTGTATATTGTGTGTGTACATTGTGTCCTATATGTTACTTTATGTTTATAGTGTCCTATATTGCCCTTATTGGTAAACAACCTGTTTATATCTCCTCACTGTTAGATTGGAATATTGGAACCTATTCAACTCGATCGAATGACTGGATGGTTCTTAGGGTTCCTCAGATTTGTTTTGAGCTAGGGAAGTCAGCCTTTTCCTTTGATGCCTCTAACTCATGGAATGTCCTTCAACTCACGCTAAAATTGGAGGTTCTCCCTTCCCTTGGAATGTTTAAATGTATGATTTCAGACCATTGTGTGACTACCTGTAACTGTTTTAGTTGATATTTTAAAATTATTTTTAAACGTTTTAAATTTTTTTACTCTGGTGTTTACATTTCTGTGAATATTGTTTTTATTATGTACTGTACAATCGTCGTTTCTGTAAATGAGGGAAACCTCAGATGCTTACGATTTTAAATAAAGGTTGAAATGAAATATGTTACTTTATGTTTATATTAGATATTTGTATATACACTGTGGGAAGAGGGGAATGCAATACAAATTGTCTGTATGCCTTGTACATTATGGGAAATGTCAATAAAGTTGACTTTGACTTAGTTGTACAGACAGGTTACCAAACCAAGCTGTAATGCCATATCTGAGACTCTCTAATACAGACTGGTAAAAAATGAATGAATGTGGATGAGAGCCTTGACATTAAGTGATTGCAGATACGGCTGTGGGGGTGCTAGAGACATGATCGAATAGACTTGTATGCGCCTGAATCTCCTGAACACGGCGCGAGACATTCCTAATCGATCAGAACTAAATGTTCCATTAGAGGGGGTGTTGTGTTGTGAGAATGTGAGCGGCAATCGGAGCATCAACTACTAACAACAGAACAACAAGCAGCCATGCCTAAAAGTTGCTGTGTTGTTAATTGTTCGGCCAACATTCATTCATTGTTGTTCTGTTGTTAGTAGTTGATGCTCCGATTGCCGCTCACATTCTCACAACACAACACCCCCTCTAATGAAACATTCCAGGGTGGATGTGTGTTGCGTCACACTCCGTGTCCAATCTGCGCATGTGCATGGGGAATCGATGCTTAAAAACGGTCTTTTTCGCTGCCAATTTAGTTCTGATCGATTAGGAATGTCTCGCGCCGTGTTCAGGAGATTCAGGCGCATACAAGTCTATTCGATCATGTCTCTAGCACCCCCACAGCCGTATCTGCAATCACTTAATGTCAAGGCTCTCATCCACATTCATTCATTTGCCCCCCCCCCCGCAATCTCCTCCCCGATTTCAGAATCCCGGAAGTTGCGATGGTCTATATGCCTAAAACACCGGTCTGTATAACAGGGAACACTACATTTTTGAGACAGCGCCCCTATGAGGATCTGGCCGCCGGTAATGCACTTTTCCTAATTCCAAGAGTAGGTTAAATCTGCAGTGCCGGTGACATTGAGTAGGATATTACAATGGAATAAAAGCCAAAACAACCTTGCAGCACCCCCCTTCCCGCGTCACTGTCTACATGGGTGTTCCAGGTTAATGAGTTATCAACAAAAATCCCAAGATATTTATATGAAGAGACCTGCAAATGGACTGTTTGTGGATGACCACATGTCCTTATCATGGAGATCATCTAACCAACAAATTGAAGGTAGAAATCATTTTGTTTTTCAAAATTTATTTGGAAACATGACACACAAAATTATATTATTTAGCTTATTATTTTAAACAATATTTATTTAATCGCGTTCATCCCATCATAATTGTGCTCCTGTTGGGTCATTAGCCGTGGCTTCAGTGGCTTAAGTTATATATTTTAATTACAGATACCCCAGTAATAATTTAATTAAATAGAATTAGGCCTAAATGGGTAACACTCAACAATAAGCCATCAGTCTTCAACAGCCCCTCCCTGGAGATGAAGGCCCACAAAAATGTTCTGCACAATAATTGTGTGTTCCTCCCAGCCACCGGGCAACAACATTTATCAGCCAATTGCAGATTATCTGTACATTGACCGAGTGGAATCCCTTTCTATTCACATAGCTGATTTGGTAGATTGCTTTGATGGCTACAACAGTATATTGCTCCGATGATGTTGGGAAACTCGGCGATGGCGTAAAACCCTCTCTTGATCTCGGCCTGCTGTTCGTTTTGATATGGGAATTGTATATAGTTGGGGGTTAGGGAAATGATGGCATCCAACACTGCAGGCATAATCCTGCTCATGGGGGCTTGGGAAATACCCGTTCCATCTACAATCTCATGCTGAAACATGCTGGTGGCTAAAAAATCCCAGGGTGGAGAGAACTTGAATATGCACAGGGATGGCATTCGTGCACTGGGTTATGCACAAATAGATCTGCCCTATCTCTGAAAACACGCTCCCTGTGGAGCGCACCTTGTAACCAGTCTTCCGATAACGCAAGATAAGCCATGGCGCATTAATTCGGAAAGACCTATTCAAAATGCTATTTATAAAGATTGACAACAATTACAATAGTCTCTATTTTACAATTAACTATAATTTATCATGAGTATACCGAACACTTCGGTGTTGAAACTCTAATGCATGGAAGCTTATTCCGTCTGTTGCAGTTTTCCTATTCTACCGTTCGGTGCCATGATGCACGGTCGGAGCTGTGCGTAGATGTACGCACAATCTCAAGCACACGTTCATATTGATAAATCCCACACTTTGCTTAGAAATTATTGTATGCACGGTTTATGTACATATCTGTGCGTACGCCGCATTGATAACCACACACACACACATGCAGGTCTCCACCCACAACAGGTTTACCACAGTATTAAGGATACTTTGTTGGGGCGCTCCAGTAGCACACCATGTACCGCGCTGCGTCGCGGATCGGCTGACCCGAGTTCGATTCCCGTCATTTGCCAAATGTCTTCCCCTGCTCTCTCTCCCGTTTCACCCTCACTGTATCTGTCGGTCGTGTTTGACCAGGAAAAGCGATAAACGCTAAAAAAAAAAGTAAAAAAAAAAAGGATACTTTGTTGAAAACCTCGCAATCAATGTCTCACAGTCTTCCGACAATCAACTGAGCATTCAGATTGTGGGACGCTAGGAGGGGAACAACAGGCCTGCTCGAGTTAAACATCTGTTAATCTGTGATCATCAACATGCTTGTTCAGACTTTGAGAGGAGAACAATCGTGGACAGTTTGTTTATTTACCCACACAAACAGAAAAAAGTACATAAATATCGGTTATTCATAATCATTTTTTTTGCCTTTTGGTTATTTCCTAAAAGCTCGTTGTTCAAATTCAATCTTGTAAATGGTTCTGTTCATTCTCCCTGTGGAAGACTGGAAGTAAATAGACAATGCCGTTTGCTGAAATAATGGAGTTCAAACATTTCATTAGAGTCAAATCTGATGCAATTTATTTGTCCATCGTTCCTCAAAGCAGAATATAACTGCTCAGATAATGTGCCTGCAAGAAGAAATATGTTGTACAGGGATCTTAAGGACATAGTTGATTATCATTCCAAAGGAAAACGAAGGTTATCCTATAAACCCAGTTACATGAGTTTTTGTGAGCATTCTGCTCTGCTGGACTATCTCATCAATACTTATTGTATCACTGAACGCTTTTGCCACATGCACCTTCATTTGCCCGGCCACGCCCATTTCCGGCCATGTAAATAAGCGAGGAGCGTGGCCGTACTCTTCCTTCCCGAGTCTTGACCTTCATTCGGAAGACAGTCAGGGGTCCTCAGCGCGTGAGAGCAGAACGCTCACAAAAACTCATGTAACTATGGTTATAGGATAACCTTAATTACATTTAGTTTTTGTTCCCGTTCTGCTCTGCTGGACACAGGAGCGGAGCAGGACGCAAAGAGGACGCAAAGAGCCAGACAATTTACAACCATCAGAACACTGGGGAGGGTCCTGGTGATGGGTGGTGGGGGGGTGCAGGACACAGACTGTGCGAAAAAAGGTTACAGCACCCAAAAAACGCACAAGGTGAGTAGACCGTGGGAAAAAAGGACCTGCGTCTACCCCACTGTGCGTCCCGCTCGCTACAAGGGAAATGTACGCAAAGCATATGTTCGTGTTACCGTTCCCACACCTCGTGGGGTTGGGGTCGTTGAACCCCGATTCTGCCCATGAGGCATCTCGTGGGGTCGGGGTTCCGAACCCTGACTTCGCCAGCGAAGCCTTAGCAGCGGGGCGCGGAGGAGGTCCCAGCCCCATGGACCACTCAAGGGCAGGGCCTTCCGTCAAGTCCAGGAGCTAGGACCTGACCAAAGGGACCTGGTGAGGTCAACGAGGCTGTGGCATTTACTCGTGACACCACCGGGGCGTCCGGTACGCCGTGTATAATGTCATAATCTCATGGGGTCATAATCTCGCGGGGTCAGGGTCCCGAACCCTGACTCCACCAGTGAACTGACTCTGCCATGAACTCTGACTCTGCCAGCAAGCCTGTATCTCGCGGGGTCGGGGTTCAGAAAACGAGTTTGACACAATTGGCATACGTCATAACCATGCAGGGGCATACTCTCGTGGGGTCGGGGTGTCGAACCCGGACTCTGCCAGTGAGCTGACTGCCATCGGCATACCGGGGAGACAACCACCCGAAAACAGAAGGTTGCTCCCTTAACCCAGGCCGACAGGTAGCAAGAGCATGGCTCGACCTGTGCCTGGAGGACGTGAACTACACAGGAGCGCTTAGAGGGACTGACTGCTAAAAAACAGTACCTCGATGGCACACCCGCCGAGGGGGGGGAGCCCCCGTGGTGTCCGGTCCATCCTGGCATTTCCCCCCGGAAACGCCTGTGACCCAGCGGACACCGGGTTGGACACCGGGTTGGACTAACCAGGATGAGTCCCGGGTCCCAAACGCTGCTGCACCTCTTTAAAAAAACGGTTATCGGCGGGGGAGGTACACGTTTTGATCAAAAACCACAGGAGGCGCCACCAAGACTGACTGTAAAAGAACAGCTCACGGAATCCCACCCATTGGGCGTGAAGCCCCCCTGTGATGCTTGATCTGCCCCGTCATTTCCCCCCGGAAATGCAGCGAGCCTTCGAGCTGGCAGATACATTTTCACGAGCAGCGCTCGCCTGGTGCTCGGCAGAGGTAAACTCCCTCCTGTCTGACAGCATAAACGCCGTTATGCCGTTATTACAGACCAGGGCGCGCCGGTCCCTAAGATGGCCATTTCAAATAAATATTGGAAAAACGGCCGGGACCAGGCGCTGACATCGGTCCCTTAGGACCAAGTGCTGATATCGAAGAACGAAGAACAGACCCTTACATATGTCCCGGTTCCTGCGAAAATAAAAAAGAGAATGGTCTCTGCTTGGCTGGGGATCTTTGTAGCCGCGGCCCCAATAACAGCGCTAGGCTCGTAAAACCTGAGAACGTGTTGGGCGAATTTCGATAAGAAAGAATCCAAACCCATCGTCTCTCCCCCCTTTTCGGGTAAACCGAGGGGAGACCGGTCCTCGCAAGGATCTCGACACAGGATTTATACACAGAGCCTGGGAAAAAAACACCCATCACTAACTCCCCTCTCACAAGAGGGGAAGACGCCAGTTTATCCCGCAGAGACCTCATCCGACAACGTTAGTTGGGATCTGAACCATGCAGGCCCCAACTCACGGGCATACCCCTCGGGCCAATAAGAAAACTCGAGCCTGTGACCTTATTATGGCAGGGGACCCCAGCCCCACTCTTCTGAGTTGGCGGGCATGGTGAACCCCCCCCCCCCCCCCCCTGCGACGAGCAGGATATGTTAATGCTTGCTCTCACCTCCATAGCCATGAAGTGCTTTGAGAAGCTAGTAAAGGGCTACATCTGCTCCTCCCTCCCCATCAACATGGACCCCCTGCAATTTGCATACCGCCCCAACAGGTCCATGGAGGACGCCATAGCCCATGTGCTGCACACAGCAGGGGGAACTATGTGAGAATGCTATTCATCGACTACAGCTCGGCATTCAATACCATAGTCCCCTCCATACTCATAGCCAAGCTCAGGGACCTGGGCTTGAACTATGACCTCTGCCAGTGGGTCTTGGACTTCCTGACTGGCAGACCCCAGGTGGTGAGAGCAGGCAACTGCACCTCCTCATCCATCACCCTCAACATAGGGGCCCCCCAGGGCTGTGTTCTGAGTCCCCTCCTCTACTCCCTGTACACACACGACTGTGTGGCTCAGCGGAGTAGCAATACAATCATCAAATTTGCTGACGACACAGTGGTGGTGGGCCTGATCTCTGCCAACGACGAGAGGGCCTACCTGGAAGAGGTCAAGGTCCTGGCGGGATGGTGCCAGGAAAACAGCCTCTCCCTGAACGTCAGCAAAACAAAGGAGATGATTGTGGACTTCAGGAGGTCGGGGGTCAAGGACTACAGCCCCCTCAGCATCGACGGGGCACCGGTTGAGAGAGTCAACAGCTTTAAGTACCTCGGAGCCTACATATCCGAGGACTTGACATGGACCACACACATTGACAGTGTTGTGAAGAAGGCACGACAACGCCTCTACTTCCTCAGGCGCCTAAGGAAGTTCCAAGTCAGTCAGAAGATCCTTAAGAACTTCTACTCATGTACAATAGAGAGCATCTTGACCAGCAACATCACCTCCTGGTTTGGGAATAGCACTGCACAAGACCGAAGCAGACTACAAAGAGTGACACGTTCAGCCGAACGCACAATTGGAGGGGGGCTCCCCACCCTCCAGAACATTTACAACAAGCGTTGCAAGGGCAAGGCTAAGAGAATCATTAAAGACTCCAGTCACCCGAACAACTGCCTCTTTGAACTGCTGCGGTCAGGCAAGCGATACCGGAGTCTCAAGGCGAGCACAGAAAGACTCAGAAGAAGCTTCTATCCCCAGGCCATCAGGCTGCTAAACGAACAATGAACACTACACAACAACAACCACCAAACGCACATAGCACACACATCCACACGCACACACTCACTTTAAACAAACACACTGTAGCACCCACTCCACACACTTTATAGCACACACCCACTTTAAACAAACACACTGTAGCACCCACTCCCCACACTTTATATTTATTGATGAAGGATTGCACTACAACTCGTACACCTTACTGTAAATTGTACCTAAATTGTACCTCATCCCATTTCTGCTTTGCACTATATAGTACTGTACATTAGTACACTGCATAGTATTGTATATTATATGGTAACTCAGAACATTGTACATATGTCTATACCGAACACTGTGACCTCATTTTCTTCTTCTAAATTACATGCTATACTATGTTATTTGATACTATCTTGTCTAGCACAGTCTCTGGAGCGTAACAATAAGAAGCATTTTGTATGAAAGTATTCTGTACTTCTGTATGACAACTATTAAAGAAACTTGAAACTTGACGCCGAGGGGGCTGAGGACGTCAGCCCAACCTGACAGAGCGGAATCCCACGTACGTGCGTCATCACGCTGGTGCGTACAGGGGATACCTAAGTGATGAGAGCGCTTGTTTTAAGCTAGCTCCTCATCACCAGTAACATCAGAATTTCACCAAATTGATACAACACACCCAAAAGGAAGGGTTTATATCCCCCCCAACCAACCTCACGTAAAGTGAAAAAACATACGAGGTGAAAAAAAGGAGAGTGTCTCTAGCCATGTGTTGATTTTACAAGCGAAAACATACGCAGGCATAATATCCTCACTTCATCGCTTTGAAACACCAAAACACGATAGCCAGTCACCAACCGTGGGCTCTGGGACTACGTTTGTTTAAAACGTGTCCACATGAGTCCCCGCGGCTCCATTTCATAAGCAAGAATTGCCGCCCGCCATACTTTTTCTTTATCAGACAAAGGTATTGGAGCCCTCGTTGCCACTCCTTTTCGAGGTATACACAAAACACATTAGTGAAATGATTACACGTTGCTTCAACAAAAACCTGCCACTCTCAATGAGGGTCTTTTTATTTGTGGGGGGGGGGGGTGGGTTTAGGTGAAAGAGAAAGAGGAGAAGAGAGAGGTGAAGGAAGGGGGAACACAGCCTAGGCTTAGTCCCACGCCCCTTACCTCCTGCTGCGTGCGATGCGTCCTCCGGGGTACGCTGCTGGGCTCTCCCCTTGAGGTGCGCTCCATCTGCTGCCTCTCTTCCTCCGTGCTTACGTCTCACGTATTAGGTTGAGGCATCTCGCCATTGGCGTCAGGGAATCGAACCGAGCGAGGCATCAAAGAGGAAACCCCCCACCTCCTCCATGTAATCCTCTCGGATGTGATGGCAGGAGAGCGCAAGGTCCCCCTCTGGCACCAGCTCTTCCGCAGAACCGAAAGCGTCCGGTCCCGTGTACTCTTCCTCCTCCTCTGACCACTTGCCATACTCGCTCACCACCGAATGGCGGGAGCAAGTGGAGGCGGAGAGCTTGCGCCGCAAATCGTCCGCCACCAGAAAGACCGCGCCCGTGGTCGGGGGTCTGTTGATGGGGACGCCGGGGCTCCTCATGAGTGAGGGGCACTCAACGGCCTCCGGGCGGCATGCACTTGGTGCCGCACGCCGCTGGGGCCCACCCTCCCGCTTTGAACGCGGGAGTATGGAGCCCCCGCGGCAAACGGCGGAGGCTTCTCGGGTCTCGGTGGTGATGCCATCTCGGTAGAAATAGCAACAAGAAAAAACTATAAGAGAAAAAAGGTAATATTTCCACTGTTAAAGTGCGCCTGTAGCAAAACACTTCCGAATGAAAGATGAGGGAAGGAATAGTACGGCCACACTCCTCGCTTATGTACATGGCCAGGAATGGGCCTGGCCGGGCAAATGAAGGTGCATGTGGCAAAAGCTTTCAGTGATACAAAAAAGTATTGATGAGATGGTCCAGCAGAGCAGAACGGGAACAAAAACTAACTAACCATTCAAGTGTCCTGCTGAAAAGGGGGGAAACAAATATTAAAAACAAACCAACTAAATATAAGGTCGTTATGCTTGCCGTGAAATGTTCGCCTTGGCTTTTCAAATGACCACAGATTTTCCTTCTGAAACTGCCGGTACCAGGGCCGCCTCAGGGGGTGTGCGAGCAGTGCGGTCGCACAGGGCCTCGCGGGAAGGGGGGCCTCGCAAAAAAAAATTAAATAAAAATAAATAGAATGTTAACAATCACTTTCCATCACAGATCTAAATTCTAGTTTTGCTTACATGCTTATATATTTCACATTAGACACATTTGTAGAATAGTGTTCCGGGCTCTGCGGCTCTGCAGATATACTATTGGTTTCATTCAATTACTTTTATGCAAAGCATCGTGGGGTGGGAGGACTAACACTAGGGGGAGCTGGTTGGCGTCGGTCTGGTAGTCGGTAGAGAGATGTGAAAAAGACCGGTATTATCCACGAGGGGAGGGGGTACAGCCAGGTACAGGGTCTATTTGTCGCTGTCCACTGGAGCGAGTGGATGTCTTGGCCAAAAGAACCAGATGTGCAGCATCGGAGCGGAGGAGATGGCGCCGCGTGCCGTGGGCTTGTCGGTACCGGGTGTGGTGATTGGGTTGTGCCGGGATGGGGAGGACGTTCGGCGGATGGACTGAGGATGAAAGTTGTTGCGTGTTGGAACCTTCAGTCAGGCTATAGCTATGTCGGCTAGTAGCTTGGCTGGGGGCAGGGACAGCTAACTAGCGTTAGCTAACGCTAGCTAGGTAGCGTTGGCTACGTTGTCGGGTGCTAACGTGTGGCGGATGGACTGGGAGCGGACTCCCGGGTTCATCCCAATGGGGGGGACAATATCATGATGGGACTGGTGAACTTTCTCCACGGTCGTCTCCTTCCTCTTGGACCTGACTCTGCGTTAGGGTGAGTTTTTTTTGGTGCGGTCTGCTCTGTTCCCGCCGTGGATCTCTCTCTCTCTCTCTCTCTCTCTCTCTCTCTCTCTCTCTCTCTCTCTCTCTCTCTCTCTCTCTCTCTCTCTCTCTCTCTCTCGTGCGCTCTCTCTCTCTCGCGCTCTCTCTCTTGCTCTCTCGCGCTCTCTCTCTCTTGCTCTCTCTCTTGCTCTCTCTCTCTCTTGCTCTCTCTCACACTCTCTTGCTCTCTCTCTCTCTCTCTCTCTCTCTCTCTCGCTCTCTCTATCCCTCTCTCTCTATCTCGCTTTCTCTCCCTCTCTCTATCTATATCTCTCTCTATCTCTCTCTCTCTTTCTCTCTCTATGTCTACCTATCTGGCTTTGGGCTTGTTTGGCAGGTTCCGGGGGGGTTTTGTGCATTTTCCCTGTTGCTGCCGGTGTGCGACTGTGCAGGTGCATTGCCACTAAGCCTCGGGCAGCGCTATTATTTAAGGATGCGTTGAATGTATCATATGCCCAGCCTCGGGCAGCGCTATTATTTGGGAATGCGTTGACTGTGTCATGTGCCCAGCCTCGGGCAGCGCTACTATTTAAGAATATGTTGACTGTATCTGTGTGCCCAGCCTCGGGCAGCGCTATTGTTTAGGAGTATGTTGGCTGTATAAAAAATATATATTTGGAACTTGCACAGGGCCTCGCATTTCTCCCAGATGGCACTGGCCGGTACCAATTTCCTTCTGAATCTGTAACACCCACTCCCTGTCCAGACTAATCATGCACTTCCCCTCGCTTGCTAATACTCCGGGACAGACGGGCCAATCTCATAGCAATGGGTCTCATGATATAAGTAGGCCAGAGAAACAAATTATGGTATTCCCACTGTAGTACTTTTGTCACCAATCCCTCTGCAAAGCTAATAGGATTGCTCTTATATTTTTGTCTTGGAGGTTACTCATCGCATGCAGTACAGTACGGAATAATGCAGAGCTGTCTGCTCCTATTCCTTTCAGATTTTACAGGGGTTTAAGGCCAGCAGTGAGTTAATGTATTTGGACAAAGTGGCTGATTGTCAAATGACCACAGAGAGGGAAATGAGCTGATATGACAATAATGCCATTATACAGCAAATTCATTTTCATTTTCATCTGAATCCAAATACTGTTTACTGCAACAGTATTGTACAGTACAAAACACTGCCTACAATTGTCCACACATACTGTATACCCACACTAATAACAGCATCAGCACCAGACACTCAATAGAGTGCAGACCTCCGGCAGACCAGCAAGGCCTAACAATCTCCCCACCTTGCCATTCAGTCCACTCTCAAAAGCTATAAATGCCATATAGAGGAAAGGTGTCACTGGATGTCGTGTGTGTGCGTGTGTATGATTGCTGATTGTGTGCCACACCTCCTTCCCAATTTCTGTGCACGGGACTGGTTGGCATGCAGGTGTATGTTCTTATTTCCCCTCTCAATATTAGTGTGGGGGGGGGGGGGGGGGGGGGGTTGTGTAAGCAGGAAGCTCTGGGGACAGCGTGGCATTGTGGAATCAGAGAGCAAGCTGAGAGATGCAGGCTACTGTTTGGCAAGAATCACCTCCCGATGCAGTTTGCGGACCTGCCGCTAGACGTGCCGTGGACAACAGAGACCACAAGGAAAGCCAACACGAGTTCCTGAGTGCCTTGGAGGACAGTGGAAGCATAGATAACAGTTATTATGCAACATTATGTCATAAATCGTGGGATAACTGTCGGCCATCTTACCTGGGTCTCTTCCCTTTTTGCCTGGGTATTGTTGTTGTAAATACAACACACGCCTCTTTCACCATTAGTTGCAATTACAACACGTTTAGAACTGGACCCAGGTAAGATGGCTGCCATATGGTCCCATTCCAGAATGTCAACTAATTATGACAAAACGCATCTTGTTAATATTTTCTCTCTGTTCTAACCTCTTGTGATTGAGGCGGCCATCACTGGCCAAGAAAGCTCAACAGCACCTCTACTTCCTCCGCAAACTGAGTGCAGGGGCTTTGAAAAAGCAGTAGCCTACTCAGGTTAGGGCTATGGTGGTTACTGTAACTCTCACATTACTCTACACATCTCTACACACTCTGTCGTATGGTCAGTTTGTCCACACAATTCCCCACCCTCTAGCGGCCACAGTTTTTGCCCTAGAAGGCTGAGATGGAGGTCAAGTGTGTGTGTGTGTGTGTGTGTGTGTGTGTGTGTGTGTGTGTGTGTGTGTGTGTGTGTGTGTGTGTGTGTGTGTGTGTGTGTGTGTGTGTGTGTGTGTGTGTGTGTGTGTGTGTGTGTGTTTATGCCAATTGGCTAAAAAAGGGTATGGCAATGGGAGTGGCCTATTGCAAAAAGGCACATCAATTCCAAATGGATTCAGACATGCACAAAAATCGTGACAAAATGGACAGCTTAACTCTTCATGCCAATTGGCAAAAAGGGTCTGTGGGGGTTCTAAACGGATTCATGTAACATGGCCAGACTTTGTGGAAAGCTTCATCATGGGGCAAGGATTGATTGATTGATTGATTGATTGATTGATTGATTGATTGATTGATTGATTGATTGATTGATTGATTGATTGAAAACGTTATTAACAGATTGCAGAATGGGTACAATACAGTACGGCTCAATACAAACAATTGTTAAGGGGATGCAGAGCAGAAAAATACTTTCGTCTTGTTTACATCAGGGTCCCCCATTTTCAATTCATCATAACATTTATGACATGTGTCATGTACCAAGGTCTAATGACCACATAGAATAGGAACTGAAGCAGGCTGCACATGAACAAAAACAACCCCCTCAGTAGATGCTTTTAAAGCATGGTCCCGGCAGATAGGAAACAACACAAACGCGCTTTCAAAAGGTAAATTATATTTATTAGCTGTGGCAGGAATTCAAACCTCCACTGATTTAGGATGAGGAAAGAGGGGAAATAATCCCACAAACATATAACAAATAGGGAAAAGGGTAGTTGGAGAACACACAAGTAAATATAATAAAAGGTAGCACAAGCCCTAGTGACCTAGTGTCACAGGACACAACCACAAGCCCTGCGGTTGGCAGTCTGGGAATCCCCCCAGCAAATGTACACCACGTGCACAGCACAATATAGTTCCACACAAGCAGTGGCAAAAAGGCAGAAGGCCCAATACATAGATATATATATTAATTCCACACAAACAGTGGCAAAAAGGCAAGAGGCCACAATATATATATATATATATATATATATATATATATATATATATACACTCACCTGGTAGCTGCACCAACACAAATACAATGCCTACCAGGTAAGTGGTGTGAACAACAAGAACACACAATGAAACAGTCCCACACAACAGTGGAAACTTTATAATAATTATTCCACACAAGCAGTGGTAACTCAAGGGCAGTGTTGTAATAACTATTCCACACAAGCAGTGGTAAACAATGGCAACCTCCAACTCTATGGTCACTGGCAAATGACTTCATGAGGCGCCCGGACGTGTGTGTGCTGTCAGGCATTTGTCCACCCGTCCCTCTCGAGGTGATTGCCATCAGCTGTCATTCATTAGGCAATCAGCACTCTTCAGTGTAGGGACGGGCGGCACCTGACAGAGAAAGAAAAAGGGACAGCATTAGCCATCATGGCACACACACACACATCACATACAAAACATAACATATGTACATATACTAACCTGATGTTCAGATGGTGTCATAAATACAGTAATAATGGTAATGACCAACCCACATACCCATGTACGTCACACCTCCCCCATAAGAGCGAACCTGCAGGGTTAGCAAAACATTATTACTTATTACCCAACATGAGGTTAGTACCACATACCAGGGAGAACAGAAACAACAACAAAAATTCTCCCTCCACAAAATCACCCACCAAATGGGCTACATCAGCACCACACAGGCCCCGCTCTGGGCCCACACGGTCGACCACCACCTCACCCAAAACACACACAATGCCCCTAGACACATCACCCAACACCAGACGCATCAGCCGTCGGAACGTGGCCGGTGCATTCCTTATCCCGAAGGCCATGACGGGCCCCATCCTGGACAACGGGAACAATTCAGGCACCGTTATTACGTTCACCCTCCTGTAGTACAGAAAATGGAGAGACACATTAGCATTGGGAGCCAGAAGGCAAGGAGAGCCCCAGGGACCATGGCTAGGCCCAGCTAGCCCCTTGTCCAGGGTGCACAGAGCCTCTCCCCTCACTACCTCCCTCATCGCCACCGGACACTGACATGCGTATTGCTTTAAGGGAGACCGCACTCCCAACACGAACACTGTGCTCCAGGATGGTCGTTCTGGAAAACACATCAGACAACACAACAATCGAATTATGCACATGTACAACAATATGCACAACAATGCATGTATGTAAAATAGACGCGCAGTGACGTCACCCACATGTCTATTAGGCCATTAGGATCTAATTCCTACCCAAAATATCATGCTGGGAATCCTGAAATGCATACATAATCCAAATCCCAGCCCGCCGATGCAGCAAACACCAGCGCACTATATCGGGGCAAATTTCAAAAAGGAAAATGGACACATAGTACATCCCCAAGGCATATAAACAAAGTAACCTAGAAGCCGCACCGGGACGTCCCTGGGCATAACCACAGGATCACCGGAGGCTATATGTCACCTCATCTTGGCAAACAAGGCCTGCATGATGAAAGGCCGAGCTCATCAAACCGTGAAAACTGCATGTAGTACATACTGGCCACCGTATGCACACTGTTTTCAAAACATGGTGAGATCTAACCCACAAACAATCATAAGTGCCATAAGACACAATCAAGCTCACCTGGATAAACAAAGAAACACCACTCTAACCATGTAGCTCACAGTGTAGGATGAACACCACTTTAACCCTAATGCTTAGAGTGTAGGATGAATCACCACTCTAACCATATAGCTCACAGTGTAGGATGAATCTAAAGTGGCCAACAATATATATTTGGTCCACGCAGGCCGGTAGAGCTCTTTACATTGCTGTCAGTACTGCAACTTGCGATTCAAGTTGTAAACGGTCTTTCTCAGCAATGAAGCACATCACATCCAAAACCAACAATGCACATCACACATAAGTAGCGCCCAACACTCTTCTCTCCACCTCATAGGATCCTATATCCTCATGTTCCCCCGGACAGAAGCGAGGGCTCCCTAGCCAACGAGAACGCACAGTGCCCCCTACCCTGGGAGACAAAGCAAACACACCTGAATTAGAAGAACCAGACAACACCTTCTCTTCGAGCATTGCTCGAATGCTAATTGCCAATTGCTAATGGACCACGCACACCGTGACCACACCAGCTTTGCAGGGCTAAACACAATTCTGACTCCTGTTTAGCATCCCCAATAACAAACAGAACAAATGGCACAGCCCCACCCCAACCACAACCTGCACCAACACAGTATTTGGCATATGGTAGACTGGTAGTGTTCTCAGTTCAGGAACAGAAAATGTAGCCACACATAAAATGCCCCATGGTGTGTAGAGAATAACATGTTCGCAAATAGTTTGGACTATTGGAAATACTTCTTAACTTGTTTTGTGTTGCCCTTTAAGGGTCTACACGTGGATTACCGAATGTTGTGAAAAAAACAACAACAAACTTTACTTTGACAGGCCGCTCCACCGATACCGATCGGTCAACAGGAGACAACAAACTTCACTTTGACAGGCCACTCCACCGATACCAACCTGTCAACAGGAGACAACGAACTGGAAACATTTCCTAAAAAATCATCCCACGCGCGTAACAGGACAGCAAACAGGGAAACAAAAATCAGCACATTTCCCTGGCACCATCACAGCGCCCATCTCCCTTCAAAATGGCGTCACAAAAATAACACTGTCAGGATCCAAAATGGTGTCTGTAAAAATAACATCAACAGGACCCAAAATGGTGTCACTCAAATTAGAACCTTGGTAACGGCCGGAACAATACATTTCCTCAGAGGTATCGCCTCTGGGAAACTGGTGGAACCACACATAATTGTCAACATGTATTGATTTTCTGCTCTCGTTTTAGGCAGATGACAGATACATGTTCAAAAGATTCCCCCATGTCCGGAATGGAGCGCAGGGGAGCTGGATGCACCCCCTGATTTGGCGTCCCCACTATTACAAGTTACAGCCAGGATGAATGACTGAGAACCACCTGTATCACGGAGTATTCTCACCTTCCGTTGGTCACAGACGTCACCCGACAGTGACACACAACCATCAAACAGAAAGGGTTTAAAACAGCCATCACTTTCTTTTTCCAGAGAGCTATTCTGGTCAGAACATGACACTGTACCAATCAACCCCACACCTTTTGGTTTCTGGGCTGACCCTTTTTTCTCCTGTTGCTTCCTCAGCGTATGACATCCTTTTACCATATGGCCTGTCTTTTTACAATAATTGCACACCACCGGTCTTTTAGACGGCGGTGAGCGTGGCTGGAATGCTGACTCACAAGGAGTGAATGAGCCACCTCCAACACAAAAATCAGGACGCACAAAACCATGTATGTGTGACCATTCAAACTCATCTGCCAAAATCGCAGCCTGTCGGAGTGTTGACACCCTCTGCTCATTTAAATAGTTCACAGTTCGGTCTGGCAGATAGGCCTTGAACTGCTCAACAAGCATTAATTCACTCAATGATGCAAAGTCTGCTACTTCACACGCAGAACACCACCGAGCAAAATTAAGTCTCTCCTCTCGGGAGAAATCAACATGGGACTGGGAAGGAGATTTACGGCGGTTGCGAAAATGCTGCCTGTATGCTTCTGGTACCAGTTCGTACACACACAAGACAGCGCTTTTCACACGCTCATAGTTTAAGCTGTCATCCACTGACAACGCGGCATGTGCTTCTCGTGCCTTCCCTGTGAGCCTGCATTGCAACATAATAGCCCACATGCCCACTGGCCAACACAGAGCCTGCGCGATGCGTTCAAACACAGTAAAAAACAACTCCACTTCAGACTCTTGAAAAAGGGGAACCAAGGACATATGCTGGCTAATATCAAAGGGTGCCTGGGAGTCGGAAAGTACTGGAGAGGAAGTGGCGCTACGTCCAGCGTCACCACACTCCAACTCTAGTTTCCTCATCGCCAATTGAAATTCCCTATCAGCCGCCTTCTCCTCTTTGTCCCTCTCTCTGTCTCTCTCCTCCTTGTCTCTCACCTCCTTTCTCTCTTCCCATTCTCTCTCCTCCTTTCTCTCTTCTCTGTCTCTCTCTCTGTTTCTCTCTCTGTCCTGCCTGTCTCTCTCCTCCTTCCTCTCTTCTCTATCCTCCCTGCGCAAAACCGCCCTCTCCTCTAGACAGGCTAAACGCAGCTCAGCGCTCAGTGCGCTCAAGTCACCAGCAGAAGTAACACTAGTATGTTCTGACCATAGTGCAGAGTCAACACCATCAAGATCCGACATACCAATATCCTGATCACAAACCTCCATAGCTCTACTCTCTACCACAGAATACAGTTATGAAAGAAAGTACACTCCCGTAGCAACACACAATACTACCCACAATACTACAACAACTCAGACTTCAATAAGCCCTACAAAATAGCCACTCACCTGTGACGACCCCCACTCTACCTGCAATGGGGAGTCTTCTGACTCAAAGAGCAGGTTGGAGTGGGTAGGTCGTTACCCCAATTTGAATCACCTGTGCAGTGCAGAGAGCTGCCTGCACACACAGTATATATGTTTCCCTTGTCTAACCCTTCCATCTGCTTCTCCCATCTGCTTTTCCACTTCAGACACCACAGGTTGTATCAGCCACGAAGTGAACCATCTTGGGATCCTTATCCATTCTGATACATACCTATTTGTTTATGCTTTTGTTGTTTAATCAATTATTGTTTTAGATAGGATTAAATAAATCATTGTTGTTAAAGTGAACTCTCGTGTCTTGACAACCCATATTTGACAAACCGCTTCTGGTTCGTCATATATGGGGGCTCGGGCCGTTTGGAGGACCTTTTGTGACACTTGGACATTGACTTGTTTGTAATTTGGCCTGGTGTGGTTGAATTGGTATTTGCTTCTTTGGACTAGTGTCTGTGGCCTGAGGGTTGCAGCTAGTATTGTATTTGTAGCCTGTTGGCTAGAATTTGTTTGTAGCCTAATTATTTGTATGCCAGTGTTAGGGAGTGAGCACATGTGATTTGGTCTTTGTTATTGGGGTTTGATTGTTTGGTATTTGGGGGAAGTGGCAGTTTGTTTGTGCAGATTTCTTGTGGTGGAGATTTGTTACTTTGTTTTGTTTGTTTGTTATTGCTTGTGTTGAGGCTTTGGAGTTTGATGCCTTAATAATACAGTCTGTGTGTTTTGGGAACCAAAAATCCCCAGGTAGGCGAAGAGGGCAGGTTTCCAATAGGGGGACTTGTCTTGGTATTTTTTTTTTTAGGCGGCCGCAAAAACGTAGGCAGAGACAGGCACTGGCATAGGCGCTTTTGTCCTCTCGGGAGCACGTCTCTGGCTCAGAGGAGTGGCTGTATAACAGGTACTTTTCTGCCCAGAGAGTTCTAGTGCATCAGTACCCCCTACAAGTAGTGGCACGAAGATTGAGCTTTTGAGGTAGTTAGTTAGTTAGTTAGGCCATGTAGCTAGTCAGGGGGGGAGGTTTCATTTGATCAGACTGTTTGTTTTTTAATGGTATTCACGCTTCATTGTCCCAGCATAGGTTTTGTTTGTTTTGTAGGCCTGTGTCGTAGGGCACTTTGTTTGTGAGTGTGGCTCACTTTGTTTAGGCCAATAGTGCACTATGGCACTCAGTTTTGAGCGGCAGAAGGAACTTCTGATACGGCAGCACAGACGAGAGTTGGCTTTACAAGAGGCAAAGCACAGACAAGAGTTCGCTTTGGAGGAGATTAGTCAGAAGGCTGAGCTTGCCGAATATATAGATCTGCAGCATAGGGAGCTGGATTTATGGTTTTCTCCTCGTCCACCATTGTCTGTGTTCCCTGTTTCTGTGCCTAACATTTATCTCATTTCAGGTTTGGGAAGTGGTGTTATGCAGAGAGGTGTGAACGCTGGGTTGCCTGTAGTTGGTGTGGACATCGACCTGGGTAACAATCTTGCTGGGGTGCGGGTGTGGGCCGAGGGGCCTCTCCCAAGTGTAGTCACCCAAGACTCTCCTAGTCCAGCACCCCAAGACTCTCCTAGTCCAGAACCACAAGACTCTCCTAGTCCTATGTTTGACGGTGTTGACAATGACAACATATCAAATGTTGTCATTGAGCATCCAGCCTGTGCAGTGGCACAGGAAATGACAGCAACGTGTGATGCGCAGGGGGTTGCCCGAGGCGCGGATGTTGAGTCTGTTCATCTTAGTTTGGTTCTGCCTGACCCATTTCAGTCCATGTCACGGTCTGTTTTGGCTACAGGGGTGGAAATTGATCCGGCTTGGGAAACACTGTTAGATACAGCCGTGCCATTTGAGAATATGGATGAGGCAAATGTTATCTCAAATGTTATTGCCAAAGGCGGAGATGCATTAACACGTGATCATGTGGACCTCCTGACGCCCACCACCTTTTGCCCATCTGAAGGGGGGGGGAATCATGGGGAATGCATTAATGTTTCTTTCTGTTCCACCTCTCCAGTGGCCGTTCCTGAGGAGGGACTGCCATTGCTCCTACTGGCTTCCAGAGAGGTCGCCCAGGAGGTCACAGGGTTTAGCCTTGATGACCTGAGGTTTGGTGAGAAAGTTGGTGGTCCCATGACTATTCAGAGTGAGGTGGTTGGGAAGAAGAAAATGAAAACGGAAAAAAAGAGAAAGGAAAAGAGAACTGGAAAAATAAAAAAAAATAAGATAAAATCTCTTTATGGTCGTTGTGCTGAGATGGAGGATGTTGTTGTGCCCGCAACTTTCCAGCACCTGATGACATGCGTCTGGGCATGGTTGACCGTTTAAGTTTACGTCTGGGCATGGTTGACCATTTAAGTTTATGGCGACCTTATAGGGTTGACTATTGTTTTGATGTGCATCACCTTTTAACATTCTGTTCTTCTCGTCTCGTTTGCTCCCCCAATCTCTTCTGTATCTTGTTCTCTTAATTTGCTTCTTAGGATCCTATGTTGCAGAGAGCGGAGGCAGGAGGGTGAGGGGAAAGGGTGACCGGTCCGCAGGGGTGTTGGAGATGATTTGTGGTGTTTTGTTTAACCCTTAATTGTACCCTTAATTCTTTGACTGTTGTATTATGAGCCTAGGGCTAATTTTGATAATGCACAAAGAGGCCTAACCCGAGGCCTAACCCTTAACCTATGTGGGGTATGCTTGATAGGTTGGTTGGAAACGCCATTTAGCTCTGTAGATAAAATATCCCTTTTTGGCCCATGTGTTTGATTGTTGACTTTTGTGCTTTGTAATTTGTATTTGTGTGCTTTTCTGGTGTGCAACTCTTGTTTTGTCTGTTCCCCAATCCCTACTGTCTCCTGCTCTCTTAAAATAGCTACCTAGGGCCCTGTGTTGCTGAGAGCGGAGGCAGGATGGTGAGGGGAATGGGTGAAGGGTAGAACCCTTGTCTTTAGGGGGAGGGTGTGACGACCCCCACTCTACCTGCAATGGGGAGTCTTCTGACTCAAAGAGCAGGTTGGAGTGGGTAGGTCGTTACCCCAATTTGAATCACCTGTGCAGTGCAGAGAGCTGCCTGCACACACAGTATATATGTTTCCCTTGTCTAACCCTTCCATCTGCTTCTCCCATCTGCTTTTCCACTTCAGACACCACAGGTTGTATCAGCCACGAAGTGAACCATCTTGGGATCCTTATCCATTCTGATACATACCTATTTGTGTATGCTTTTGTTGTTTAATCAATTATTGTTTTAGATAGGATTAAATAAATCATTGTTGTTAAAGTGAACTCTCATGTGTTGACTTCCTTTATATGACAAACCTCTTCTGGTTCGTCATATACCTATAGTACTCAATAATGTCCCTGTGCAACACTTAACAGCCACATTATGCAGTATGACAACCTGACCAATTCGATTTAATGTCCACATCTAACATTCATAAAAATAATAAATGTTGGTTCTAACCACCTAACTAGGATCACACTGGGTAACACTAACTACCCCGTCTAAACTACTTCCCTAGCGGAATGAGGACTACACATATCTTCAGTCGCTTACCGATTTCATTGCGCACTCCACCGGAATAGACGATGCGTGCCCCCCTCCCCCTAACCAAGCAGGTGATCCACCCTTTACCTATGTGGAAAAAAATAGAATGGTTAAGAGCATAACTCACAACAACGGTTTACAACAGTCAAGTGTGCAGCACGGAAATATGGATATATAATAATACAACTTACCAAATGAAAAGACGCAACCTACCTGACACGCTCCAATCAACAAGTCCACATGTCACATGCCCATGTCATGTACCAACAAGGAACTATACAATTGTGCAAACTAGCGAGCTCCCATGTCACAAGGACATGAAAGACCGGCATAGAGCCCCCATGTCATGTACCAAGGTCTAATGACCACATAGAATAGGAACTGAAGCAGGCTGCACATGAACAAAAACAACCCCCTCAGTAGATGCTTTTAAAGCATGGTCCCGGCAGATAGGAAACAACACAAACGCGCTTTCAAAAGGTAAATTATATTTATTAGCTGTGGCAGGAATTCAAACCTCCACTGAATTAGGATGAGGAAAGAGGGGAAATAATCCCACAAACATATAACAAATAGGGAAAAGGGTAGTTGGAGAACACACAAGTAAATATAATAAAAGGTAGCACAAGCCCTAGTGACCTAGTGTCACAGGACACAACCACAAGCCCTGCGGTTGGCAGTCTGGGAATCCCCCCAGGAAATGTACACTACGTGCACAGCACAATATAGTTCCACACAAGCAGTGGCAAAAAGGCAGAAGGCCCAATACATAGATATATATTAATTCCACACAAACAGTGGCAAAAAGGCAAGAGGCCACAATATATATATATATATATATATATATATATATTAGAGGTGGGCATAGATAAATTTTTTTAATCTAGATTAATCTATCTGCAATCCTGGATTTAATCTAGATTAATCTAGATTAAAATGGCCCAAAAAAAAAAAAAAAAACCTGCCGAAGGCATTCAAAACATGTGTGTTCTACCCAAATAATGACCAGAAGTAAGTCCTTACTTTTTCTTTCCTCCTTATGTTTCTCAGGCCAGGTGGCCCATTACACCATGAGCCCATCTCCCGTTTCCAAAATGCATTACAGACTGTTTGAAAAAGCTGTTTTGCTATGATAATTGGTAATGAAATATCAAAATAATGTTCAATAAGATGTACTTGTGTTTAATAAGTTGTTTTATTCAGAAGTTAACACAAATAAATAATATTACCAGTACAGTACAGTATCTAGCACTCTCAGGAGCAAAACAGAAATAATCATTTCAAACTTGAACTATGTGACATGGCTTGAATCAACTGCTCCAGTGGAGTTGCTCAGTGGCCAATGGTGTCAACTGTGGTTGTACTGGGCAGCTCCCAGGTGTGAATGGAACTGTGTGAATGTGAAGCAGGGCGTTCCTGAAAAAGAGCATCTGTGCTCAGCGAACCTACCCTGGGTAAATAAAGGTAATTTTTTTTATTTTTTAGATTAATGCGTTAATTATATTATCGTGCGATACTAGTATAGCGTTAACGCAGCACGTTAACGCCGTTAACGGCCCAGCTCTAATATATATATATATATATATATATATATATATATATATATACTCACCTGGTAGCTGCACCAACACAAATACAATGCCTACCAGGTAAGTGGTGTGAACAACAAGAACACACAATGAAACAGTCCCACACAAGCAGTGGTAACTCAAGGGCAGTGTTGTAATAACTATTCCACACAAGCAGTGGTAAACAATGGCAACCTCCAACTCTATGGTCACTGGCAAATGACTCCATGAGGCGCCCGGACGTGTGTGTGCTGTTAGGCATTTGTCCACCCGTCCCTCTTGAGGTGATTGCCATCAGCTGTCATTCATTAGGCAATCAGCACTCTTCAGTGTAGGGACGGGCGGCACCTGACAGAGAAAGAAAAAGGGACAGCATTAGCCATCATGGCACACACACACACACATCACATACAAAACATAACATATGTACATATACTAACCTGATGTTCAGATGGTGTCATAAATACAGTAATAATGGTAATGACCAACCCACGTACCCATGTACGTCACACATGCAAGACAATACACATATACAGTACTGACACTGTTTAAGAGAAAGAGATCATAAAAAAATATATATACATTTGAAGGGGAAGAAACTGTACATTGAAACTGTACAGTTTCTAATTGCACCCACCCGTAGGACACACACACACACAGATCTCATGAACTGTTTGTCGTAGACACTTGTGGGAGGAATCATTGATCTCAGCAGAGAGTTCATTTTTCAATGCTGTTAGTCCCACCTCCTACAGTATACCTAAGCCATGCCCCCTTCATAACTATTACGGATCCGCCCTGGTTTGTGTCAGAATTAAAACAAACTCTTACTGCAGGTTTGATTCTTTACGAACAGACTTTTTTAACATTAAAAGTTTAGATTTTACAGCAGTTCAAAGCCTTTATTTGTGAGCCTTTTTTTCTTTTGTTTTTTTATACAATTTTTTTATTGGGTTTTATGCTGTCAGGTTTCATTGTCGTCAGTTATTCTTAATTCCTTTTCTCCACAAGTTTATACAAGAATACCCACATACCCCCTCCCCCCTCCCCTTTTCTCTCTCTTAGCATCTTTGAGTCTGTTTTTACTGTTGTCATATAGAAATAATACGTACATTCATTGGTACCTCCAGTAAAATAGCTTAAATAAAAATAATTGAAAAGAAGAAAATAAAATAAAAATAAAAATAAATAAATGACATCTTTATAACACCTTCAATGACGTGCCTCCGCTCTTCCCTGGGGTCTGGGTCACGACTGACCGCGGGAGAGAGCGGGGGGACTCATCATATAGCAGCCCTCCTATATCTTCCCTTCTCAGATAGTCATTAAATGGTTTCCATATATCCTCGTAAACCTCTATATTGTTCCTGAGGATATATGTTATTCTCTCCATAGACATGCATTGTGCCATGTTCTTAATCCAAGCACCGATTGTGGGTGCGTCTATTTTCTTCCAATTGAAAGCTATTGTTCTTTTTGCCTGCAGTATAGCAAAATCAATACATTTAAATAGTTTGGTTCTCAGGTTGAGATTTACTGGATATAGGTGTAGCAATATCATTTTGGAGTCTAATGGGATATTCACTGACAGGATAGCTTTGATTTTATACACCACCTCCCCCCAGAACTTCTTGATTTTGTCACATTCCCAAATACAATGTATAAAAGTTCCCCGAGCCTCGGTACATTTAAAGCAACTGTCTGGTGTGTTGCTGTTGTATTTATTCAGTTTGACAGGGGTTATATAAGTCCGCATCAGCCATTTGTATTGAAGTAGTTTTAAGCTTGGCTGTTTGTGTCTGAGCCTCCTCGCATGCTCTGTTCCAGTCCTCGTTTGAGATCTCCTCTCCCAAGTCCAGCCTCCATGCCTCCAATCTAGATATTGACGTCTCATCTGAACCAGATACAATTATAGAACATTGATAACAGGCCTTTGCTATTGCAGTTCTTGATGATAATTTTTTCTATAGATGAAAGTGTAGGAATTACCAGTGAGTGGTTTTGCAGAGAGGAAATGAAACTTCTCAGTTGCAAGTATTTAAAGAAATGCTTCCTTGGGATGCTGTATTTTATTGATAGTTCCTCAAAAGACATCAAGACCCCCTCTTTGTAAAGGTCAGATATTTTACTTATTCCTTCTTTTGTCCATAGTTTGAATCCGGCATCCAGTTTGCCTGGTTTAAATGAGACGTTTCCCCAGATTGGGCTGAATTGCGACATGGAGTTGTTTATTTTCATACATTTCTTTACCTCATACCATACATTAATCATGTGGGATATTTTCAATGTTTTATCTAATTTTGATTAGATTTTCAAATGTTTTACCATGGTATGTTTGGTATCCTTTTTTTCAGCACAGCCTCACATATATGACATGACAGTTAGTTTTCATATTGTATAATACTGTATACTGTATACTGCATAATGTACAACACAAAACACAAAATCGGATTAAGAAAATGTGTTATTTCTACTAAGAACCAATGCAAACATATTCAATCAAGCATATAAAACAGTGGAAATGCACCCTAGGTATTTACATAAACAAAAGAGAACAGAACAGAATTCAATTTACAAATCATTATTTTCTCCATACACAGGTAATAAACACAGACGAAATTTTGATTCTCAATCACCAGCATGCTTTTTTTTTTACAAAAAGTCAGTAAATACGTTTTTTTTTTTACAAAAAAGGTTTAAAAAAAAGTAAGTTTTACAGTAAAAAGGTAAAAAATAAGTAAAGTGGGATATTCAATATACATATATACAGTGACTAGAGTGCAGTCATATAGAGTGCAGGATGCCTGAGGTGTATCCAAAAAAATATATACACATAAACACATGTGTACGTACGTGTGTGTGTGTGTGTGTGTGTGTGTGTGTGTGTGTGTGTGTGTGTGTGTGTGTGTGTGTGTGTGTGTGTGTGTGTGTGTGTGTGTGTGTGTGTGTGTGTGTGTGTGTGTGTGTGTGTGTGTGTGTGTGTGTGTGTGTGTGTGTGTGTGTGTGTGTGTGAGAGACACTGCTCAATTGTGCCACGCAGTAAAACAGTTTCTGTCTATAATGAGATAGAGGGCGACATCGCAGCTCTTCATGCTCATTTCACCATTGAGACCCTGTGTATCAACACGAATAAACATGTTGCACTAAACATTGCAATGGGGAATATTCCATTCTGTATATATTGCGTACAAAGTCTGCAAACCTAGTAATAATAAAAAAGCAATAAACATCCATAATAAGTCTCTCACCTGTCTGGGTCATTTCTTGACCTCGACCGGGCTTGGGCACGCCCTGCCCCCCTAGATGTCCCAGGCAAATCATTGCTGTAGACAATGACATGTAAATTGTAAAAATACATTATTTTCAACTTTTATAAACAGAGTTATAACTAAACAAAAGCACTATAATTATTATTATAATAATAATAATAAGTCTCTCACCTGTCTTGGTTAGCCCTCCTTCCATGTCTCGCCTGCACTGAACGGGTTTAAGGCAGGTCATCTGCTCCTTGCTCCTCACTGTAGAAAATAAAAAGCACATTATTTCCAACATTCAACAAGGAATCTCCTATCTTATACAGCACACAGCACATATACACATATTTACAATCCAAAGAGTGTTCTTTGCAAACCCAACAAGTACAGTAAGAGTGTGACTGACTAAACATAAGCAATAAATCTCCAAAATAAGTGCCTTTACCTCGTGTTGTTGTCATCTACAAAAGATGTCATCTACAAAAGATGACATCTGAATCATCTGAAGATTCTTCTACTTCTACTACTACTACTACTACTACTACTACTACTACTACTACTACTACTACTACTACTACTACTACTACTACTACTACTACTACTACTACTACTACTACTACTACTACTATTACTGCTACTACTACTGTTATAAGTCGAACTACTAAAGCAAAAGTTTTGCTGGCTGGAAAAACGTGTGTTCTGCAGAAATGATCTTGTAAACGGATCGCTCACTTACATTCTTCTTCTACTGGTCTTTTCTGGCAGTCAACTTCCACTTCCTCTCAGTTTTTTCGGTTTGGTTCTAGCACAACAAATGGCCAAGATATTGATAAAAATGTAACGCCTGTCAAATTAAATCTGGCACATTTTACGCATGCGTAAAGGTTTATTTAGCATCGAATTGAAATGATCCTGGTTCAGTTATTTATTGTTTTATCAACACCAAATAAAAAGTAGCGTGTAGTTTCAAGGCCACGTCATAATGCTACGTCGAAAAAAAAAACGGAAATGGACTACATTTCCCAGGCAGATCACGTCAAACAACGACGTCATTCTATCGCGCTGGCGATATCAGACACTATGGGGTGTGTAGTATGTTTTCTTGAATATTTTGGCTCAGCTGAATACATGTATAAATGTAGTGGTAGTTGCATTGGGTATGCTTCCACTTCCATCCATGATGGAGGGTCTTCCTTAGAAAAATAAAACATTACAGTTCTCAATTGTGCAGCCAGGTAATACCAATGAAGGTTAGGACACGTCAACCCCCCTGCATCAAATGGAAGGTACAACAGAGATAGGCGGACTCTAGGACACTTCTTACGCCATATACATTTTGAGATGAGAGACGCAATCTTTCCGAACATTCCTACCGGTGGTGCCAAAGGGATGTTTTTAAATAAGTATAGGAACTTTGGTAGTATGGACATCTTTAGTATGTTTATCCTCCCTATCACAGAGATGGGCAAGAACATCCATCTTTCTATGGATTTGAATACAGAGTCTATCATAGGTTCATAATTTATTGATGCTATATTTTCTATTTGTGGTATTATTTTGATGCCCAGATAGGTGAAACTGTTCGAGAGCTTGAAAGGGAATTCTTGTTGGTCAGCGGTTTGTCTCTCATTGTCATTAAGCAGCATAAGTGATGATTTTGAAGCATTCAGTTTATATCCGGAGATACTACCGAACTGATCAATTATATCAAGCAGTGCGGGTATCGATATTGTGAGCCTTTTCTAATGTGAGTCAAACATATGGCTGCTGGAACACAGGTCTCCAAATAAATCATTTCAAGGGTTCATTCTAAGTGAATCACCAAAATGCAGCAGAAACTAGACTTTATTTGCAAGCAACACAGCAGTTGCCGTGGCAACCAGGTGTAAAGGAAAGGGAGGATTCCAGCAGGAATATAATATATATATATATATATATATATATATATATATATATATATATATATATATATATATATATATATATATATATATATATATATATATATATATATATATATATATATATATATATATATATATATATATATATATATATATATATGTAGCAGCCTGAATATTCTACTAAGTATTCAGAAGTGCTAACTAACTGTTACTTTCCCTGTGTGTGTATAAAGTGTGATAAACAGTGTTCCTTTTGATATCTCGCCCGGTCAATAACGAGGTGAGGTGCTACTCTTCTCCGGCTTCAGTATGGATCACTAACAATAACATTGAAGCACCTTTCTCCCTTTCTGGAGTGGTCCTAGAGTGGGATCAGTGGCGGTTGCCAGCAGGGGGCGGAGTGGCAGTGGTGGCAGGTGGAGCAGAGGAGAGAGGGAAGCAACGAGGAAGAGGGAATTACCTGGGTGCCAGAGGACCAGGAAGACCTTTTCGGCAGTGAACTCGACCGTGAACAGTCGCAGCGGGCGTGTGCTCAAACGAGCCCCGTTGAAGTAGTGCTGTTGAAGAGCCCCGTTGGAGAGCGACGGGTGATAAGAAGAGAGCCCCGTTGGAGAGCGACGGGTGATAAGAAGTACTTGCTAGTTGACGTGTTATCCTAGAAGTACCAGCGATAGTGTGTGAGTAAGCGATACAGAACGAAGGATTAACGTCCATAGTTAACGGGACTAACGTCTATAGTTAACGGGTTATAGTAGTAAGTGTGCGGTGTATTAGCATGCTGCTAACGGCTCCGTCTGACTCCAGTAGACTACCCGGCGCGCGGCGCTGAAGACCGGTGGTATAGTCAGCCACGTTGCGTTAGTAGTATAGCCGATATAGCAGGAGGGTGCATCCAGACCCGAAGTTTAGCTGTGTTTAGGGTAGCCAACAGTATTAGCTCGCGCGACAGCAGCAAGCAACAGCCAGCAGTGAACGTCTCCCCGACGTCGCAGAGGACGCCTCTTCTCACCAGCAGAGGTCGCCATCACAGCACGCTCCTCCAGTTCACCACTGCCCATGCTGTTGCCCCAGCCCGCTGGCTGTGCTAGCGGGATCGCCCGACGCCATCTTGTAACCTGGACGAGAGGTGATAAGAGTGGGTCCGCCATCTTGGCTAAGTACGAACGGTACCTCGTGTATCCACATCAACGTCCATTCAAGTGAACGCTAACAACCAGTGTCTAAGGGGTACCCCAAACAATATAAGCCGGCTTTAGTGTAGGTTTTATTTTGGTAACGTGGGCCCACATTTGCTTGGTTTCTTTTGTATTTTTATTATTCTTGTTGTTCGAATTCCCAATGTTTCTCTACTTTATGCCTGGGTCTCCCCTAGTACAAGCGGGGTGTTATTAATGTATTGAGCACGCGGTGCCTATGGTGGGAATAGTGTTCCCCTACATTATCAGTGAGAGCACCCGGTGCCATTTATGAATAAGTGCTATCTGAATAAATCTGAAGTACAACCTGTAACTGATAACCTGCCCAGGCTTAAATACAAAGTAGATATAATTGGGAGCACTGTGTGTGTGTCTGTTTCTTCCATTTGCTAACCTAACCCCTGGGTAATACTGTGACTGCATAATTATTTAACCCTTACACCCCATTCACAGAATAGCATTTGAAGGGTCTATACAGGTGGTCAAGGAAGGGTACTGCTTACAGGGAAGCCCAATAATACTATTGAAATGACAGTCACCGGGTGTGGGAGGGCTGTCGGAGGTACTGGGGGAAGTGAGAGTGGGTGGGGAGCTACTGCTGACCGCCTTGGAAGGCGAGGGAGACCAGAGTACCATTCCCCAGGTTAGTAAATCCTGGGCCCCATCCACTCCTGCTGCAAGCCCTCCAGAACGACGTTCCGGGCAAAGACGGGGGTACATATAGATCCAATTCTATAGTATCCTGCTACCCAGTGGCTGTGTACTACTACTCCCACAAGCAGGGATAATCCACCCTTCTACATTTGGCGTCACGAACAGGATCCTACTCCACTTCCTTGACAGACCAGTAGAGAGACCATGATGTCCGACGAAGGGACGCGAACCGCGCAGGAGATGGCGGTGAATATTGAGGAGCTGCAAGAGAAGTGCCAGACGCAGAAGGCACTACTGAAGCAGCAGGACGAAACCATGAAGGAGTTGACCGAAAAGGCACTCCAGGAGAAGCGGTATGTTCAGGTGGCTCTGCGGGAGCAAAGAGACGGCTCAGAAGCCGCCAACGGGTTGGAGATGACGTTCACCGAGAAGTGTATCTTCATCGTGAAGAACGACCCCCTCCGAATACTCGCGAGAGACGCGGTCCAGGGACTTCTGGGGATGAATGTGCTCGGCGGAGTGGACGGTCTCTTCCACGGGATGAAGGGGATGCGCCCCACCCGTAGTTATCGCCCCGACTCCGAAGATGTCGCCCTTAGCCACGTTGTTGTGGTCCACCATCAACCCAGCCGGGTCAGCCGGGAGGCCGACGCCCCGTTATGCATGTCGAAGAGGTCAAAACCGGAGGTGGAAGACACAGAGAGGGGCTTCCTCACCGTCACGGCCCCCATCCTGTACTCGCCAGTCGCCCCCGGACGAATGGTGATCCAGAAGAGGAACCGCGAGTACGACTGGGTGGAGATGCGGCGAATCCAGGCGGAAGGGCCCCAGCTGGAACCAGTGGGGCGGGCAGTGGTCCGAGGGATCCAGCCCCCTAGGACCCCGTTCGATCGGCAACGGGAGAAGAAAGAGCCCTCCAGAACGACGTTCTGGGCCAAAGACGGGGGTACATATAGATCCAATTCTATAGTATCCTGCTACCCAGTGGCTGTGTACTACTACTCTACTACTCCCACAAGCAGGGATAATCCACCCTTCTACATATATATATATATATATATATATATATATATATATATATATATATATATATATATATATATATATATATATATATATATATATATATATATTAAGGCTGTCAAAGTTAACGCGATATTAACGCGTTAACTCCCGATTCTATTAATGCCACAATTTTTTTTTACTCAAGATTAACTAAAAAAAAATAATTCACTAGACTTCACTCAGGTGTATTACTAATGCTCTCATTGATACTATGTTTGTTTCTGAAGTGTGTGTGTGTGTGTGTGTGTGTGTGTGTGTGTGTGTGTGTGTGTGTGTGTGTGTGTGTGTGTGTGTGTGTGTGTGTGTGTGTGTGTGTGTGTGTGTGTGTGTGTGTGTGTGTGTGTGTGTGTGTGTGTGTGTGAGATATAGAGAGAGAGGGGGGTGAGAGAGATGAGGAAGGGGCAAGAGAGAAAGAGACCTGGGAGAGTGTGTGTGTGAGGGAGAGAGGGGTGTGTGTGATTAATCAGCCCTTGTGTGGGTGAATGTAACAAGTTCCTAACGTTTTCTTTCCCCTATTATTTCATGCACACTTTATTCATTGTTTTAAATTATTATTTTCTTTTAAGTTATTTTGTGCATCACTCTGTTTTGAATTTGATGCAAATTTGCAATGCATGAGGGTTATCCTTTTGTGTTAAATGGCTGCATAAAGCAAGCATTTGTTGACTCGCATGTTGATAAGAGTATTAAAACTTGGAACTTGAAAAAGATCTGTTTAAGGTAGAAAAAAATAAAATAACTATGGACAATCATGCGATTAATCGAGTTAAATATTTTAATCGTTTGACAACACTAATATATATATATATATATATATATATATATATATATATATATATATATATATATATATAATATATATATATATATGTATATATGTTTCAAATGACCGTAACTGGTGCTCTTTGGCATTTCCAGCTGTCTATGAGCATCAATAGCATCATTGCTTCTGACAGGGGCAGTTTTCAGGGGCACTATCCTCTTTTACTCAAAGAGGAGGGTGGTGGTGGGGTGACAGTTTTCTACAGAGACATTCTTCTTTGATGTTCTCATACAGTGAGAACATCAAACTAAATGTAAATACCGTGACCATGTCCTTCGGATGCATTTTTCAGATTGCCCATAGTTTCACTCTAGAGATACCTAACCCTACCTCCTACTGTTGCCTCAGCATAGCGCTTCAGTTTCCAACCATGTCTGTCTCAGGTCATCATAGGTGAAGTCTAAGATAAATTACTTTAGATGAGCTACACACTCAGTGTGTCTAATCCTCTGAATTGATTTGATTTGCATTCGGCTAATTAAGAAACATTTCACAACAAGTGTGAGCACTTTTAACCCTTTCACTGCCACACGACAGAAGGTTAACCCTTTACTATCACACAACGGACGGCGATGCTCCATCATTATCATCATTAGCTCCGCGGATGATGGAGCATCGCCGTCGGTTGTGTGATAGTAAAGGGCTAACCATCCGTATTGTCGCAGTGAAAGGGTTAACCGGCTGTCGTGTGGCAGTGAAAGGGTTAATGACAGTTCTGAAATATAGACAAATGCAATCCAAGAGATTCTTCTGGATGTAAGTAATTATGTTTTAATAAGATTTTCAGTTAATGAGAAGACAGTTAGCTTCATATGGCTAGTATGAAATCAATTTGAAATGCATTCTTAACTCAGAGGCAAGCTATTGTTACAAAGCAAGTTTACAACATCAATACAGAGGACAACAATATACAAGTTAATAATAATACATTTAATTTATATAGCACACTTAAAACTCAGTGGGATCTCAAGGTGCTTCACAGCAAAACATTTAATATATATAATAATAAAATAAAATAAAAGGTTTAAAACATAAAAACATTAAAATGAATCAAATACAAATATAAAACATAAAAAAGGGTCAGTAAAAAAAAACGTATTGCCCAACTTTTGGGCAATAAGTCTACTACACTCTGTGCACACATTGCCTTTTTTATTTATTTATTTTTACATGAGAAGCAGTCTTTGGGCTATATTACAAAAAATTATAAAGGCTTCCTCTATGTCTCAATCTCTATTAGAGCTGTTTTTCTCTGAGATACATTGTTTGACAAGTCTGGCTTTGCTGGAAACTTTGTGAAGACTGCTGTGATTCACAGTAGGGAGGAGGAATCAATGGAGAGCTCTTATTGGACACTGGATATAAACAACTCTAGACAGATCAGAGTCACTTATCTAGACACAGGTGGTGTCACTGCGTGCAACTCTGGGCTCCCTCCTTTGTTTCCAAAGCCTTGAAAGCAATGTACACTTTAAACATCCAAAACCAACTACTCGGCAGTATAGGCACACATTATCATTCAATCCTCACGACCCCACACACACGCTGAGGCCTGCGAATGCGAGCAGAGAGTTACGAGCAGGGAGAGAGCCAGATAGTATCCCTGCTAAACCTGGAGTAGCCAATAGTGGATATACAGTAGAGATATTGCACACCCAGGCACTTGTGCATGAAAAACTGAAGAAAAAGAAATAAATACAAAATAAAAAGAGGTGTTGGCCTATACATCTTTCTGTTTGGAAGTCTATCATGCTATTGACATTTGACAAACACATACAGTAAATATGATCATACAGCATGAATTCAGTGAGTAATGTAACATGTTGTTTGATTGATGGATGATAAAATATGATATATATATATTTTTAATTACTCTTTACTTCAATATTCACAAACATTGCAAATGTAAACAAACCTTTTACAGCCTCATTCCCCCGAATTTCCCCAAGGGGATAAATAAAGGAATATCTTCTCTTAAAAGTAATATATATCTTTTTTTGTATCCACTTTTTCTCCTCCTGTTTTTCTGTATTTTTTCCTCCCATCCCAATTTAGTCGTTATGCCAATTCCCCCCTCCCCTTCCTGGTCATTGCGCGTATGTGCCACCCACTGGTCGGTCTAGGGAGCCCTGAAGTCTATCACATGCTTCCTCCGATACATAGGAGACAGCCAGCAGCCTCTTTTCACCTGACAGCGCGGACTCTCATTGGTGAAGTGTAATGCGTGGGAGGTCACACAACCTTCACCATTTCCCTCCCTCGCTGTGTAGGCGACTAGGCGCCCTGACCGACCTGTAGGAGTCACTGTTTCTCAGTTCTCAGTTCCTTTCTGGTCAGGTTTGTTTTCCTAGTGAGTTTATGTTTTCTTTCCCCTCAGTGCCAGCACGGCTGTGCCTTTTATGTTTGTGGCCTTGAAGTGTACTTTTGTCTGCTGCCTTCAAGTAAAGCTTGTTAATTGTGACCATCGACTCCTGCCTCGTCTCTACTCGCTCTCGTCCTGCTATATTGGGTTCTACCTCCACCATCACCATCATGCCTATTCGTAACACCCACCGGCTTCCCTCCTGCTGACACCGCCAATTTTGTCAGTATGGCGGCCGGCCAAGCCAGAGGCACCGCTGACAGCCGGATTCGATACCAGTGTCTCTGCGGTGGTAGACAGACGCATAGTCCGCTGTGCTAGCCGGCCGCCGGCTCATAAAAGTAATATTTAACTGACACAATCTCTGACAACGAGGTTGGACTTGACAACTACGTTCTGTACAGAGCTGATAGGGGTTCTAGAGGCGGAGGAGTTTCTACGTCAAATCCAACCTGACATCTGAGCGTCTTTGGGTGTATTTTCATGAAAATAAACAGTTGACAATTGGAAATATTTATAGACCTCCTGATTCCCCCTCTGAATCTACAAATGATATATTATCCACCATTAACTCTTTAGATCGTCCAAATTAAACTATTATCTTGGGTGACTTTAACATCAACTGGCTAGATTGATCATCTAGTAATGTTTGAAACCTATTTGGCAGTATCAACTTAACTCAACTCATAAGTGAGCCTATTATAGTTGATTCTAGATTGGATTCTCGTCACACATCCAGATAGAATCTCAAACTCTGGTGTGTTACCCGATAGTTTCAGCGACCTCATTCTATAATTTTCTGCATTTGGAAGATAAAGCTACCACGTCTTCCACCAAAATTCATCCGGATAAGACGATGTAGGAATTTGAATACTGAGCACTTTATTCAAGATATAACATCTATAAATTGTGTGGTTTAAATTAATTCCATTTGTTGAAGATGCATGGAATTTCTTCTATACTGAGCTTATACTAATCATGCTCCCTGGAAGACACTCAAAGTCAAGGGTAGACACTTGTCCTGGATTAATAGTGAACTAATAAATCTGTATAAACAAAGAGATAAGGCTTGGGAAAAGCATCGCCTGACAAAGGACTCTGCCGACTTCAATGCATATAAAGAAATACAGAACTTATATACAACTAAAACAAGAAATGCTAAATCCAACTATTTCAAATATTGTTTAAGCAATGATTTTAGCAATCCAAAACAGTTTTGGAAGAGAATCAACAGTATAACTAAGAAGTCAACTATAAGTCTCACTCATATTAGAATTAATAATGAAGTTGTCAATGATCCCTCATCAATTGCACTTGCCTTTAATCAGCACTTTAATTCTGTTCCTACTCTGATGTGCCTCTTAATAACACCAGATGTAGTAGCTCCTTTTCTTTTAGAAGTATTCATCCACTTGATGTTCAGAAGGTCATTGGTGAATTAAGCTTGGGTACTAGCTGTGGTTCACATGATATGGAGATCAAGTTCATCAAACTTGCCTTTCATGTTTTATCATATCCTTTGTCTGACTTATTTAATCTATCTTTAACAACTAATGAAACTCCATTAAGCTGGAAATGTGCCAAAGTCATTCCATTGCATAAAGGTGGTGATCCTTCTGATCTCAATAATTATCGACCAATTTAAATTATTAATAGTATAGCAAAAGTCTTTGAAAAACGATTTTTTTATCAATTATCCCAATATGTTAATGAATCTCATATTTTATCCCCATGCCAATCTGGTTTCAGACCTTACTACTCCACAACTACAGCCCTTCTGAAATAGACATATCGCTAAGCCACGCCCCCTTTGAAAACTCGGACAAAAAAAGTTGACCGTGATGACTGTTGACGATGGCCGCGGGGGGAGCTCAAGTTCACCATTAGATTCAAGATTCAAGAGGTTTATTTTCCCATTATCCACTCCTAGTCTACCTGTCCGTGACCCCAATATGGTGGCCTGTATTCTGTGTCGTATTAGCACTGGCTGTTTTGCCTTTTTCTTCTTTGAGCTTAAAATAACTCCACACAGCTGACATGACTGCGGTGCTCACGTTTAGCTAACGCTAGCGTTGTTGTCGCGCTACTACTGTTAACGTGACGGCACGCTTTACGGCATGTATCGGATCGGAAAATACTTCCTGTTTTTCCGATATCCGATCTTGTGAATTTGACTAGTATCGGACCGATACCGATACTGAGTGTTGTGAAGGGGCCAGATTAAACCGAATATATATATTTATTTATATATATATATTTAATTGTATTTGTATATTCTCTAATATTCCCTGATATCCCTTGTATATTCCTTGTACAATATGCATTGAATATCCATTCTAGCCTACTGAACATCCCATAATAGTCTCCATTCTACTATTGGTCGAGACCTTGGTGCCAGGCTGCCATACCCCTCAGACCCAGTTCAAACGTACCGCTCCACATGTACGAACAAGTCCTAGTTCCGCGTAGGAATCTGGCTACCGCACCACTAATGGGACTATTTGTTCATAGTGCGTATATATACTGCGCTACTAAAGTAGGACTTTCTTTTCAGTCCAGTTTCTTACCCTCCAATAGAGTCACAGACGTAAAGCCTCCCCGCGACGCCACGTGTGGGAGTAAGGCCAAGTTCGCCTACCATCGGTATTGAGACATCGTGTATATTAATATTTGAATAGTCATATTTGGCACTATATCGTCGAGTTGGACGTAGTCTATTAAGCTAATAATAGTCTGTTAATATATAGTGCTTCGTGCGGTGAGAATACTACCGTAGTCAGTACCCCATCGTTTCGGGCAGAGAACTGGCTGCTTACCCAGGGTGGTTGACCCCATGTGAAGCTGCACCCGAGGAGCCCCAGAGCCGACGAGCGAGTGGACCTGTATACCGGATTATTCTACCGACGACAGCCCGCCTTCCCAGGCACGGATTATGCTTTGTATACTTTGATTATTCCATGGATAAAGACCCCCGACACTGTCGTGTGTTGGAACCCCCCCCCCCCCCCTGGAGAGGACGCAAGGTGAGGAGGCGCTCTGCAAGACGAGGTCGCTTCACGTCTCTCCCCCGTGGACCGGAGAGAGCCGGCCCACAAAGAGTCCACCTGCTTTCATCTGTGGTCCAAGGATCGCCGGCGCATTGAACGGCACTACAGTGGGTTCACCTGGGATACCCTTGGCCGGACGAGGCAGCCGGATTCTACCCCCCCCCCCCCTCCTACTCCTGTCGGCTTACAAGCGACCGGATTAACCCCCTCTAGTTAATAATCATTAAAGTATCATTGCTGTTATTCCTTAACTATTCCAGGTCGTATATTTACCACCTGCGCCTTCAGAGATTGGACATTCTCCATTGATATACCGACGAATACTCTTTGCCATAAAAGTGCATACTATTTCAATTCATAAATGTAATTAAGTGATTAAGTGCTTGTTCTACACACCATCGCTGTGTAGAAATAAAGACCTGTTTCGACTTCGTACATTTGTGTTGGATCCGTTTCATCTACGTGAGAGTGTTTATGATAATATATTTATGCCGTGTACTGGGTGGCCGAATATTAAGTACAAAGGTAGTGGTAGTAAGTATCATATCTAGTAATACAGTCAGGGAATTGTACCCCTCAGTTACAATTGGTCCTTCGAGCCGGATGGTAATTAGTGTAATATTAATATAGTGTTACTAATATTGAAATGGCCTATGATGAACACTCCACGAAACGATCCTCCTAACCAACGCCCGCAGCGCGAACGACGGCTCCCTCAGTACTTAGAGGCTTACGCTGTCAGTCAACAACCTAGTCTTCTACTAACAGTAAACGCGGTAAAACTAGAAAGTAAAAGTATGTCTAACCCCAACGCCCAGACTACCCCGACCATAGAGGCCCCTACGGGCTCTAATGTAACTGACCAAGTTCACGGTGGGGACCAGTGGGAACCAGACATGACTTCACACCCCGCCAGTACTGAAGAAGTAGTCCCCGATGAGTCCCGGGAGGAATACAACGCTACCGAGAGAGAACTCGGCACGGAAGAAGACGGGGAGAGCACCGTGGAGATAGAACTCCAAGGCTCCGCAAGGAGTACCCCGAGGGAAGGCTCCCCTATACAACCGCCTTCTCCCAGCGAGGCAGAGAGGACCCTACAGCAGGCCTTCCTCATCAGCCTGAACGCCGCTGCTGAACGCGACCGACTGCAGATCCAGCAGCGAAGCGAACACGAGCAGATACGTCTAGAAATAAGACGCATTCAGATGGAAGAGAATGTGGCCCGAGAACGAGCCGGTGCTCAACGGGACGCAGCGCGCGACAGACAGCAGTCGCAACTAATAGAACAGCTGATCAGACGGACAACACCCTCTCCCTCCGCCAGAGGCTCCAGGAACTCGTCTAGACACACCTCCAGGGCGGCATCCCCTAGCCGAGTAAACAACCCTGAACTTGACCAACAGACGAGGTCTATACCCCCCACAGACCACCTCCCCCCACCGGTCCAAGCGAGACCTAGCAACCGGGAAGGAGCAGCATATCCTGTGGAGAGGCTAAACCAGAGACTACAAGCACTGGATGACCTAACTGAAGACGAAGAGGAAGAGGAGGAGAACCACGCCCGAAGACAGCACAGTACTCTACCGGACCAGGAGGCCCGGTACAGCCCAGGCTATACTCCCGCGGAGCTGCGCTACAGACCCCCGACTCTATACCCGGGTGAGCACGACGCACGACCCGCACCGAGGAACAGCACCTGGACAAGCGGGCCATGGTACACTGCCGGTACCAGCCCATACCAAGGAGCGGGAGGAGACTCGCCTAGGAGGCCTCTCCCCCAACGCTCGCCGATGTATCCACAGTCAGCGTCATACATTGGCACGCCTATGGTACCCGACTTCACCCAAGAGAACCGGGCCCAGTATACAGAACTCCGCATGTGTCTGGAGACCATGTTGGTGGATGTATTGGATGAACGCCACAAATACGCCATCCTACTGAAGCACTTAAAGGTACCCCGCGCACATAATATAGCGCTCGCCTACGCGACTTCCACCACCCCATACACAGCAGCGCTGGTAGCATTGGACCAGAGGTATGGGCGCATATGGGATTACGTGATCCAGGAGATCCGACACATCGACCGCTTACCCCCAGCAATAGACAATCGAGCACTGGACGACCTGTCCATCAGAGTGCAGTCCCTGGTAGGGATGTTGGGAGCGCAAAGAGAGAAGGGGAGGCATGAACTTTACGCCAACTCAAATGTGGAAAGGATCCTGGAGAAGCTGCCGCCCGCTCGTCAGGAGCGCTTTAGGCGGCAGAGGGACCACAGAGACCCGAATGGCCCCGAACCGAACCTCCTCGATCTAGCAGACTTCCTGGCGAGAGAAGTCAGCAGCCTACGGCTAGATACATTCGGACGGAGCACCCCTGGCTCCAGAGAAGGAACCAGACGACTAAATGATGGAAGAAGATCGGTGACTGTGATGCACCAATCGGAGTCAGTACCGAGCAGCAGGAGCCACAGTACCCCCTCCAGAACGGAGAAGTGGAAGATAGTGTGCCCCTACTGTGAGAAAGAACACTGGCTAGCGCAATGTGACTCCTTCCCCAAGCTGAACGCGGAGGAAGCAGGTCAATGGATAAAGTCCAACAAGCGCTGTTTTCGCTGTGTGCGCTCACACATGGCAGCCGAATGCCGCTTAAAGAAAAGGTGCACCAAGTGCGATGGAGCCCATCTGGACATACTTCACGACAGTAACAGACGGCGCCCTTCACCTGCACCATCCAGCCGCAAAGCGAGCGTCATGTACATCGATCCCGCCAGCAGCAGTGGAGCCCGAGTACTCCTAAAAGTAGTGCGTGTGACACTAAGCTACCAGAATAAAGTCCTGGACACTTACGCCGTCCTCGATGACGGGTCAGAGAAGACCCTGCTGCTCGCCTCCGCTGCGGCCCAGCTAGGGCTGCGGGGAAGCGAAACCCAAATGACAATTCGGACAATAAGACGAGATTTGAAGACGATAAAGGGCGAGAATGTCTCATTCTCTATCGCAGCAAGCGGCCAGCCTGAGCGACGGTACCAGATTGCAGACGCTTTCACCAGCCAAGAAATAGGACTGTCGCGGTACACATACCCCGTCGCCAAGCTGATGGAGAAATATGCACATCTGCGCAAGTTACCGATCCCGCTCATAGACAATGCTATGCCGACCCTGTTGATAGGCTCCGACCATGCAGACCTCATTGTCCCGATAGACCGGGTTCATACCGGACCCCGAGGCTGTCCTGCAGCAGTCGAGACCCGTTTGGGATGGACTCTCCAAGGCCCGCTCGCCAAATCTCTCAACCGAAGTACAGCCACTAGATGTCTCCACTCCCGAGTCACAGAGGGAGAAACCGCACTCCTGCAACACGTAGAGCGGCTATGGACCTTGGAACAAATGCCCTTTAAGAACGGAAAGAAAGACATTCGCTCTAAAGATGACATTTACGCAATTCACCTCCTCGAGACAGGGACCAAGAGAGTCCCGGTCAACGGCGTGTTGAGATACGCCACGCCACTCCTGCGGCGAGAAGGAATGCCTACTTTCCACGCCAAGACAGACGCCACAGAACGGTACCTGCTGAACACGGAGCGGCGCTTAGCCAAGAACCCCGCCCAAGAGAGTGTATACCGCGCTGAGATTGAGAAGCTCATCACAGCGGGACACGTCACAAAGATGGACATTAAAGAGGCTGACCAGACCACTGAATCGTGGTACGTGCCCCACCACAAGGTCCATCACAACTGTAAAGACCGCATAGTATTTAACTGCAGCTACCAGATCGGATCCCAAAATCTGAATAAAGAGTTACTGCCCGGTCCCACACTCGGCCCCTCCCTACTCGGCGTTCTACTCCGCTTCCGCCAGGAAAAGGTGGCCATCAGCGGGGACATTAAAGGAATGTTCCTGCAGGTGAGATTAGTAGAGGCGGACAAGCCCCTGTTACGGTTCCTATGGAGAGAGAAGCCAGGAGATGAGCACCCAGCCATCTACCAATGGGAAGTCCTCCCCTTCGGAACGACGTGCAGCCCCTGCTGTGCGACATTTGCACTACAGAAACATGTAGCAGAGGACCCAGCAGCGGACGAAGAGGTCCGACACAGCGTAAAGAACAGCTTCTACGTAGACAACTGTCTACAAAGCCTTTCAACCCAGGAAGAAGCCGAGGCTCTCCTGATTAAACTCCGCGCCTCATTGATCAAAGGCGGCTTTGATCTCAGGCAGTGGGCCAGCAGCGATCCGCAAGTACTGCGCAGCCTCTCCTCCGAGGACAAGGCAGCCAGCAGCGAGACCTGGATGGCTACAATCCCGGGAGAAGCCCAGGAGATGACCCTGGGATTGGTGTGGCGATTCAAAACAGATTCGCTTCACTACAGACACAAGCCCCTGACTACGGAGCAGGGAAGGCCGGCGGCGGCGCCGACCACCAGACGGAGTGTGTACACAACACTCGCCCGACAATATGACCCGCTAGGATGTATTCTACCGTACACCACCAGGGCAAAAATGATTGTACGAGCATTGTGGGACAAGGACCAGGGCTGGGACGACCCCATTCCCGCACACCTTGCATCCACCTGGAGAGAGTGGGAGATGGAGCTCCACTCACTCCCAGGCGTTAATATGCGCCGAAGCTACTTCCCACCCACGGTGAGGCCAGAGACATGTAAAATGGACTTACACGTCTTCAGTGACGCCTCAGAGGTCGCATACGGATCAGTAGCCTACTTGCGGGCCCAAGACCAGGGGGGAGAGATCTACACAGCATTTGTCCTCGCCCGCTCGAGAATAGCCCCACGCAAGCAACAATCTATCCCACGTCTAGAGCTCTGCGCAGCCCTAGCCGGAGCGCACCTAGCCACGCTCATCCAACGTGAGCTCACCATACCGGTGTCTAGAACAATCCTGTGGTCAGATTCCACGACGGTACTCGCCTGGATCAAATCGGACTCATGCAAGTACAAAGTCTTCGTGGGAGTCAGAGTCACCGAGATTCAAGACTTAACCGAAGAGTTAACCGGAGAAACAGAGTGGCGCTACGTTGATACAAAACAGAACCCAGCTGACGTCATCACCCGGGGGATGCCCCTGGATGACCTCACCCGTCGCAATGTCTACAGTGACGGCCCCGCATTCCTAAGACTCCCGGAAGGACAGTGGCCCACGCCTATCCCGAGGGAAGCAAGTCCAGAGGAGGTGGAAAATAAGAAGTCTGTGTTCTGTGGATTGAGCACCGTAGCCTCCACCGACCCTAACATAGACGATTGCACGTCCATAGAGAGTGCACAACAAAGAACATTCCTGCGGTACCACCCGGAGTGCAAGTCCCCCGCTGATATGTCAGCAGCTAACTACGAGGAAGCAGAATTGCTTCTACTGCAGCGAGCCCAGAGAGACTCGTTCCCCGATGAATTGGCCTGTCTACAGGGAGGAAAGCCCGTCCCATCCGACAGCAGATTAATTCACCTGGCCCCCGAGAGCGACGCTCATACCCTCATAAGAGTGGGTGGTCGCCTACGCAGAGCCCCCAATCTACCGGATGACATTAAATACCCGATCGTATTGAACAGCCGACACAAGGTCACAGAGCTGATTATAAAGAAATACGATGAGGATGTACATCACGCAGGAGCAGAAAGAGTCTTCGCGGAAATCAGACGTCGTTACTGGATCCTACAAGGAAGAGAGGCGGTACGACGCTTCCAGCGAACATGTCTAGACTGCCGCAAGTGGCGCGCGCAGCCCAGCATACCAAGGATGGCTGACCTTCCTCCATGTCGCCTCCGAATCGGTGACAAGCCATTCCACTCAACGGGTATGGACTGCTTTGGCCCGCTGCACATAAAGAAAGGAAGAGGAACCGAGAAGCGGTGGGGTATTGTATTCAAATGCATGACCACCAGAGCGATACACATCGAGCTTCTCCCGACCATGAGCACAGACTCATTCCTTATGGCCTTCCGAAGATTCACATCACGGAAAGGAAGACCGTCTACCCTATTGTCCGATCATGGGACAAACTTCAAAGGCGGCGAAAGAGAGCTGAGAGAGAGCTTCCAAGCTATGGGCCCAGAACTTAAGACCCACCTCGCTCCAGCACAGGTGATTTCCAATTCAACCCCCCAAACGCACCCCACTTCGGTGGCACTTGGGAACGAGAAGTGCGCTCCATAAAGACAGCCCTGTACGCAGTACTTGGGGCCCAGACTGTGGCGGAAGAAGTCCTAATGACAGTCCTCACGGAGATTGAGGGAGTACTTAACTCGAAGCCCCTCGGATATGTCTCCAGTGATGTGGCGGATATCGACCCAGTTACCCCCAACACACTCCTGATGGGGCGGCTAGATCCTGCATTACCCCAGACAATGTACCGGCCTGAAGAAGCGAACGGCCGACGAATGTGGAGGTACAGCCAAGTATTAGCCGACAAGTTTTGGAACAGTTTCCTACTGCACTACCTACCGTCTCTACAGACCCGCCAGAAGTGGGTAAAGGAGAGAGACAATTTGACAGAAGGAACAGTCGTCATGATTATTGATCAATCACTGCCCAGAGCTATGTGGCCGGCCGGCCGCGTAAGCAAAGTGATCACCGGTGCCGACGGCAAGGTCCGAGCAGCTGAAGTGCTCGTCCAGGGTCGCACTTACACCCGTCCCGTGGCGAGGCTCATAGAACTGCCTCGACTCCCAGACACAATCGATGATGACCATGACCCTACAACCCTATGACTTTGTGAAGTTGACTGACCCCTACAGCAAACCCTTATGTGTAAATAGACAACGCGATTAATCTGTCTCTGTTTAACTGATTAGGTCTGGGACCTATTCAGGGGGTGGCTGTTGTGAAGGGCCAGATTAAACCGAATATATATATTTATTTATATATATATATTTAATTGTATTTGTATATTCTCTAATATTCCCTGATATCCCTTGTATATTCCTTGTACAATATGCATTGAATATCCATTCTAGCCTACTGAACATCCCATAATAGTCTCCATTCTACTATTGGTCGAGACCTTGGTGCCAGGCTGCCATACCCCTCAGACCCAGTTCAAACGTACCGCTCCACATGTACGAACAAGTCCTAGTTCCGCGTAGGAATCTGGCTACCGCACCACTAATGGGACTATTTGTTCATAGTGCGTATATATACTGCGCTACTAAAGTAGGACTTTCTTTTCAGTCCAGTTTCTTACCCTCCAATAGAGTCACAGACGTAAAGCCTCCCCGCGACGCCACGTGTGGGAGTAAGGCCAAGTTCGCCTACCATCGGTATTGAGACATCGTGTATATTAATATTTGAATAGTCATATTTGGCACTATATCGTCGAGTTGGACGTAGTCTATTAAGCTAATAATAGTCTGTTAATATATAGTGCTTCGTGCGGTGAGAATACTACCGTAGTCAGTACCCCATCGTTTCGGGCAGAGAACTGGCTGCTTACCCAGGGTGGTTGACCCCATGTGAAGCTGCACCCGAGGAGCCCCAGAGCCGACGAGCGAGTGGACCTGTATACCGGATTATTCTACCGACGACAGCCCGCCTTCCCAGGCACGGATTATGCTTTGTATACTTTGATTATTCCATGGATAAAGACCCCCGACACTGTCGTGTGTTGGAACCCCCCCCCCCTGGAGAGGACGCAAGGTGAGGAGACGCTCTGCAAGACGAGGTCGCTTCACGTCTCTCCCCCGTGGACCGGAGAGAGCCGGCCCACAAAGAGTCCACCTGCTTTCATCTGTGGTCCAAGGATCGCCGGCGCATTGAACGGCACTACAGTGGGTTCACCTGGGATACCCTTGGCCGGACGAGGCAGCCGGATTCTACCCCCCCCCCCCTCCTACTCCTGTCGGCTTACAAGCGACCGGATTAACCCCCTCTAGTGTATCTAGTATATAATCATTAAAGTATCATTGCTGTTATTCCTTAACTATTCCAGGTCGTATATTTACCACCTGCGCCTTCAGAGATTGGACATTCTCCATTGATATACCGACGAATACTCTTTGCCATAAAAGTGCATACTATTTCAATTCATAAATGTAATTAAGTGATTAAGTGCTTGTTCTACCATCGCTGTGTAGAAATAAAGACCTGTTTCGACTTCGTACATTTGTGTTGGATCCGTTTCATCTACGTGAGAGTGTTTATGATAATATATTTATGCCGTGTACTGGGTGGCCGAATATTAAGTACAAAGGTAGTGGTAGTAAGTATCATATCTAGTAATACAGTCAGGGAATTGTACCCCTCAGTTACACTGAGTATCGGATCTGTGCCATCCCTAGTTTGTACATTTCAAAATTGTGCAAACAACATGTTGCCCACTTCGCATTGTGTTCATAGACTATTGATATGGATGGACATGCTGAAGTTGTGGCCAGCAAACTGATTGTTGTTGTACTACATGGACCCAAACACTCAAGACATCCTGGCTCTACCAAAACACAAAACACATAAATCTGCCGTTCCATGAGTGGAGAGAGCTGCTGCAGTGTAGACAGAGTGGAGGTAATGTAACATTAATTATTACAAATAGTAACTGTGACTGTTTTGATTGACAATAAGCATTAAGCACCAGATATAATGTTATTGCAATAAGCTCAATAAAAGCTAATACTATTTGACGGGAATTTCTCCCATTTGCCTTGCATTGAAATGTTCCTGAACACGTGGACTGGCACCAATTTTTTCTAGTGGAACCCCTGACTGTGGCTTTGACAACATCATTTGTCAAATGACCTGCAATCATGTGTTTCCCATCACTAATATATGACTCAATCTATTTCAGTGAATCCTTATTAAGGGGAGACACTGCAGGTGAATAGGGTAAAACAATTAACTAATAGATATCACAATGAAACTTCCCCAGTTGATTACTTATATTAAGACAAGACTTTTTTGTATTACAAGTTTTCTGAAATTGTATGTTTAAATATGCAAATGAGGCATTATCTACTTAAATATGCACTAATTTGCATATAATTCCAGGACAGAAATCTGAACATTGGATAAAGCCATTTTCAAAATTATAGTTTCATTTTGTTGACATATTAGAGCCAAAGGTTATTACAGAGGGGATTTTGGATATCTCTTTTTATCACTCCATAAATCAGAAAATAGAAAAACTCTTAAAACTCATTTTTGGGAAAACGCCTTCAAAGTTCTGTATTGTAAAATGCCATTTTTTTTTAAACAGATATTTACAAACACAATACCTAATCAAACCATTGGTAATAGACAACCTAAACACATGCCTGATAACTGAATAATAATAATAATAATGTTATTGAACTGAACAGAACTACACACAGGCTACAAACAGTGTAGTACAGTGTAGTACCCCCTAATAGGCACATTTTTTTTGAATAGATATCACTATGAAACTTTCCCAATTTGTTATGTACATATAAACTAAGAAAAAATATATTGCAAGTTTTCTGAAATGTATGTTTATATATGCAAATGAGGCACTTCCCCATTAAATATGTGCACATTTATGGATGCAATAAGGCAAAATGATGTAAAATAAACAACTAAATGTGTGTTATTGACGTTTTATTGTCACTAGTTTCATAGAAGACATGTTTAGGAAGCAAAATATAACAAAATCTCAAAATCAACAAAAAAAGTATATTTGACTATTCACCTGCAGTGTCTCGCCTTAAAAGATAACTTTTCAAGAAGGATAGTGAGTGTGGTCAACCAAATCAAAAGCTGCAGTGAAGTTGATAAGAAGCAGCCCTGTAATTCTGCCCTCATTGAGTGCATTCGGCCATTCATCTGTGATATTCACAAGTGCTGTCACTGATGAGTGGTTCTTGATATATGCATGATGAAATGGATTAATGAGTTTGTTTTTCTCCATATTTCATCTCTACAATTTCACTTAGTGATGACAGTAAACTGATAGGTCGACAATTTGATGATGTAAATACCTTTACATCTTTGGAAATAGGGCAGATCTTTGCAGGCTTCCTCACAGAAGGAGACGTTGCTTGTTTAAAGGATAACTGAAACAAATGTGCTATGGGTTTGGACATGTATTGTATGGAGCAGCCAAGGGGTCATATTTGAATCCCTGAAGAGTTGTTTATTCATGTCCAATTTGTCCACAACTAAGACAGCCATATTCCTGTGCTCTGTGGCCTGTGACCTTCCCTGGTGGGAAAGCTGCTGTTGAGGCATGAAGTGTAGCCGCTGGGTGGGAGCTGGGATGACGGCGAGACATGCAGAGCTTGAGACGCGTATGAAACCAACGGAACACATGGTGATGAGTGTGGTTTATATCCTATAAAATTAAGGAAACTGTCTGTCTGCATCAATTTTTTTCCTCAATGGGTTGGCCAATCAATCTGAAAGTCATTGAGCATTGGCATAGGCAGGGACATCTTCCCAAATTTAAGCTGTTAATAATAATTCCTAATCCCTGGAAGTCTGCACGTCGTCATGGCGTAGCACATTCCGAGCATTTTTGGCAAGTCTGTGCAGAGTTGTGGCACACACAGGACACACAGTTGTGGTAAATGCATCCCCGGGTATGGATTCGTACTGTTTTAGATAAATGTATCTTGTAGATGGGAACAATCAAAAGAAAATTGGCACCTGAGAATTTGGTCAACCTATCTATCGTTCTACTCTTCTACTGCTTATTTCACGTCCTATGTGAAACCCATACTAATCCAAAAATAAATTGTTTTTTGTTGTGATAATAATCCCAGTTTGACATTGTAATTTACCTTAAATTAGCCTCTAAAGTAGTTGTTGTAGTGGGTGGAGCTCCCAACGGTTTAGTTATGCTATGCAGACTATGGCGGTGATGATGCCACTTGGAATGGAGGCATCGTTTCAGCTACACATCACAACCACCCTCACAGCACCCCCCCCCCCCCCCCCCCCCCTCCCCCATAAAGTGTTCCCTGTGTCCTCCATAATAGGACAGGCTGACTCACAACAACTGTCAACACTGTGATCCTATTGTCTCAAAATGTAATGTGCGTTTGTGTGTATGGACCTGCCCACGCGTGTGTGTGAGAGAGTGAGAGTTCACGTACGCTAGATGAGGACTCGTATCCAAAGTATGAATGTAAAAGTTGTGTATCTATTATTTGTATGTACTGTATTATACCTGTGTGTGTGTGCATGATTATTTGTGTATTTGAGTGACTGCATCTGTATCCTTATAGCTCAAAGTAAATCCTCACTTGTGTTCTGTTCTGTCCTTCTAGCAGAATGACCACATCTGCCATTCCTTTGAGATTAATATTCAAGCCGTGCTGTAGTCTGCCCATGGACCATAATTCACTGGGCATCTATAGTCTAGTTCCCACTACTTAGCCTAACAGAGCTATACCCAGGGTGTGCCAATTATTTCTAGAACTCATTACCCTCAAACAATCCATCAGATGGGCTATGAACTCAACTAAATGAGGACTGCTTTTGACTTCATGGAATAAACATGTTAAATTTCCCCCGGCCCTGGCAAGTCGCACTGTCGCACGATCTTGCTGTGGGGAAGTGGCTACCAATCAATATACTTGAGAGTTGTTAAATCCAATCTCAAGGTCAACAGTATAGACCTGGGGATCGAGTCATGTGATAGTTTTAAGACCTGCCTGGTTCCAGATCAATTGTTTATAATATGGTATTTTACTAGGGGTGTAACGATGCATCGATTAATCGAAATGCATCGATTCTAATGTGACGATTCAACTGCATCGATTTGAAAATGTTAGAATCGCTTATAATCAAAATTAATCGAAATAAAAAAATTATTTTTCTTTTTTTCTTTTTCTTTTCTTTTTCTTGTGTATTGTTTTTATTGACCTATAGTCCATTCATGCTGAGTGAATCAGTTCCCCCAGCCACATTTGTGTATTCAACATTTTTGGGGGAATTAACTGATAGAAAATGTATCTAAAATGTATCTAATCGAATTTAATCGAATCATGGTCATATGAAGAGATTTCATGATGCATTGAATCGTTGCCTGAATAATCGTAATCGAAATTAATCGCTGTGAGGTCGCATCGTTACACCCCTATCTTTTACCATAGGAATTTTTCAAGGTAGCAGGTTTATATGGTTCCACATATTCAGTTGGTCTGACATTTGACGAGAGCAGAGTTGAGCATAATCATATGAGATCTACATTTTTACATTTGACAAATACTAGAAAAAAGTACTGTAAAGAGTACTGTATGTCACAGGTAACAAGTTAGGGGCTTTTTATGTATAGTTGAAAGCATGTTTGGTTTTGTAGATAGTAACCTTTTTGAAATGCATACATTGCTGTATGATAACAGATTTTTCATATAGATTGTGTTGTGTAAATTGCATGGAATGCTGGATGTGCTGTATAATATGAACTGTTGGGAATGCTATAGACTATAATATACATGGACTGAGTTACAAATAACTGTTGCTGAATGCTGACAGCACCTCCCAACATTAATTACACCGGCTAGGTGATTTGCTGGTTGCCCATCCATGTCCGTTCATATAAGACCGGATACCGGGACTGGCCCTCTTTCCCCTGATCTACTCTGCTGACACTGCGACGCGTACGCAGCGGGAAAAGCACCTGACTCTAAAACTGCCGATTGCCGCTGGAGGACTCCTCCGACCCGGACCGGGTTGACATCTTGACGGGCTTTTCCTTCCTTCTATAAAGGGAGGTGACCAGACAACTGGAATGCGAGTGGCCTACTGGCTGAATGACAACTACACTAAGGATTCCTGAATTTCCTGTATTTGTTTACAGTGCCGCAGAGGAGTCTGGCTGATGTGTGGAGCAAACCAAGTTGCAAGGGGTGATCGCAAGGACGTTCATATAAGGAAGTGGACTGTGTGGTATTGGACTGTACCTACTGGCGTGGACTGTTTACAGGGGAGTAACAAAGAACATGAAGGGCAGTCATCTCTAGGTCATCCATCGGTGCTTCGAGTCATCCCGATCCTCCATAGGGGAGCTGATGTCTCATATAGGGGAGCCATGGCTGCCGCAGCTCCCCCATGGTTCGCACCCTGGCCTGAGGCCAACTTTGGCGCACTCCGTATCCACTCTGCACAGGAGTTCCTGTGCTTTATTTACGCAATCAGAGAGCAGGCTGATGTCGTCTGTGTAGTCCAGGTCTGTTAGGACTACGGCGGGGTGTGTCGTCTCGATCTTCTAGGTGTTATTGTCAGGCCAAGTTCCTGCTCCCGTCCACTGATGGCCTTCCTGAGCGCATAGTCTAGGACTATGATGAAGAGGAAGGGGGCAAGAGTGTCCCCTTGCATCACCCCAGTCCGGATGTGAAACCTTTCGCTGTTGCCGTGGGATATACAAACTAACTGTAACTTTTGAGAAATCATAACATGATTTGCAGCCATACTTCACTGTTTTTTTGTGTTCAGATGAGCCTGGGCGCAAAATGGGTGTTCAGACAGTTTTAGAAAAATACTCCAAATAATTCTGTCAATCCGTGACATTAACACCATAACAAAATCTGCAAATTATTATATTAAAACGGAGCAAATTAGCGTGTCTCCAGCTTAAAATTCCTGGGTGTCCACATCTCCGAGGACCTCTCTTGGACCCTCAACACCTCGACCCTTGCTTACCAGCATATCTTCTTCCTGAGGAGACTGAGGAAAGTCTGAGGAAAGTCTCCTCAGATTCTGGTGAACTTGTACCGTTGAATAGAATAGAAATATATATAATATAATTTGACACTGCAAATCGCTCAACATTAAACATTTAGACAGAACAGGTCACGAATAAGTCACTCTTTTAAAAGTAATCAACAGCCTCCTCATCGCCGCTGACTCTGGTGCCCTCAACATCCTGATGCTACTCGATCTTAGTGCAGCCTTTGACACAGTGTGTCATACTCATTCCGTCCTCCTCCAAAGGCTGCACCAACTGGGTGTTGAGGGCACAGCACTCAACTGGTTTTCCTCCTATCTCACTGACAGACATCAATTAATCTCCCTCTCTGGCCACACTTCTTCCCACTCCTCAGTCAGTACAGTCACACAGGGGGTCCCCCAAGGCTCAGTCATCGGCCCCCTGCTCTTCATCTGCTACATTCTCCCCCTTCCACTGCTACCCTGATGACACCCAAATATACATCAGCACACAATCCCCTCACAACCCACCCCTCAGTCACATCGAGTCCTGCATCACCGAACTTCAAACCTGGATGACTCATAACCTCCTCAAATTAAACAGTGACAAGAGGGAACTCTTCATCATCGGCACCAAAACCACCCTCAGTAGACCCATCACACTCTCCATCAATGATTCTACCATCACCCCCTCCCCCCTAGTCCGCAACCTTGGTGTCATCCTTGACCCCACCCTCTCATTTGACCCCCATGTCCGCTCCATTGTTATTTTTTATTTTTTTTATTATATTTTCCCCCCTCCTCTTTTTTTCCGATTTTTCTCCCATCCCACTATTAGTCGTTATGCCAATTCCCAACTCCCTTCCTGGTTGTTGCGCACCCCTGCTACTGATGGTCCGAGAGGCCGGAGACTATCACATGCTATCCTCCGACACATGCGCAGCCAACCGGCAGCCAGCCTGGCAGCTCAGATTCTCACTGGGAGAGTGTAACGTGTGGAAGGTCACACTACCTTCCTCCAGATCCTTCCTTCACTGAGCAGGCGCCCCGACTGAAGAGTATTTTTCTGTTTACAACGCCCAGGACCCACCCATCAGCTTTCCCACCCTCTAATACTGCCAATTGTATTAGTACGGATGACCAGCCAAACTGAAAACAATGTGGAGAGCTGGATTCGAACACGCGAACCCAGCGTCTCCAGCATTGGTGGTGAGTGCCTTGCCCACTGCACCACCTAGCCGCCCCGCTCCATTGTTAAAACCTCTTACTTCCACCCCCCCCCCCCCCCGAATCCCTCATACATGCTTTCATCTCCTCCCGCCTCAACTATTGCAACTCCCTCCTCACTGGCATCACCTCCCGCTCCCTCCATAAACTGCAGATAGTCCAGAACTCAGCCGACCGCCTCCTCACTAACACCCGGTCCCGTGAACACATCACTCCGGTCCTCCACTCTCTCCACTGGCTCCCGATCAAGGAACGCATCAACTTCAAAACACTACTCCTCACCTTCAAAAAGCCCTCCATAGCCTGGCCTCCCCCTACCTGACGTTGGTGATCGGGCCTTCTCACGCACTGCACCTCGACTCTGGAACTCCCTCCCTCAGACCATCAGAGACTCCCCCACACTCTCCACCTTCAAATCCCGCCTCAAAACCCACCTGTTCGCCTTAGCCTTCAACCTTTCCCAACCTTGGATGTTTTCTGTGTATCATGCTGTTTTCCCTGTTTTCCCGTGGTCTTATGTTCCTTTTGTTACTTTGTTTTCCCCACCTAATTTCAGCGACTTCGGGTTCCTGAGAAGCGCTTTATACAATAAATTATTATTATTATTATTATTATTTATTTTCATCCTATATTTAACCACATTGATATTTCCACCTCTGTTTCAAGTGGGCCCTGGCCAAGAAAGTAGCATACATAAAATGTGGACATATAGAACAACATTAAAACAAACACAAATAAAAACTATAGTAAGAGCACACAAATAAAACATTATTGTAAATGTCCTTTACATTGAAAAAGACAATATTAAAAACACGACCACTTCATGGCAAGAAGACATTTAAAATGATAAATTCCAATGATGGACTCTTCCTTTATAACAGTTTCCAGGAGAATGGAGCAGCATAGCTGAACACATGTTTCCCGAATTCAGTTCCGACAGTGGGAACATGATATAAGATATAATTATGTGGTCTCAGATTGTAATGTCCACCTCTTGGTTGAATGTGTTAAGTTGGTAGCTGTCCCAGGATGGCTTTGTATACAAACAAATACCAATGTATTCGTATGGCCAGGGATGACTGACTGGACAATTCATACAATACACAGTGATATATATATATATATATATATATATATATATATATATACACACACATATACACAAACACAACACTTCAAAACGTCTTTGTATAACCCAAAAAACAAGACCAGTTTTTTCTACTGTCTGCTGGTTGCGTCTTGCTGTTGCGATTGAGTCTGTCGCCTCTTCACCAGCTGTGTCCTACACCATCACCTTGCCCTTTCAAAACCACTCTCAAGGAACACCTACGGGAGACTGCAATTAGAAAAACTGGCCCCTGTAAATGTCCTAACCCAACCCCCTCCAATGTACAGTAATTTACCTAGTATGGTTTTGTCAATATTCCAATGTACAGTTTTGCTTGTACAGTTGTACAGTGTCCCCCCCCCCCCCCCCCCACACAACCCCACCCAACCTCCTCCAATGTACAGTTTCTACGTCAAATATACTCCCTTTTCTGGACTCTTTTTGTATCACAAACAGTACTGTATTTGCAAATCTGGTTTGTCATAAATGTATAGATGTAGCAGTACTGTCTCAGATAGTATCTGTATGTCATGTATGTCATATATGTCCTGATGAATTGAAAATGGGGGACCCTGATGTAAACAAGATGAAAGTCTTTCTCTGGTCTGCATCCCCTTAACAATTGTGTGTATTGAGCTGTACTGTATTGTACCCATTCTGCAATCTGTTAATAAAGTTTTCAATCAATCAATCAATCACTTCAACCAGCCCTGCATCTGCTGGTGTTTTATCAGGTGATGTTACACTCTGTGCAGACATTGTTTCAGCCCCCCGGCATCTGATTGATTGGAAACAACTTGTGTATGCTAAAGACACATCAATCTCAATGAAAACTATATCCAACTGCATTAAAGCACTCGCACCGTCGCACGTATCCTGAAGAGGCCACAACAGACGACATAAAACCTATATGTACATGCCATACCTCCTTCATTCATTGGGGGGAAATATGTATTACCCACTATAGCATACTGTGGACATTTGTGCTCCACTGAACATCCATTCTAGTTATTTCAATTGAACAACAGAGGATAGCCAGGGCGAGTGGTGAGTCATATTAAGTATTATTGTTGTTTATCAGGGTGAATTTAAATGAGTTATCACCACGTGGGAATAGGCTTACTGAAATAGTTCCCCACTATAGCCTGCCCTTCCAGAGTCACTGAGGGGAAGTTGTTAGAAATAATAGCAGGCAACTTTTTGGGGGGTGTTTAATCTAAATTGACTGCTTATAAACACAACATTATCCCCAAACAAGAACAACTGGCAAGATTCTAACAGTACAGGTTTCAACAGCACACAGAATGGGGGACCCTGATGGAAACAAGACAAACGTCTTTCTCAGGTCTGCATCCCCTTAACAATTGTATGTATTGAGCCGTACTGTATTGTACCCATTCTGCAATCTGTTAAATAAAGTTTTCATTCATTCATTCATTCACATCACAGCTGCTTGGATTACAAACACATTCAGCCAGGCCACTGAATATGAACATTAGACCAACTTAGTCTCACCAGCAACAACATCACACAGCAATGAAAGAGCCATTCGCTTCCATTAGCCTGGCATGCAATACAAATAAACACAATGTTTAGCTTACCAGTGTTGGCCATTAAGTTAAGTCCATCTTTCCTTCTTGTTGGACAAAGTGGTCGATCTCATGGTTGTAAGGTTAAATTCAATAAAAGGTACTTCTTGGAAATCAGAGGCTAAAAACGGCTAAGAGTGCTACTGTAGAAAATATTGCATTACTCTGTTGGGAAGTTAACTTAGTGCTAACAGTAGAGCAGCGTTTAGCCATAATGTAGGAAATGTTGCATCAATTACTCTTGTTGTGAAGCTTTTATTGCACTTACAGTAACTTAACAAGTTGTAATGTTATTTTGCACCTGCTTCTCTGGCTGTGCTCCGCTCATTGTGTGTGGAGGGCTAGCTCCACCCTCGGTGAAACACAGAGAGCACTAGCAGAGAGGAGAGACTTTGGAGGAGGCCAATCAGAAGTTTCTTGTTGTGACTTCTTCCCATTGGCTGAAAATATATTTTTTTCTTAACTTTTTATTGGGTGGGCAAGATGTATATTTGGTTAGCCCACCCCTGCCCATTGGTATAGCCAGCCCCGCTCATCCTCATCAATTGCTCCTGTGAATTAATATGTGGGGAATGTAGATTCTCTCTCACTCTCCCTCTCTCTCTCTCTCCCTCTCTCTCTCTCTCTCTCTCTCTCTCTCTCTCTCTCTCTCTCTCTCTCTCTCTCTCTCTCTCTCTCTCTCTCTCTCTCTCTCTCTCTCTCTCTCTCTCTCTCTCTCTCTCTCTCTCTCTCTCTCTCTCTCTCTCTCTCATTTGCATTGCCATTGTGAACCAAGTTTAAAAATAATACTTCTAGCTCATAGCACAAGCCCAAGATTATTTTATATTGTATAAGCAGACACAACCCCTGCTCGCGCTGGTGAGCTACAGTGAGTGAGGAAAATAGCTGCATGAGAACTTGTTTGATATATTAACCGGCTCCATATATTTCACTTCACCGTGTCTACACAGCCATGTTTATTCACTGTGTCCATGAACACAGTCATACAGGTATGGTTTCCTTACGCAGAAATGACTGACTTTTCTGATAAATATATCACTACATAGCTCATGAATGTTCAGACAAGCTTTTTGTATACATGCAATAATTGCAATTCAAAGTTACTACTATGTTTTCTTTCAAACTAATGTCCTTTGGGAGGCCAGTAAATTGTAGTCATGAGGCAAAACTGCGCAGGAGTGCTGTGTGTCCATCTTGTTGGGTGCCCTTCAGTTAACATCTGACATCATATCTCAATGACCGCTCCTCAGTGTCAGTGTCTTCCTCTCCTTCCCTCCTTCAGATATCCACATCTCTGAGCGGATCTCGGCCTGTCTGTCAGACATCTCCACCTGGATGACGACCAACCACCTCAAACTGAACCTAAGCAAAACAGAATTGCTCCCCCTGACCGACCTTTCCATCACAGTCGAGAATGCAGCTGTGACCTCGTCCCCGACTGCCAAGAACCTTGGTGTTGTCCTCGACGACCAGTTGAACTTCTCTGCTCACATCGCAGCGACAACCAGAACCTGCAGATTCCTCCTGAGCAACGTCAGAAGGATCCGCCCCTTCCTGACAAAAGAAGCCACCCAACTCCTCGTCCAATCAACAGTCATCTCCCGCCTTGACTACTGCAACGCACTGCTTGCTGGCCTCCCGGCCACTGCCACCAAGCCTCTTCAACTCATTCAGAACGAAGCGGCCCGCCTGATCTTAAACCTACCGAAGTCGGCCCATGTCACCCCACTTCTTAGGGACCTGCACTGGCTCCCCATTGCTGCACGAATCCGCTTCAAGGCCCTCGACCTGGCATACCATGCTGCAAAGGGAACCGCTGCTGCCTACTTCCGGTCAATGGTATCTAACTACACACCCTCAAGACCCCTAGGCTCTGCATCTTCTGGCCGTCTCAGACCCACTCCTATTCGAGCTCCGGGAGAGTCATCAAGGAGAACCTGCCTTTTCTCAGTCCTTGCCCCACAATGGTGGAATGAACTACCCACCCCAGTTAGGACAGCGGAAACCCGTCCAATCTTTCGCCGTCGACTAAAGACGCACTTCTTCAACCATTATCTGATTTAAAAAAATAATAATTAATACCTACCCTAACTAACCTTACTGTCATGCACCTGTCTAAACTAACCTACACTGTAGCACTCAACACTTTGATGAACATTGTTTCTCAGCTGATAGAGTTGTGCCCTTCCTTATGACTTGTCGTACAGAACATGTAAGTCGCGTTGGATAAAAGCGTCAGCTAAATGGCTAAATTACTAAATGTAAATGTAAATGTTAACAGAAGTCGGTGCATTGACCTCAACAGACCCTATGGGACCAGTACCTCGGTTCAAGGCTTCTGAAATAGAATCCTAGATTCCGATGGGAGGGATATAATAATAATTGCCAGGTGATAGGTGACCGGGCCGCCTGTATCAGTTCCGCAACCGTTCCTATTTCCGGGGTAGGCCTGATTGGCCGCAACAGGCACGTGACCCGCCGCGGCCACCCCCCGCGGCAGCCCCAGGACGCGGCAACGAGGCTGCTGTGTTTCACCGCCGCTTTCCGCCTTCAACGCCGCCCGCAGCAGCAAATTTGCGCGAGCGCAGGATTATTTCAGTGTGTATCATGCAATCATTTATCATTTAACATTTGAAAGGCATACATTGTTGTATGAAATAAAATAGTATAGAGACATATGTACAGCGTTCGATGCAGAATAGAAGTAACTGAGTTACCATACAATATACAATACGCTATAGTGCAAAGCAGAAATGGGATGAGGTACAATTTACAGTAAGGTGATACTATGCAATGTACTAATATACAATACGGCTCACTTTTCCCACTTCAATGACAGAGCCGCTGTTTAATAATATTGTTGCGGCAGAGCTCCGCTATGGCTTAGACGTTGTAAGTGCCGGAACAACATGACCAGGGCATGCAGGACACACAGAGAAAGGTCCTGGTGTTCCCGATGGCCAGTCAAGGCCCGAACATGAACAATGTAACCTTTATGTATGCGGTGCTATGGCTTGTGCAAACCATGACTGATTTTTTGGTAAATAAGATGAACCTGGACATAGATAGTATTACGTCTGTCAGTTAAAAACTGGAGGTATTTGCTGGAAATATGCTAAACACACTGTACTAATTTAATAACAAATCAACTGACACTTTAAAATTTAATGACTACGGTATATTGGATTATAATTGTGTGGGTGTACCACAACCCGTTGATTGCATTTCTTCCACAAATACTATCAATACAGGACTATTTATATATTGTCATATATTGTAAGCTTGAGTGACTGTGTAGCATGCAGTTGACCCTGTCACACGCCACCTAGGTGGCTTTTTACAGGGCCCAGTAGCATCTTTGACCCTCTAATGAAAACATTGTCTGCCGCCCAGTAGCACTCATAGCCATGAAGTATTTAGAGCAGCTAGTTAAAGGCTATATCTGCTGCCTGCCACCAGTGATGCAGTGGTGATTTCATAAGTGGTTGCACGCTGTTTTAATGACGTCACGTGCACGCTCGCTCCCGCACAGAACAGCATTATGATTAGAATGAGCATAAATAGTAGGAAACATGTTTGTATAGGAAATTACTAGTTTTAGTTTAGTTTTTGTAAATATTGCCTTGAAATAGAGAAGCTGAAAAAGGTAGCAGGATGTAGCATTCAATATATAAAGAAATTATATTGTCAACAGATATGGTTGAAAAACAAACAATGTTTTAAATGTAATTGTAGATACAATATTGTAGTTACAATTTCTTTAATTGAATTAACTTAAACTAGAAAAGTAAATACAAACTAAATTAACAATGTAATTACAGTTTACAGTGTAATATCTTGGATATTAACGGACAACGGAACAGTTGGTTGTTTAACAAGATGCTTTATTACTACCTCCGGTGGTTCATCAATCCAAACAATGACTACCTCTCGTGCCACTCCCACTTACTGTAACTGTCGTAAACATGTCGTAACGTATATCCATGACAACTCCCCTTGTAGTCAGTTAACAATACTATGACCTTCCAGTCGGGACCATTTGTCACATAGTGAGAGGTTCCACAGCTCAAGCAAACCCCCACCAATTGGTAGAGGGCTTGTATTTTGGTTTTGCTCTTCTCGTTCTTTGTTATGCTATTGTTATGCAAAGACAAGTAGCTAGGTAAGTACCGGTACTTGGTGCACGGCACGACGAGTCGAGTGAAAGTTGTGAACGCATTTTTGTGTGCATGTGCGTGCGCGTGCTTCTGCTCAGAAAAGTGGTGGAACGGCGTGGTACCGCGTGGAATGAGCACTGCACCCCTGGCTGCCACACAAACAGATGACGCAGCCATGGTGGGGCTGATCTCTGCCAACAATGAGAGGACCTGAGAGGTGGAGAACCTGGTGCTGTGAACAGCCTTTCAAAGGGGCACCGGTGAAGAAAGTGAGGAACTTCAGATATCTTGGTCCACACACATTGACAGCGCGTGGCAGCACCTCTACTACCTCAGGTGACTGGTGAAGTTCAGATTAAACCCCAAGGTACTGAAGAACTTTTACACATGCACCATAGAGTGTACTGGCAGGAAATATCACCGCCTGATACAGGAACAGCACCTCACAGGACCGCAGTGACCTGCAGAGAGTGGTATGGTCAGCTGAGTGCACCACCAGAGGTGAACTCCACACCCTTCCGAACTTCTACACCAAGTGGTGCAGGACCAAGGCCAGAAAGCTGACACCTTTAGAAACATAATAAAATAGAGATTTTTAATCGTACAGTGATAAAGTGGGCTTGTAGGGACCACACATGAGCTTAAAGGGCATGTTACGTGCCATGACTTTATTATTTATATTATCATTTATTTATAATTTTTTCACCAGAAGCACAAAAATGCCTTTTAGATATTTTTGAGGGGAGAGAGAGAGAAAGAGATAGAGGAATATTGTTATTCTGCTGGCTCTCTGTCATGTCTGGTAGGAAGAGAGCCTCTGTGGCGCGGACCATAAAACTTTCATAGCTCAGTCGGAACGCTGTGTTTCTCGTGGATTATTTATCAAATAGTGAGAGGTTGTTTATCACTCCACTAATACCCCTCTGCTCAGGTAGGAGCCTGGCACCGTCACATATATTACGCCCCATAATGAATATTCATTAGTTCACATTAGTGTTCATCACAAAAGGAGGAAAATAGACGGGTCACATTCATTTGACCTATAGTATGCGTAGTTGAATGCGATGCAACTCACTTGAAAGTCTTTCTTCCGGTTTTGCCTAGAAAAATAATTATGTTATAGATGAGAATATTATGAAAAATGGGGGCATGATGTAGATACAGTAGGAAGGGGGAAGAAGTGGGTGTTCCTATGACTTGTATTCAGCTTACAGCTTCGAAACTCCACATATTTCGTTTTACAATGTCAAAGCCCTGTAAATATAATTAAAACGTTCCCGCATTTCTGTCCGCTTTATCGTTTTATGACAGAAATCTGATAGTGTATGCGTGTTCGTGCGAGGGGGAGTCGGATTCGGCACAACACCGGTCGAGGCAGTTGAGAGCTCGCCTGAGTCAAGACTACAGCTGGGCGATACATTGTAGGCGATTGCCTAGAGCGAACTATTGAATATTATTATGAAGAGAAATAGGACAAACAGTGATGATCCATCCATAACATAAGGTGCGTTTTCACCAGACTATGTTGGATTCTAGTATATTCAAACAGGCTGGATGTAACGTTAGTTGGTGACTGTCACTCAAAGCGATTTGCGAGTATGGGCGGAGCCAGGCCAAAACAGCTTGAAATCTTGAAGTGGAAAAATGCTGCTTTTGAGTACTCGATTAGAAGTTTTTTGAGAAAAACCTTACAGATGTGTTCCATAGACTCACAAGAATTGTGTAACATTTTCCAAATAGTGAAAGAAACAGTAAGATAGTTCCCCTTTAAACTTTTAAGCAAAATGTCTCCCCTTTCCTCAGTAAGCTAGCAAGGTGAAGCTAGCACCTTCCCCAGGTTCTCTAGTTGGCCTGGCAGCTAGCGCCCACTAGTGGATGCCGCCCTAGACGATGACCTATACAGCCTATGCTAGAACCGGCCCACTTGCACCATCGTGCCATTGCACTCGATGGTTTAGTAAAAGTTACAGATATTTCGGTTGTAATGTGGCCAACCTGTTTTTCACAGATTGTATGAGGGGATGCAATGTAGAATGCTATTCCTCTTTGGGGTTGACATCTCTCCGACCACCACCAGAGTTCTAGAAGCTTTGTGCAAGGAAAAGAAACAAAATATATTTGGGGAGTGGATATTTTTCACTTAGGTTCCAGAAGAAAAGAAAAATACATATGGGCCATCTATGAGTTTAATAGTCTCGGATGCATTATTGAACAGCAATGCACTTCCTTTAGTGGTATGAAATAAGACTTTACTCCCCCAGAAGAGGCCTTTTGCCTCATGAAAAATTCAACATTAAGAATTGGGTACTGCCTTGGAGCCGGAAGCAAGACATTTTAGTTCCCCCATCATGCACCAAGCATTGACAAAAGTACTCTCATGGCATCCGAGTACTCTCATAATTGCACTCCATTTCGTTATTTCATGGAGCAGGCTGCAGATAAAGCAGATAACTTTACAAAGTAACCATTGAATAACTTCTGATCCTGTGTTCAGAATTAACACTCCAGTACTGTGGGTGCAAGCCCTGACTGGCCACCAGGAGCACCTTACACTTGGTGTCTGACAATGACGAGCAGCAGGACACATGACGACCCTCTCCTGGCTGTCCAGCATCGTCTGGACCATGTTGCCATGGGCACCGGGTGCACACGTGGCAGTGCTGGTGGACGGTCAGGCTGAGATGTCATGTTCTACAGTATGCCTTACAGTAGTCTTTATAACTGTATCACTGTACATATTAATACTACAACTCTGTACATGCATCTGATGAGCACTATTACTCAGTAGTATTTATATATTTTATACCCAGTTTAATCACCTGTGCATTGTATGTTACTATTTCACTTTACTGTTACTTTTTTACTTTGGTTAGATGCCCAAACGTATTTTCGTTGTATTGTGCTGTATGATGACAATACATTTGAATCTAATCTAATTTTGTTCAGTCACAAATTGCTTCCACGCTACCTGTTGAATACGGGGGTCAGCACTGCACAGATGCAATGCTGAGCCTCTCGCTTCCGTTTTGCACATGGTCCTCGCTTTATAAGGAGCTGGCGGGGGGCGTGTCTGTATGTAAATTAAGGTGTACGAGAATGCGCTTCAAGTTTAAGAATGAGTGACGTACTTCATTCAAGGAGTTCGGAGCTGCGGTAATTTTGGTAATTTAAGAGAACCTCTCCACTCGTTGATGAATCCGGGGGTGACTACATGTCATTTTCTTACATGTGAGCCAATAATGATGATGTTGGGAATGCAATATGTTTTTGTTACCTTAGATTTTTAATATTTGTATATATTTAGATATCATTCGTTTGTCTGTTAATGTTGTCGTTGGTACGTCTTGCTATGTTTTAATTGTATTATGTTTAAATTGTACTATTTAATTGTACTATATGTTGTAATGTTTTAATGTTGTCTCGGACCCCAGGAAGACTAGTTGACGTCTTGGCGTCAGCTACTGGGGATCCTTTGCTAATAAACAAATAAACTATTGTAGGTTTTCTCTTACGAACTTCCTAAGAGGTTATTTACAAGGGAGTTGCTGCATGAGGTCCAAAGAAGAAGCTAAGAAACATTTGATTATGATGTCTGCACATTGAGCAGTATTATCTGTGATTGTGTGTTGCTACTGGAGGCCTATATTATGTGGATTAGTTTATTCGATCTGTTGTTTGTGTCAGCCTTCACACGCACGCACGCACGCGCGCACGCACGCACGTAGTTATACACATTGGTTGTATCACTAACAGTGGGGGGGGGGGTTCGGGAAAACAGCTATTATTCTAAATGATATTGATTGTTTTTGATTTGTGGTGTTGCCAGAGGTATGCCAGCTTGTTCCTGGAAACTTTTATTTTCTGCCGATGTGTCTCTGTCCCAGAGCCGCGCAACGCTGGTTGTATTGTCTCATGGATGAAGCAAAGCTGCGTTTCTATCCAATGTGTGAGAGAATCAGGTGTTAGGTCTACTGGGAAATCGGCAGAGAGGGAATTTCTTCAGGATTCTAGCGACATATTTTAGAAGCTTGAATCCGTACAGACGCGCGTTTCCTTGCATTCCACAAATGATATTACATAAACAGGGAATCAAATGTATCGGGGCCAAGCAGCACTGAACACTTAAGGGTACACATAGCACCTCCTTCTCCACGTGGCTAAGCTGCCAATAATAGCTGAGACAGAGCAATATTTGGCAATTTGTTTGGCTTTTCTTTTAGACATTGCAGCAATTCTCAGACCGGTCATGGTGCATTTATATACATGGCCAAGACTTCCGAACACAAGTATACTATATCTACACCTATACCCAAGGTCAGCCATCACACTGAGCAGTGGTTGGTATTTGATATTTTTTATTTATTATACTTGTCCCGGAAGTGTGTATGCTTTCCCCAACGCAGTTGTGTTTCCGCGTTCACGTTTTGCGCTCTGATTGGCCAGGTCATGTGACATGTGCGCCAATCGTGGGACAGCAAGTTCTGCGCCTATTTCCGGGTCTAACAGCCTGCAAACTACCTGGCGTTCTATCGCCATGCTCTAAGACAAACTCTAACCTTAACCAACTTCGAAAGAGCGCCTAAGCTTAACCAGTGTAGAAACTTGCGGTCCCACGATTGGCGCACATGTCACATGGCCAGAAACGCGCGGGCCAATCAGAGACGCGGAAACACAACTGCGTTGGGGAAAGCATACAGGCGTCCCGGAAGGCCTGGTCCATGTACAGATCAAAGGTACAGCCTACTTCTATGACCAGCACCTCCCTGTGGCTGGTGTCAACAAAAACAACGTACAACGTCCGGTGTATTTGGTATGTTAGCAAAGACATCGTTGGTAAGGCCAAACCACTCTGGTTTCACTCTGGCATGTTTGTACATTGCTGCACTAGATGGTGATATGTTCCGTACCGCATCAGACACAATGTCCACAATACGGTCATGACGAGCGATGTACAGGTGTTTGTATGCATTACATCCGTTTTTTATGTGTGGTATGGCATCTAGGTGTTGTGAATCCTGATGGTTTAAACAGAATGGACTGTGAGTTTGAGGATACCAAGTGGACAGATTGTATTGAGTGGGTAATACCTGCAGTCTTGCTTTGATGGTACATTTTAAAACATCCTCACCAACAGCGGCGTTCTTAAACACTGAGTGTGAGACAGAGTGGTCAGCAAACTCCAAACAAGCTAGCTTTCCCTGTAGTATGAGTCCACACCAGTGCTGCCTGATCTCAGAGTGCTTCATGCTAAGCAGAACCCTCCTGCAGTTCGACAGTCTCTTCCTGCGGTGTTGTGATGTTGGCCTTCACAACCACACAGGGGTCTGTGATAAGTTCATCAGAGACAGGGACTTCAGTCTGTGTGTTGGGTCTTGTCCATTTTAGCTGAACTCCAGTCTGGTTGCAGAGGTCATTGAGATATGGCCAGTCAGACCCTGAAGCCCTTGGCCCGAGAGTCCAGTTTCCCAGAGTCTTTCTTCCTAAAGCCGAGGAAGTTATTCTGGTCTGCGGTGGCCAGGGAGATCTTCCTTCTGCGTAGATCCAGCAGGAGAGAGGCCCTGGCCATTTCTCTGATGGTGACATCATCATTGTTAAGCATGTGGAGCAGGTGGGCTAGCCTGGTGGCTATGTAGGTCCACTCGACATTGGGGACTCCCAGCCCTCACTCTCCACATGGGAGAAAGATCATGCCCCATGTGGAGTGTGTGTTGAGGCCTACCCACATTCTGACCAGCTGAACAGTTTTGTTTGTCATTTCTCTCAGTGCCTTGAGAGGGATGTGTACATTGGCAAACATTTGTTGGATTTTAGCCAGAGCCACCTCTCTCACAGCCTGGAACTTCATGATGACGGGGAGGGGGGACAGGTCAATCAGGTGTAGACGATGGAGAAACTCTGTAGTGAGCTCTTCGACCTGCTCCTGTCACTCTCAAACAATGTTAAACCTGTGGCCAAGGTATGGGTAGGTCTCATTATGGGAATACACCTTGATGGGTTGGCCCATTACAAGAAAGGAGGAGGGCTTGTCGTTCTTGGCCTTATACCAGCGGTTGCCTCCACTGCGGCGCTCATGGAGTAGGGTGCACTTGGCTTGCTTCACTTCCAGCCCTGACCACTGGAGGAACTCATCAGTGCATGCCAGCATGTTAATGACGACATTTTCCTGTCGTGATGACACCTGCACGTCGTCCGCGTATCCCTGAACAGGATTTGGGGATCGAACATGCAGAGGAGTGCACTGGTAAATCCACTTCATCCACTGATTGAGTGCTAGGATGAAGTTCACGGCACTCCAGGGACAGCCAGTTTTTATTCCCACCTTCAGTGCAATCGGCTCTGTGAGCTGCTGCCCACAGATAACTTGGATAAATGAACCTAGGTATACACTGGATACAATATTCACAAAAGGCTGAGGCAGGTGTATTTCCTCTAATGTTTTTAATATCACCTCATGGGAGAGTGTACCAAATGCGTCTCTAAAGTCCAAAAACACTGTGTAGAATTTGGATGATTCATGTTTGAAATCGTCGATTCCAGTTTTTAAGCAAAACACATGTTCGTTCATTCCCTGTCTAATGATATAAGCTTTCTGATTAGGGGAGATAATCCCTGTGTCCACCAGCCAGGGTAAGATGCAGGTGAGTAGGCACTTCATAAAAACGTTATATATAGTGGGCAATAGTGAAATGTCACGCCAAGTGGAAGGATCATCTGGGACATTTTCCTTTTTTGGTATTCTATGGATGAGGGCCCCTTTCCATGAATCAGGCACATTCTCATTGATCAGGCAGGCATTGAAGATATGTGTGAGTGTCTGTGTTGACGTGGGCCTGGTAGCTCTCAACGTCTCATAGATGACCCCATCAGATCCGCTAGCCTTGTTATTGGGAAGAGAAGTCAGAACTGCATTCACCTCTTCTGTTGTAAAATCATGGGTATCTGGGAAATAGCCTGGCTCTATTTTGTCAATGAAATTGTACCAAGGGGGCGTGGCCAGGGGAGTGGCAGCGCTTTGTGCAGTTTGACATTTGGCTTTATAGTAGTTATACACATTGGTTGTATCAATAACAGTGGGGGGGGGGTTCGGGAAAACAGCTATTATTCTAAATTATATTGATTGTTTTTGATTTGTGGTGTTGCCAGAGGTATGCCAGCTTGTTCCTGGAAACTTTTATTTTCTGCCGATGTGTCTCTGTCCCAGAGCCGCGCAACGCTGGTTGTATTGTCTCATGGATGACGCAAAGCTGCGTTTCTATCCAATCTGTGAGAGAATCAGGTGTTAGGTCTACTGGGAAATCGGCAGAGAGGGAATTTCTTCAGGATTCTAGCGACATATTTTAGAAGCTTGAATCCGTACAGACGTGCGTTTCCTTGCATTCCACAAATTATATTACATAAACAGGGAATCAAATGTATCGGGGCCAAGCAGCACTGAACACTTAAGGGTACACATAGCACCTCCTTCTCCACGTGGCTAAGCTGCCAATAATAGCTGAGACAGAGCAATATTTGGCAATTTGTTTGGCTTTTCTTTTAGACATTGCAGCAATTCTCAGACCGGTCATGGTGCATTTGTGTACATGGCCAATACTTCCGAACACAAGTACACTATATCTACACGTATACCCAAGGTCAGCCATCACACTGAGCAGTGGTTGGTATTTGATATACTTGTCCCGGAAGGCCTGGTCCATGTACAGATCAAAGGTACAGCCTACTTCTATGACCAGCATTTCCCTGTGGCTGGTGTCAACAAAAACAACGTCCGGTGTATTTGGTATGTTAGCAAAACCATCGTTGGTAAGGCCAAACCACTCTGGTTTCACTCTGGCATGTTTGTACATTGCTGCACTAGATGGTGATATGTTCCGTACCACATCAGACACAATGTCCACAATACGGTCATGACGAGCGATGTACATGTGTTGGTATGCATTACATCCGTTTGTTATGTGTGCAATGGATTCTAAGTGTTGTGAATCCTGATGGTTTAAACAGAATGGACTGTGAGTTTGAGGATACCAAGTGGACAGATTGTATTGAGTGGGTAATACCTGCAGTCTTGCTTTGATGGTACATTTTAAAACATCCTCACCAACAGCGGCATTCTTATACACTGAGTGTGAGACTGAGTGGTCAGCAAACTCCAAACAAGCTAGCTTTCCCTGTAGTCTGAGTCCACACCAGTGCTGCTTGATCTCAGACTGCTTCATGCTAAGCAGAACCCTACTTGCAGAGTCTCTGTGCAGTTCGACAGTCTCTTCCTGCAGTATTGTGATGTTGGCCTTCACAACCACACAGTGGTCTGTGATAAGTTCATCAGAGACAGGGACTTCAGTCTGTGTGTTGGTGGGTCTTGTCCATTTCAGCTGAACTCCAGTCTGGTTGCAGATGTCACATGCACAGGCACACACACACACCCCTCCCTTCTCTTCCTTTGTCCACGAGGGGTATAAATGTCATGTGTATCTTCATTCTGTGCTAGACGCTAGACTTAGCCCTGTGGAGGGCGACTGTTCCTTTCTCTGTGTGATCTACAATAAAGACTCCATTTGAAATACAACTTTGTCGCTTGAATATCTGGTCAGCTGGTTCATACTAATTGGCCGGTGGTCAATGAGGGTACCATGCATTATAAATATTATTTTCCAGTGTTTAGCATTGTTTCCTAGCAATGGGGGATTATATGCAGGGCCGCCTCAGGGGGTGTGCGAGCAGTGCGGTCGCACAGGGCCTCGTGGGAAGGGGGGCCTCGCAAAATAAAAAATAAAAAAAAAAAATTTTTTATTTATTATTTTTTTAATTTTAATTTTTTATTATTATTTTTTTTTGTGAGGCCCCCCTTCCCGCGAGGCCCTTTTTCATCACAGACATAAAATCTAGTTTTGCTTATATGCTTATATATTTCACATTAGACACGTTTGTAGAATGTGTCTGACTTGTTCCTGGGTCTGCAGACATACTCACTATTGGAGCTCAGCCTCTGGGGTTCTGCAGCAGACATACTATTGGTTTCAACGAAGGGAGTGGTTTTACTTACATCATGTGTAGTACGCCGGCGTGAGTCAGCTGCGTTTGACTATTTCGCGCGTGCAGCTTTTGACTATTATGCTTAGTTATGCCAGCCAAGACGAAGAAAGAGGTCGGTCATTATCAGTCGGTCGGTCACCAAGGAACGTTGACGAAAGGCCTCTCGCTAGCGGGACAAATGGCCGGAGCCTTGTCATGGTATAGCCATGATGATGTCGGCTAGTAGCTAGCTTAGCTAAAGGCTAACTAGCGTTAGCTAACCTAGAGACACATACAGCCAAGATGAAGAGGATGGTCGTTTGGCAGATGAACTTCGTCAACTCCACGCGGTTGTCTCCATCCTCTTGGACGTTTGGTGAGTTTTTAACCTATTCTATTAACTCTATTCTATTCCCGCCGTGGACATCTCTCTCTCTCTCTCTGGAGCTAAACTGGCAGACTAGCTGTTGTAGTACTACTAGTAGCTAACGGTGTGTGGCCTGTCAGCACCTGTATGTAGCCGCATAGCTTGCTTCTGCGTTAGCTAATGGTTAGCGATAGCCTGGTTGAGCTAACTGTTAGTCAGTTAGCTGTTTAGCTACGACGTTAGCTGCCGGCTGCGCTCGGCTGGGAACGTTCGTTTGATGCTATCAGTTAGCCTTAAGTTAGCTGTTAGCTTGTGCTACGACCATTGACATTAGCCGTGAGAATAGCAGGGGGTTATTTTTGTCCCGCCAGCGAGAGGCCTTTCGTCAACGTGGAGACCTGTGTTGCGGCCTTTCGCCCTGCGTTCCTTGGTGCAGGTAAGATTAATGAAAATCATGACATTACCCCACTCTTTCTTCCTTCCCCTCCCGAATGTTTTGTTAATAACGATGTTTTTTTCCAGGCAAAACATATGTTACTTCACAACATTTGGAGATACGACATGTGCTGTGTGTGAATTCATTGTCTTGGTCGTTTGTGTAGCTTTTTTTTGCCCTGATTATATGAATGTGGTCTGTGTCTCTAATTATCATATTGACTCAGTCTAGTCTCGAGTTCACAAGATCTTCCCTCACTCAACTAAGCCATTCTGATTTGACTGTTTTGCTGACGTGAATACTACTGGTTGTAGTCACCACCCACAATTCGCTCAACAACAGAGCAGTGAAATTACTTGCTCAAACAGAGGGTGCGACAGACAGCAGAGAACGAGCGAGCGAGAGAGGGAGAGAGAGATATAGAGGGAGAGAGAGGGAGAGAGAGAGAGAGGGGCCGCGGCGCAGGAGTGTGTGTAAATGTGTGTGCGCGGCGGGGATGGGTCTTCTCCCCGCAGTCGGGAGCACTCCATATCACTGTCAAAATATCTTTGCGCACGCTCCCACGTGCACGCCCGTATTCCGATCCATGCAATAATATTCACAGAGGTATATATTGTCATTTGAAACAAGTTACCAATGCATTGTCCCGTGGGATTATGCCCCCCCCGCGGCGAAATTAATTAGTATCCCCATCAATCTCTCTCTCTGTCTGCCAGTCGCATACTGTGTGGGTGACTGTCACTCAAAGCGCTTATGGGCAGAGCCCAGCACAAACAGCATGAAATCCTGAGGTCGAACATTTTTGCTTTTGAGTAAATATAAAACAATGAATTTTTTTGAAATAAACTTTACAGATGTGTTCCATAGACTCACAGGAATTGTGTAAAGTTGCCCAAATAGTGCAAGGAATAGCAATGCATGGGACCTTTAACATAGAATATAATAGAATAGAATAGAAATACTTTTATTATCCTGAGGGAAATTTGACACTGCAAATCGCTCAACATTAAACATGAATGAACTCCATGAAGGGTCTCCATATATTCTTAAATTGTTGTTGTTTAGATCTTAATATATAAGTTATTCTTTCTAATGGAAGACTTGACAACATCTGTCTTAACTCATTCAGCACCAGAGGGCGCTGTGTACTGTGTGGTTGAAAGGCCAACGCTTTAAAGTATAGGAATACGTGGCAGTGTTTGCAGGGCTATAATATATTATAGCCATGGATACAATACTATTGCCTGTTTGACATCGAGTATCTATCCTTCAATATGTCAATAAGATTTTTTTTTTTTATCCATACATTCCCTTTTTATACCGTGGTGAATATAAGTATGGTTTTAGGGTAATTCATGGGAGGCTGGTAATAGCCCCAACGTGTATTATACTAAATGCATTGGTGTTCCGTCCCTACACACGCTACAATAAAAAAATCAAATGCATATGATATGTATTATGTTTCATCATGAATGCATGAAAGGGTGGGGGAGGGGTCGTTTTTTTATGCTTTGATCGGCACCAACGGAATACGTTATGGACTAGTGGTACACACATACACTCGGATCGCAATGAAGGCATGCTTTGATCAACGCAAGATTGATATCATATAGCCCTTACCTTGACTAAGATCTGCCCCAAAAATAATATTCCAATTATCTGATTGCGAGTCCCAGTATTGGTGTCGATCGTGTCGCCAACATAATCCCCCATACATCATCCATCTGGAGCATTTGACGCTCCTCAAGCCGATCGGGACAACCGCTCCCCTTGCCTGACATGGAAAAGTCCGCCCGACCAATATAATCGACGCACAGCCCAAGACACAGAGTTTCAAATGGTGTGCAATACCGGCCGCATCCTACCAGGCGGCGGTATTACACTTTTGGGATCTCAGCCTCATTCCCTATTGTAACTGAGGGGTACAATTCCCTGACTGTATTAATAAGTATGGTATCATTAAACCACTACTGTCTTATGTACATTACTACTGGCCATACAGTACACAGGTATATGAGATGAACACATCCACAATAACACGGTTTCACACAAATACTCGTTTAGAAGAATATTTATTAGCAGCACGAAGATTATCTTACATTACTTTACTTATCAAGATTGAGAGTTGCGCTTGTAAGGCGAAGAATGTGCATGAATAGGTCAAGAGCGTAAGTCCATGAGCATATTACGCAGGAGATAATTATACCACCTGTATCATAAGAATTATATATATGGGGCGGCTAGGTGGTGTAGTGGGCAAGGCACTCGCCACCAGTGTGGAGACGCTAGGATTCGCGTGTTCGAATCCAGCTCTCCACATTGTTTTCAGTTTAGCTGGTCGTCCGCAGTAATACACATTGGCCGTATTACGGGGAGGGAAAACTGAAGGGTGGGGATCGAACGTTGTGAACAAGCGACTCCTACAAGTCGGTTGGTGCGCCTGCGCAGTAGAATCAGGAAGTGTCGGGGGCAGCGTGAGCCTCCCACGCGTTACTCCTCGACACTGAGAGATCGAGCTGCGCAGGTGAAAAGATGCGACTGCTGTTACCTCAAGTACCGGAGGGGACTTGTGCTATGTATGACTTAGTCCACATTGCAGCCGGCTTGTGGGAGGCAAGAAACAGCGTTCGTGACAGGGGAGGGTTGAATTGGATGATACGAAATTGGGATGGGAGAAAATATAGAAAAATGGGAGAAAAAGTGGATAAAAAAAAAAAAAAAAATTATATATATGGTACACTAGTAGGGCAGCTGGAGATACTAAAAGGGTCCCTCCGGTTGTAGGCCAGCAGGGGAGAGGATTTGTCGGTAACGAAAGTCTGGGTCAACGAGGAATAAGGAGACTCCAGGTACAGGAGACAGTGCAATAATCTCTTGATCCGCATACGAACAACAGCTATTCTCCGGTATGCAGTGCAGCATGGAAGAAAGCTAGCCAGCCTCAGGCGTCCTAGAGGCGGGCTCGACGTTGCTCCTCACAGGTTAAATCCCACACAATTGTGGGTGTAGACGATTCTCCGCTCCATCAGCTACAGGACCAAAGCAAATATAATCCAGCCGAAAAGGGCTCTGTAGTCGCCGGTGTAGGTTATCCAGTGTACATATCCACACGGTTCTCGTCTAGGGCTCCTCGGATGACGGCACCAGGTTAAGCCGCCCAGCCTGGATAAGCACACTAGCTCGGTACGAGGAAGCGTTGGTAATGCTGGTCACTGTAGAACGGTAGCCGCACGATACACTATACATAATAGACTATTACTTAAATAATAGAATAGGTCGAACTCGACGATACAGCGTTAAACTCTGACACTTCAACTATCAATTCGCACGCGGTCTCAAGGCTCTATTTTGGGGCAAAACGGGCCCACTTCACAGCACGTTGTATCGTGGTGTGAGGCTTCAACTTATTGGTTAACTCGTTTCGGGTAACTAACTGCTGTATTCACCTGCGCCGTATTTATACGTTAGGTGAACAATCTAGTACCAGCCTTATTTCTGTCTCGTATTCTTGCGCAGAGCCGGTCATGTCCAGGCATGTCTCAGCGGTGACTTTGAACTAGACATTGGGGGGTATGGCCGTGGCGCCTAGGGGATCGCTGTCCAATAGGAGAACGAATATTATGGTCTGTCCTGTACCAGGTAAAGGGATATTCCGTGTATATGTACAAAGAATATACAAGGGATATCAAACGATATACAAATATTATACATGGGATCTCAGGCAATACATATATATATTCTGTTTAATCTGATCTTTCGTAACACCTATGATAACACCAGGCTCCCTGGATGGATAATGAATGGAAATATCGAATAAAAGAAAAAACTGCCAAAACCCGACTATACTCGGGTCTGGCGCGGAAAGTGTTAATCAGTATGTAGCGCTTGGTCTATGTTAGGGGTGTAACGGTACACAGAAGCCACGGTTTGGTACGTACCTTGGTATTGTGGTTACGGTTCGGTACGAGTTCGGTACAACAGGAAAAAAATATTTATTATTATTATAAATATTATAATAATAATAATAATAATAATAATGCATTTTATTTATAAGGCGCCTTTCAAGACACTCAAGGTCACCGTACAACAATTTAAAAACAGTTCATTAACAATCACAATCCATTAAAAAAATTAAATCAGACATACGCCTGGCTAAACAGGTGGGTTTTGAGGTGGGTTTTAAATGGGATGATGGAGTCAATGTTCCTGATGTCGGGGAGGAGGGAGTTCCAGAGGCGGGGGGCAGAGCAGCTGAAGGCTCTTGACCCCATGGTGGACAGATGTGCTGGGGGGACGGTCAGGTTGATGGAGGAGGCAGACCTGAGCGACCGGGTGGGAATGTTGATGTGGAGGAGGTCGGGGAGGTATGGAGGGGCGAGGTTGTGGATGGCCTTGAATGTATGGAGGAGGATCTTATAATCTATGCGGTGTTTGATGGGAAGCCAGTGTAGTTGGCGTAGGACGGGGGTGATGTGACTGATGACAGGGGTTCTGGTTATTATACGGGCAGCAGCGTTCTGGACCAGTTGGAGCTTATGGAGGAGTTTGTGGGGGAGACCAAAGAGAAGGGAGTTGCAATAATCCAAGCAGGAAGTGACGAGGAAATGGACCAGGATTGCGTCTCTGTTGGGAGTGAGTGAAGGGCGGAAGCGGTTGATGTTGCGAAGGTGGAAGTAGGCGGACCGGATGGTGTTGTTGATGTGGGAATGGAATGATAGGGTGCTGTCGAGGACGACACCCAGACTCTTGACCTGGGGGGAAGGGGAAACCAAGGAGTTGTCTATGGTGAGGGTGAAACTGGGGTGCTTGGTGAGTGTGGACTTGGAGCCAATGAGGACTACCTCTGTTATATTATTATTTATATTATTAAATAGAATAATTTTCTATATGCTTGCCGTGGTAGTCAGTGATACTGGTGTCATTCTGTGTTCAGGCATCCACTGAGTAAATTAATTGCCTACTGCCCCCTTAACCTCTTCCATCGGCGGACCGCAAATGACATCACGTCATAAATCAATCTGTCTAGACTGTCTGACAAAACTATCGTTTTATTTTTCAAAAGTATTCAAGTATAAACATCATAACCATGTCACAACAGCAGTTATAATATATATTATCATCAATACGTTAGTTTACCAATAGGTTAAAGTGTTATTAGTGCGATTTTCGGATTCATTTTTCTATTGTCTGGTCGCGAAAGTCAGCCATTTTGAAAATCTGAAGTCAGGAGTTGTAGTTTTTGAAGAGGACACCCAGAGCTTTCAATGACCATTGGAATTTTTCAGAAACACCCTACCCAGAGGCCTCTAGGTCCCGGCAAGCAAATTACTTGTTATAAATATTTTTTATTCTCTTATTACTCGGGATAATATACCACAAAACGTAACGTTATTGGCATATATTGGAGCGCAGTTAGTTTGTATCCCCTATTTTTAGCATTGAGCAACAATTAGATTTAAAATCAGTTTCAAGATGGCGGCACCCTGGCAAAAATAAAAAAGCTACTGTACCTACTAGGGGTGGAACGGTTCACAAAATCGACGGTTCGGTTCGTATCACGGTTTTGGGCTAACGGTTTCCAGTTCGGTTCGATATACGTTGTAACACTCAAAAATCTCATTTATTAAAAAAATTTAAATAAAGGTTTACAGTGGTTTGCCTTAAATAATGTTTGGCACACAAAGACCGAACTGACTGAAAAATATAGGCTACATTTGTCAAAGTATTAACTTAGTGCAAACAAACAATATGCTCAGCCAGCACTTTAGGTTAGTTGTAACGTTAGTTTAGGTTCGTGTTAACGTTAGATAATGTACAAAATAAACGTATTTTCGGTGCTATAGACGTCGCTCTTTTATTTTGGAACCCCCGACCGGAAGTACACATTTACCCTAGTTATTTGCTTGAGTGTCCGGTTGTTGGTTATCGTTAGCTAGCAGCATATCAACACCAGCCATGGGAATACTGTTTTCTAAATTGGGGAGGCTTTTAATCGTCAAGGTAAGAGGATTTTAAGTCATGGTATCCATAAACTTCAATCGGTTCGGATCCTTTGAATGAAATGAGAATGTAAACAAACTGGCGTCACGTTAGAAAGTATCACTGCGTTGCGTGAAATCACTGACTGCGCCCCGAGCCGAGTGGTTCGGCAAAAAATTGTTCTGAGTATATTTGCTTAGAAAACGTAATTGTCTAATTAAATTATTTTTTATTTCTCCACATGGTAAATACACAGGTCACAACATGTTTACAGGAACGTTTTGGAGTTGTATTTGGAGTGTATTTGGAGTGTATTTCGTGACTGTAGGGGACTGTAGGAAACGTCAGGGTAAAGGTCTGACCCACTTCCAGTGATGAAACTAAGCTACGCTAACGGAGCGGCTGTTCCCTAAGCCTAATGCATGCACAGAGAAGAAAAGGGTATGTATCTTCTTGTCTAACTCCAGGGAAGATGGCAAATAAGCTAATTTCCCAAAATGTTGGCGTTTTCCTTTAAGCCCGGAGCCCTATTTTCTGAAAATCCGCCTAAAATACATAATAAGTAATATAGAATATTTCGTATTGTTCACCTTATAGCCTGAAGTATCACCAAATGATTTTAATAACTGTAACACGGCCGGAATTGATCTATTTAAGTTTGTCATGTATACAATTATATCATCTGCATATAGGGAAATTCTATGTTCTGCCTGACCTACCGCCACCCCACAATATTCCGGGTGTGTGCATATTTGTATTGCTAGAGGCTCTATCGCTAACGTAAACAACAAGGGGGATAGCGGACATCCTTGTCTAGAACCTTTACTGATCTTTATTGACCTTGCAATATTCCTATTTGTTAAGATTTCTGCAGTAGAGTTCTTATATATTAGTTGAACCCATTTTATAAAGTTATTCCCACACCCGAAGCTTTCTAGAACTTTGAACAGATAGGGCCATTGGACCCTGTCGAAGGCCTTTTTCTGCATCTAGTGATAAAAGTGCTGTGTCTGGTGCTTCTTTTTTTAAATGGATGAGGTTAAGTACTAGGGATGGGTACCGAATTCGGTACTTTTGAGGCACCGAACCGAAACACGTCAGTACTACCGAGTATCGAATCAAGTGAGAAACCGAAAAAAAAAATTAAAATAAAAAAATCTTTTTTTTTTAATTCTTTTTTTTTTAACTTTTTTTTTTAACTTTTTTTACTTTTTTCTTTTCATGTCAACGTTCACACGCACAATATATGCTTACCTAGGATTTGACTTGATTCAACAACAAAGCAGTCGGAGCAATGACAAGCCGAAAACTGTCGAAATTGTAGTTATTTGAAGTTTGGATTTTTTTTTTATGACTGAGGTAGGTAAATACAATTTCTTGAGACTAAAGTACCGAAAAAAGGTACCGTTGGGTACCGGTATCGATTCACAGGTACCGGTATCGGTACCGGTATCGGTTCAAATGTGAAAGGTACCCATCCATATTCAGTACCCTTCTTACATTGTGAAAGCCTTGCCTATCCATTATTAATATTATTATTTTATTCCTTATTGGGAAAGTACAGTATGAAATTGCAGTAACACCTACGGTCCAAAAGGGATGCTTTTGAAAAGTCTGTCCAAATGAGCACACACATTCCTGGGCATGGTATCCATTAATGACGAGTAGGCATGAGTCATTCCTCGAGCAACACTGTGCTGCTTTAACAAAAGATATTCTGGTAGTCAAAATGTGCCTTTGATTCTGACTGCTATCATAGGCACAGGAGCTAATGTTCTGGCAGGATTCAGTTCAAGGCTAGCAGGGGCACAGTGCATATTTTTGCCAACGGGTTTCTTTTCAATCTATTATTTATTTCCCTGTTTCTTTCTTGTGCATTGCATAACCTGTGCTATTGCATATCAAATAAGCATCCTTCTAATCTTCATAGGATCTCATTCTGTTTGAAACTCACAAAATACCCCACGGTAACCTCCTTGTCAATATGAACAACGATCCATGGTGTTCAATTTGTGGTTCAGCTTTGATGTTCTCTTCAGGCATCTGATAGCAGCATTTTTGGGCAGTGGGTTTTTTCTGGGCATGTCTCATTTTAATCAAATTGTGCAGCCGGAATAAATACTTGTGTATAGGAATATGTTTTTCATTATTTATAAAATAATACATTGCAAGGAAAAAAGTACATTGCAACGGGCAGAATATACTGTAGCGTGGATACGCCAAGACAAAGAAACAAGCGACTTATATACGTCACTGGTCAATTCGAAGCCAATGATATAGCTTCTTCAGAAAATAGAATCAGATAAACAAGACTAATACAAGATTAAACATGGTTATAGATTTAGAATAGCAGACTAAAAAGAGGGTCTAGAATCTCAGCTGAGTTCAACAGTCCTTCGTTTTAGAACACAGACTCTTTGTCTCCGTTCAACAGGTGGCTGTTGTATAGGTCCAAAGGAATTTGATGACATTCCCTCTGGAGCAGAAATAGAATTGCCTTGTGTTAGCAAAAAACAGCCACAGTCTCACAATATTCATATTCAGACCAGAGGTGCTTATATATATAAATCAATTAGGGATGCTTGATATTGGCTTTTTTACCGATACCGATATACCGATATTGTCCAACTCTTAATTTCCGATACCGATATCAACCGATACCGATATATGCAGGGTTTCCCCCCCCCCCCCCCCCCCAAAAAAAAACGGGTAATTAACATTACATATCTCTTGTCGTGTAATTAACACAACATTATTCATACTTTGACAATAAATAAAATAATAATTTGTTCTTACTTGCTTGCCTGGGTAAATAAATGTTAAATAAATGTAAAAAAAAAAAAAAAAAATTTGAGCTAACACTAGTTAAGCTAGCTAATATTTGTCTTCCTTTGACTTGTTGAAAATGTCTAGAATAGAAATGTTGAGATTGAGCGACTAACTGCAGCTATGTTGTATGATGTTTATTTTTTGTTGGCTGGGTTTGCGCACGCGGGTTATGGGAGAGGTGGGCTATTGCGTCATAGGTTCAGGAAAGATGCATACTGGCTTGTACAGACGGAAACGCAAGGGTGGCGTCTTCAGATTTGTTCACTCTGGGACCCGTTTTCAGAAAATAGCGTAGTCAGGCTCCCAGAACGCGGTTCCGTGTGGATGAAACATACGATAAAATACTTTGGCGGATACACCCAAACTCGTCTCCGTCTGGACATGGCCTAAGACTGCCCATTATGTTCTTTCACTGCTACTACTCCTACAAATGTTATCTTATTATCTCAAAATCTGGCCTACAGCAGGTTCCACGACATAGACTTCCCAGCCCATAAATCACAAAGATGTAATATACTTTCTGTAATCCTTAGACCTTCATTAGATAACATAAATAGTATGGTTTTCTTAAAGTTTAGTGTACACATTTGGACAAGAAATGCATCCACACAGTGCATGAAAACATCAGAAACAAAGGCCCAATCTCAATGTCTGCACTCACAGGGTCACAGACTCTTGAGGGCTTAGTTGTCCCACACTGTCAAATCATCAAGTTGCGTGAGGGTTCTCGACAGACCTATTTGAGCCCTTACTGCAGACTTTCCGTAAGTCGGCAGCTCTGCAGACTTTGCCAGAGGGAATTTCACAGCGCTGTGACACTACATTCCACATGGGGGTGACAGTGGCTCGGTAGGTAGAGCAGTCGTCTGATTATCCGGAGGTTCCTGGTTCGATTCCCGCTCCTCCCGGGCAGGGTGTTAAAGTGTCCTTGAGCAAGACACTTAACCCCTAATTGCTCCCGATGAGCAGGTTGGCACCTTGCATGGTTACATCCGCCGTCAGTGTGTGAATGTGTGTGTGAATGGGTAAAATGTGAGGAACAAATTGTAAAGCGCTTTGGATAAAAGCACTATATAAATGCAGCCATTTACATTCTGGTTACCGTGGTTACCAGGGGGTTTCCCAGGAAGTATGAAATAAACAGTAAACACAATGGAAGGAGCAACACACATTACCGCTACCAATACGTTTGCATGTAAGTATAAAGGTATAGCACACTGGTGATTAACTTTGGGTAGGCTCGTTATTTGTCCCGCAATAGTATTTCCAACACATTTCCAAACATGCTTTCACCTCTGCTCTAGGGCCATCCACTACCTCTTCTCCAACACCAGCCACTACCTCTGCTCCAGCCTCCAGGGCCATCCACTACCTCTGCTCCAGGGCCATCCACTACCTCTGCTCCAGGGCCATCCACTACCTCTGCTCCAGGACCATCCACTACCTCTCCTCCAGGACCATCCACTACCCCAGCCCAACTATCTGGGAGTTCCAAATGGCCAAAGAAAAGTGAGTGACTGCAGGAGTAGAACAAGAGAACAGGTGGAGGGAGAGAGATGACAGGGAAGAGAGAAAAGAAAAGGCCCTTATTGGAATCTTTGGGAAGTTTGTGGAGGAGCACAAGTAAATGTTCATGCTTTGAATACTTGTACTTTAATTTAATGTATGGTTCTTGATGGTTCTTGTTTTTGAGTTGTAAGAAAATACACATGGCTATAAATAGCATTTCAGTTTCCTTGCATAGATTTCTGTTCCCTCAATAAACATGAGTTGATTTTCATCCATCTTAGTGCAGTGTTCTTAATCTCCAGCATGAATATTGCATTTGCTTTAATGGGGATTTGTGGATGCAAAACAGAAAGAAAAGAAAAAGAAACAGAGCGAGGGGGGCCAAGAGAGAGAGATAGCCTGTCCCATTAACTTGGGGCTGGTATTAACATTATCCTCACTAAATCAACTTGAATGAAAATGAAAGTAAACTTTCACAGAGGACTGCACTGCTGGGAACCCCTCCAGGGTGAGTTTAATTGGGCCAGCTTAGTATGTTAGCGAGTTCACTTTTAGTTTACACAACGTTAGATGCGTTGGACCCTTTGGTCACTTTTCATCGCATATTTTGCAAATTGGATATCAGTCTTCAACAACCCCCTGGTATTTTTTTCTCTTTTTTTTAATAGGGGAACTATCTTACTATTTCTTTCACTATTTGGCCAATTTTACACAATTCCTGTGAGTCTATGGAACACATCTGTAAGGTTTCTTTCAAAAAAATGCATTGTTTTGTATTTCTAATCGAGTACTGTAGAGCAGGACTTTCTGCACTTCAAGATTCCAAGCTGTTTTTGGCTGGGCTCCGCCCATACTTGCATACTCGCAATGCGCTTTGAGTGACAGTCACCAACCTGCACTATAGCAAATAGCTCCGCCCATACTACTCTATACGTTACATCCAGGAACTTACATCCAAACAGCCTATTTGAAAATACTAGAATCCAACATAGTCTGGTGAAAACGCACCTTATGTTATGGATGGATCATCACCGTTTGTCCTCTTCCTCTTCATAATAATATCCAATAGTTCGCTCTAGGCGATCGCCTCTTCATAATAATATCCAATAGTTCGCTCTAGGCGATCGCCATTATAGGCGATCGCCCAGCCGTAGTCTGGGGAGCTCTCAACTCGGCAACAAATAATGTTATCTCCTCGGCCGGTGTTGTGCCGAATTCGGACTTCCTGCCAGAATCCGACTCCCCCTCGCGTGAATGGCTGAACGTGCATACACTATCAGATTATTTCTGTCATAAAATGATGAAGCGGACAGAAATGCGGGAACGTTTTTGTTGTGAAGGGCCAGATTAAACCGAATATATTTATTTATTTATATATATATATTTAATTGTATTTGTATATTCTCTAATATTCCCTGATATCCCTTGTATATTCCTTGTACAATATGCATTGAATATCCATTCTAGCCTACTGAACATCCCATAATAGTCTCCATTCTACTATTGGTCGAGACCTTGGTGCCAGGCTGCCATACCCCTCAGACCCAGTTCAAACGTACCGCTCGACATGTACGAACAAGTCCTAGTTCCGCGTAGGAATTTGGCTACCGCACCACTAATGGGACTATTTGTTCATAGTGCGTATATATACTGCGCTACTAAAGTAGGACTTTCTTTTCAGTCCAGTTTCTTACCCTCCAATAGAGTCACAGACGTAAAGCCTCCCCGCGATGCCACGTGTGGGAGTAAGGCCAAGTTCGGCCTACCATCGGTATTGAGACATCGTGTATATTAATATTTGAATAGTCATATTTGGCACTATATCGTCGAGTTGGACGTAGTCTATTAAGCTAATAATAGTCTGTTAATATATAGTGCTTCGTGCGGTGAGAATACTACCGTAGTCAGTACCCCATCGTTTCGGGCAGAGAACTGGCTGCTTACCCAGGGTGGTTGACCCTATGTGAAGCTGCACCCGAGGAGCCCCAGAGCCGACGAGCGAGTGGACCTGTATACCGGATTATTCTACCGACGACAGCCCGCCTTCCCAGGCACGGATTATGCTTTGGATACTTTGATTATTCTATGGATAAAGACCCCCGACACTACCGTGTGTTGGAACCCCCCCCCCTGGAGAGGACGCAAGGTGAGGAGACGCTCTGCAAGACGAGGTCTCTCCACATCTCTCCCCCGTGGACCGGAGAGAGCCGGCCCACAAAGAGTCCACCTGCTTTCATCTGTGGTCCAAGGATCGCCGGCGCATTGAACGGCACTACAGTGGGTTCACCTGGGATACCCTTGGCCGGACGAGGCAGCTGGATTCTACCCCCCCCCCCCTCCTACTCCTGTCGGCTTACAAGCGACCGGATTAACCCCCTCTAGTGTATCCAGCCTATAATCATTAAAGTATCATTGCTGTTATTCCTTAACTATTCCAGGTCGTATATTTACCACCTGCGCCTTCAGAGATTGGACATTATCTATTGATATACCGACGAATACTCCTTGCCATAAAAGTGCATACTATTTCAATTCATAAATGTAATTAAGTGATTAAGTGCTTATTCTACACACCATCGCTGTGTAGGAAATAAAGACCTGTTTCTAATTCGTACATTTGTGTTGGATCCGTTTCATCTACGTGAGAGTGTTCATGATAATATATTTATGCCGTGTACTGGGTGGCCGAATATTAAGTACAAAGGTAGTGGTAGTAAGTATCATATCTAGTAATACAGTCAGGAATTGTACCCCTCAGTTACAATTGGTCCTTCGAGCCGGATGGTAATTAGTGTAATATTAATATAGTGTTATTAATATTGAAATGGCCTATGATGAACACTCCACGAAACGATCCTCCTAACCAACGCCCGCAGCGCGAACGACGGCTCCCTCAGTACTTAGAGGCTTACGCTGTCAGTCAACAACCTAGTCTTCTACTAACAGTAAACGCGGTAAAACTAGAAAGTAAAAGTATGTCTAACCCCAACGCCCAGACTACCCCGACCATAGAGGCCCCTACGGGCTCTAATGTAACTGACCAAGTTCACGGTGGGGACCAGTGGGAACCAGACATGACTTCACACCCCGCCAGTACTGAAGAAGTAGTCCCCGATGAGTCCCGGGAGGAATACAACGCTACCGAGAGAGAACTCGGCACGGAAGAAGACGGGGAGAGCACCGTGGAGATAGAGCTCCAAGGCTCCGCAAGGAGTACCCCGAGGGAAGGCTCCCCTATACAACCGCCTTCTCCCAGCGAGGCAGAGAGGACCCTACAGCAGGCATTCCTCGTCAGCCTGAAAGCCTCTACTGAACGCGATAGACTCCAGGGTGAACGCGATCGATTGCAGATACAGCAACGGAGCGAAGAAGAGCACATACGCCTGGAAATAAGACGCATTCAGATGGAAGAGAATGTGGCCCGAGACCGAGCAGACAGCCAGCGAGCAGCTGCTGGTGCTCTACGGGACGCAGAGCGCGACAGACAGCAAGCGCAACTAATAGAACAGCTGATCAGACGGACAACACCCTCTCCCTCCGCCAGAGGCTCCAGGAACTCGTCTAGACACACCTCCAGGGCGGCATCCCCTAGCCGAGTAAACAACCCTGAACTTGACCAACAGACGAGGTCTATACCCCCCACAGACCACCTCCCCCCACCGGTCCAAGCGAGACCTAGCAACCGGGAAGGAGCAGCATATCCTGTGGAGAGGCTAAACCAGAGACTACAAGCACTGGATGACCTAACTGAAGACGAAGAGGAAGAGGAGGAGAACCGCGCCCGAAGACAGCACAGTACTCTACCGGACCAGGAGGTCCGGTACAGCCCAGGCTATACTCCCGCGTAGCTGCGCTACAGACCCCCGACTCTATACACGGGTGAGCACGACGCACGACCCGCACCGAGGAACAGCACCTGGACAAGCGGGCCATGGTACACTGCCGGTACCAGCCCATACCAAGGAGCGGGAGGAGACTCGCCTAGGAGGCCTCTCCCCCAACGCTCGCCGATGTATCCACAGTCAGCGTCATACATTGGCACGCCTATGGTACCCGACTTCACCCAAGAGAACCGGGCCCAGTATACAGAACTCCGCATGTGTCTGGAGACCATGTTGGTGGATGTATTGGATGAACGCCACAAATACGCCATCCTACTGAAGCACTTAAAGGTACCCCGCGCACATAATATAGCGCTCGCCTACGCGACTTCCACCACCCCATACACAGCAGCGCTGGTAGCATTGGACCAGAGGTATGGGCGCATATGGGATTACGTGATCCAGGAGATCCGACACATCGACCGCTTACCCCCAGCAATAGACAATCGAGCACTGGACGACCTGTCCATCAGAGTGCAGTCCCTGGTAGGGATGTTGGGAGCGCAAAGAGAGAAGGGGAAGTATGAACTTTACGCCAACTCAAATGTGGAAAGGATCCTGGAGAAGCTGCCGCCCGCTCGTCAGGAGCGCTTTAGGCGGCAGAGGGACCACAGAGACCCGAATGGCCCCGAACCGAACCTCCTCGATCTAGCAGACTTCCTGGCGAGAGAAGTCAGCAGCCTACGGCTAGATACATTCGGACGGAGCACCCCTGGCTCCAGAGAAGGAACCAGACGACTAAATGATGGAAGAAGATCGGTGACTGTGATGCACCAATCGGAGTCAGTACCGAGCAGCAGGAGCCACAGTACCCCCTCCAGAACGGAGAAGTGGAAGATAGTGTGCCCCTACTGTGAGAAAGAACACTGGCTAGCGCAATGTGACTCCTTCCCCAAGCTGAACGCGGAGGAAGCAGGTCAATGGATAAAGTCCAACAAGCGCTGTTTTCGCTGTGCGCGCTCACACATGGCAGCCGAATGCCGCTTAAAGAAAAGGTGCACCAAGTGCGATGGAGCCCATCTGGACATACTTCACGACAGTAACAGACGGCGCCCTTCACCTGCACCATCCAGCCGCAAAGCGAGCGTCATGTACATCGATCCCGCCAGCAGCAGTGGAGCCCGAGTACTCCTAAAAGTAGTGCGTGTGACACTAAGCTACCAGAATAAAGTCCTGGACACTTACGCCGTCCTCGATGACGGGTCAGAAAAGACCCTGCTGCTCGCCTCCGCTGCGGCCCAGCTAGGGCTGCGGGGAAGCGAAACCCAAATGACAATTCGGACAATAAGACGAGATTTGAAGACGATAAAGGGCGAGAATGTCTCATTCTCTATCGCAGCAAGCGGCCAGCCTGAGCGACGGTACCAGATTGCAGACGCTTTCACCAGCCAAGAAATAGGACTGTCGCGGTACACATACCCCGTCGCCAAGCTGATGGAGAAATATGCACATCTGCGCAAGTTACCGATCCCGCTCATAGACAATGCTATGCCGACCCTGTTGATAGGCTCCGACCATGCAGACCTCATTGTCCCGATAGACCGGGTTCATACCGGACCCCGAGGCTGTCCTGCAGCAGTCGAGACCCGTTTGGGATGGACTCTCCAAGGCCCGCTCGCCAAATCTCTCAACCGAAGTACAGCCACTAGATGTCTCCACTCCCGAGTCACAGAGGGAGAAACCGCACTCCTGCAACACGTAGAGCGGCTATGGAGCTTGGAACAAATGCCCTTTAAGAATGGAAAGAAAGACATTCGCTCTAAAGATGACATTTACGCCATTCACCTCCTCGAGACAGGGACCAAGAGAGTCCCGGTCAACGGCGTGTTGAGATACGCCACGCCACTCCTGCGGCGAGAAGGAATGCCTACTTTCCACGCCAAGACAGACGCCATAGAACGGTACCTGCTGAACACGGAGCGGCGCTTAGCCAAGAACCCCGCCCAAGAGAGTGTATACCGCGCTGAGATTGAGAAGCTCATCACAGCGGGACACGTCACAAAGATGGACATTAAAGAGGCTGACCAGACCACTGAATCGTGGTACGTGCCCCACCACAAGGTCCATCACAACGGTAAAGACCGCATAGTATTTAACTGCAGCTACCAGATCGGATCCCAAAATCTGAATAAAGAGTTACTGCCCGGTCCCACACTCGGCCCCTCCCTACTCGGCGTTCTACTCCGCTTCCGCCAGGAAAAGGTGGCCATCAGCGGGGACATTAAAGGAATGTTCCTGCAGGTGAGATTAGTAGAGGCGGACAAGCCCCTGTTACGGTTCCTATGGAGAGAGAAGCCAGGAGATGAGCACCCAGCCATCTACCAATGGGAAGTCCTCCCCTTCGGAACGACGTGCAGCCCCTGCTGTGCGACATTTGCACTACAGAAACATGTAGCAGAGGACCCAGCAGCGGACGAAGAGGTCCGACGCAGCGTAAAGAACAGCTTCTACGTAGACAACTGTCTACAAAGCCTTTCAACCCAGGAAGAAGCCGAGGCTCTCCTGATTAAACTCCGCGCCTCATTGATCAAAGGCGGCTTTGATCTCAGGCAGTGGGCCAGCAGCGATCCGCAAGTACTGCGCAGCCTCTCCTCCGAGGACAAGGCAGCCAGCAGCGAGACCTGGATGGCTACAATCCCGGGAGAAGCCCAGGAGATGACCCTGGGATTGGTGTGGCGATTCAAAACAGATTCGCTTCACTACAGACACAAGCCCCTGACTACGGAGCAGGGAAGGCCGGCGGCGGCGCCGACCACCAGACGGAGTGTGTACACAACACTCGCCCGACAATATGACCCGCTAGGATGTATTCTACCGTACACCACCAGGGCAAAAATGATTGTACGAGCATTGTGGGACAAGGACCAGGGCTGGGACGACCCCATTCCCGCACACCTTGCATCCACCTGGAGAGAGTGGGAGATGGAGCTCCACTCACTCCCAGGCGTTAATATGCGCCGAAGCTACTTCCCACCCAAGGTGAGGCCAGAGACATGTAAAATGGACTTACACGTCTTCAGTGACGCCTCAGAGGTCGCATACGGATCAGTAGCCTACTTGCGGGCCCAAGACCAAGGGGGAGAGATCTACACAGCATTTGTCCTCGCCCGCTCGAGAATAGCCCCACGCAAGCAACAATCTATCCCACGTCTAGAGCTCTGCGCAGCCCTAGCCGGAGCGCACCTAGCCACGCTCATCCAACGTGAGCTCACCATACCGGTGTCTAGAACAATCCTGTGGTCAGATTCCACGACGGTACTCGCCTGGATCAAATCGGACTCATGCAAGTACAAAGTCTTCGTGGGAGTCAGAGTCACCGAGATTCAAGACTTAACCGAAGAGTTAACCGGAGAAACAGAGTGGCGCTACGTTGATACAAAACAGAACCCAGCTGACGTCATCACCCGGGGGATGCCCCTGGATGACCTCACCCGTCGCAATGTCTACAGTGACGGCCCCGCATTCCTAAGACTCCCGGAAGGACAGTGGCCCATGCCTATCCCGAGGGAAGCAAGTCCAGAGGAGGTGGAAATTAAGAAGTCTGTGTTCTGTGGATTGAGCACCGTAGCCTCCACCGACCCTAACATAAACGATTGCACGTCCATAGAGAGTGCACAACAAAGAACATTCCTGCGGTACCACCCGGAGTGCAAGTCCCCCGCTGATATGTCAGCGGCTAACTACGAGGAAGCAGAATTGCTTCTACTGCAGCGAGCCCAGAAAGACTCGTTCCCCGATGAATTGGCCTGTCTACAGGGAGGAAAGCCCGTCCCATCCGACAGCAGATTAATTCACCTGGCCCCCGAGAGCGACGCTCACACCCTCATCAGAGTGGGTGGTCGCCTACGCAGAGCCCCCAATCTACCGGATGACATTAAATACCCGATCGTATTGAACAGCCGACACAAGGTCACAGAGCTGATTATAAAGAAATACGATGAGGATGTACATCACGCAGGAGCAGAAAGAGTCTTCGCGGAAATCAGACGTCGTTACTGGATCCTACAAGGAAGAGAGGCGGTACGACGCTTCCAACGAACATGTCTAGACTGCCGCAAGTGGCGCGCGCAGCCCAGCATACCAAGGATGGCTGACCTTCCTCCATGTCGCCTCCGAATCGGTGACAAGCCATTCCACTCAACGGGTATGGACTGCTTTGGCCCGCTGCACATAAAGAAAGGAAGAGGAACCGAGAAGCGGTGGGGTATTGTATTCAAATGCATGACCACCAGAGCGATACACATCGAGCTTCTCCCGACCATGAGCACAGACTCATTCCTTATGGCCTTCCGTAGATTCATATCACGGAAAGGAAGACCGTCTACCCTATTGTCCGATCATGGGACAAACTTTAAAGGCGGCGAAAGAGAGCTGAGAGAGAGCTTCCAAGCTATGGGCCCAGAACTTAAGACCCACCTCGCTCCAGCACAGGTTGATTTCCAATTCAACCCCCCAAACGCACCCCACTTCGGTGGCACTTGGGAACGAGAAGTGCGCTCCATAAAGACAGCCCTGTACGCAGTACTTGGGGCCCAGACTGTGGCGGAAGAAGTCCTAATGACAGTCCTCACGGAGATTGAGGGAGTACTTAACTCGAAGCCCCTCGGATATGTCTCCAGTGATGTGGCGGATATCGACCCAGTTACCCCCAACACACTCCTGATGGGGCGGCTAGATCCCACATTACCCCAGACAATGTACCGGCCTGAAGAAGCGAACGGCAGACGAATGTGGAGGTACAGCCAAGTATTAGCCGACAAGTTTTGGAACAGTTTCCTACTGCACTACCTACCGTCTCTACAGACCCGCCAGAAGTGGGTAAAGGAGAGAGACAATTTGACAGAAGGAACAGTCGTCATGATTATTGATCAATCACTGCCCAGAGCTATGTGGCCGGCCGGCCGCGTAAGCAAAGTGATCACCGGTGCCGACGGCAAGGTCCGAGCAGCTGAAGTGCTCGTCCAGGGTCGCACTTACACCCGTCCCGTGGCAAGGCTCATAGAACTGCCTCGACTCCCAGACACAATCGATGATGACCATGACCCTACAACCCTATGACTTTGTGAAGTTGACTGACCCCTACAGCAAACCCTTATGTGTAAATAGACAACGCGATTAATCTGTCTCCGTTTAACTGATTAGGTCTGGGACCTATTCAGGGGGTGGCTGTTGTGAAGGGCCAGATTAAACCGAATATATATATTTATTTATATATATATATATATTTAATTGTATTTGTATATTCTCTAATATTCCCTGATATCCCTTGTATATTCCTTGTACAATATGCATTGAATATCCATTCTAGCCTACTGAACATCCCATAATAGTCTCCATTCTACTATTGGTCGAGACCTTGGTGCCAGGCTGCCATACCCCTCAGACCCAGTTCAAACGTACCGCTCGACATGTACGAACAAGTCCTAGTTCCGCGTAGGAATTTGGCTACCGCACCACTAATGGGACTATTTGTTCATAGTGCGTATATATACTGCGCTACTAAAGTAGGACTTTCTTTTCAGTCCAGTTTCTTACCCTCCAATAGAGTCACAGACGTAAAGCCTCCCAGCGATGCCACGTGTGGGAGTAAGGCCAAGTTCGGCCTACCATCGGTATTGAGACATCGTGTATATTAATATTTGAATAGTCATATTTGGCACTATATCGTCGAGTTGGACGTAGTCTATTAAGCTAATAATAGTCTGTTAATATATAGTGCTTCGTGCGGTGAGAATACTACCGTAGTCAGTACCCCATCGTTTCGGGCAGAGAACTGGCTGCTTACCCAGGGTGGTTGACCCTATGTGAAGCTGCACCCGAGGAGCCCCAGAGCCGACGAGCGAGTGGACCTGTATACCGGATTATTCTACCGACGACAGCCCGCCTTCCCAGGCACGGATTATGCTTTGGATACTTTGATTATTCTATGGATAAAGACCCCCGACACTACCGTGTGTTGGAACCCCCCCCCCTGGAGAGGACGCAAGGTGAGGAGACGCTCTGCAAGACGAGGTCTCTCCACATCTCTCCCCCGTGGACCGGAGAGAGCCGGCCCACAAAGAGTCCACCTGCTTTCATCTGTGGTCCAAGGATCGCCGGCGCATTGAACGGCACTACAGTGGGTTCACCTGGGATACCCTTGGCCGGACGAGGCAGCTGGATTCTACCCCCCCCCCCCTCCTACTCCTGTCGGCTTACAAGCGACCGGATTAACCCCCTCTAGTGTATCCAGCCTATAATCATTAAAGTATCATTGCTGTTATTCCTTAACTATTCCAGGTCGTATATTTACCACCTGCGCCTTCAGAGATTGGACATTATCTATTGATATACCGACGAATACTCCTTGCCATAAAAGTGCATACTATTTCAATTCATAAATGTAATTAAGTGATTAAGTGCTTATTCTACACACCATCGCTGTGTAGGAAATAAAGACCTGTTTCTAATTCGTACATTTGTGTTGGATCCGTTTCATCTACGTGAGAGTGTTCATGATAATATATTTATGCCGTGTACTGGGTGGCCGAATATTAAGTACAAAGGTAGTGGTAGTAAGTATCATATCTAGTAATACAGTCAGGGAATTGTACCCCTCAGTTACAGTTTTGATTATATTTAAAAGGCTTTGACATTTCGAAGCTGTAACAAGCTGAATACATAGGAACACCAACGATATAGTATTCTTCCCCCTTCCTACTGTATAAGAAATAATTAAAAACACATTGCAAGGAGAACAGAGGTTATTTGTTGAGTTTATGTGTATACAAAACCCTTGCAATAAATTTGTCAAAAAGCATACATAGCACCTAATGCTGCTCTGGATACAGGTAGCCTATATATCGTGGGTGTTCATATGACTTGTATTCTGCTTACAGCTTCGAAACTCCACTTATTTCGTTTTACAATGTCAAAGCCTTTTAAATATAATTAGAACGTTCCCGCATTTCTGTCTGCTTTATCGTTTTATGACAGAAATCTGCCAGAAAGTGTATGCGCCAATAATAACGAGTTGAGTTCTAACAATGAACGTATAACATGCTGGGTAGGCTGATGGAGTGTATGAGCATTGACGCGAGGGGGCAACAGGGGATACCTTTCCAAGGGGCAGTCGGATTCTGGCAGGGAGTCCTGTTTGACTATAGTATTTTTATGATTTACCAGAAGTGCTGAGTCCAATGTAGTCTGGTGAAAACACACGTTATCATCCATAAGTGGTGGCTACAACCATAGAGGGGGCATTAGGTATGCAGATGAGAATTCGTACACGTCAGAGGCAGGGCCGTCTCAAGGGGCGTGCAAGCAGTGCGGGGAGGGGGGCCTCGCAAAAAAATAAATAATAATAATACTTTAAAAAAAAAAATTATATATATTTTCTTTTTTTATAAAAAAAGAAACAAATTGAATGTTAACAATCACTTTCCATCACAGACCTAAAATCTAGTTTTGCTTACATGCTTATATATTTCACATTAGACACGTTTGTAGAATGTGTCTGACTTGTTCCGGGCTCTGCGGCTCTGCAGATATACTATTGGAGCTCTGCGGCTCTGCAGATACACTATTGGAGCTGTGCGGCTCTGCAGATATACTAGTGATTTCAACGAGGGGAGGGGTTACAGGTACGGGGTCTGACTATTCGGCGGTATCCACGGGAGTGTCTTGGCCAAGAGCATCCTACTTTTGAAAACCAAATGTGCAGCATCGGAGCAGAAGAAATAACGCTGCGTGCCGTAAGCTTATCAATACCAAGTATAGTGATTAGGTTATGCCAAGACGAAGAGATCTTCGCCAGAGATCAGAGGCAGCCTCTCTCTGATATCCTGCTGGGACGCACCGACCCAGGTGTGCACCAATTAGCTGACGAGCCTTCCCCAGCTCTGCTCTGCCAGCCAGAGCAGAGGAAGACAACACAGTGTGGGGGAGGGTCGTCACAGCTGTATAAACGAAGGTCTTGACGATCGATTCGGCTTCACCTCCGAGCGCGTACAGCAGAGTGCACACTTGCACTTCTTCCTCCTCCTTGTCTAACTTGGTCGCAATTCTGTATCTGCGTTTCCATTCAGGCCACTGCTCCGGATGGCTGAAGTCCAAACTGCTCGGCGGTGGGAACTTTGCCATGGTTGACTTCTGACACCATGTAATGTTGAATAATCACTCGGTTGGTTTAGTAAACACTCTTTATTCAACATCAGGTATGGGTTGACTCGAAACACGACTCCATGCTTGGACGGCTACTCGCCGGATGCTCCTGCGCATGCTCCGTCCTGTTGTAGGCTGACTCGTATTACACAGGTATCCTGCACAGCGTAATATAGTCCCTGATATTCCTAGACATAACCTTACACCCTTGAATGAGTGCTCCTGTTAGAGTCTTCAAGGTATTCTTGTTTACCACATCTAATAAGGAAAAGCAAATGTGATCATTATACTGATCAGGTAATAGCATCTCAGGGTGATTCAAAAAGGACATGGTCAGTTCTAAATAAAGTACTAAACAGGGACAAAAAAGCATCAGTGCTCCCTGACCCTGCAAACAGGTCTCAGCAGGATCTCGCCGATAATTTCAATACCTACTTTGCATCCATTGGTGAAAACCTGGCGTCTTTTAAACTGTATTTATCAGGTAACTATATTAACTCTTTTTTCATGAAACCAACTGACCATGATGAACTATTCAACATTATCATGAAGATGAAGGACACTTGCACAGCCGGTGCTGATGGAATATGCAGAAAAATCCTAATAGCCATAGCCAATATTATAGTCAGACCACTCGCTCACTGTATTAATTTGTCCTTACTACATGGTGTGGTGCCAAAAAACATCAAAATTGGGAGAATAATACCCATATATAAATCAGGTGACAAAAATAGTATTAATAATTACCATCCAATATCCGTGTTACCAGCTCTATCCAAAGTTTATGAGAGAGTTGTGTACAATAGATTAAGCGAATACACCACCAAGCTAAATATACTCACCAATTCACAATACGGCTTCAGGAAAAAGAGAACAACAAACATGGCAATATTAGACCTCATTGAAAAAATACATGATGCCATTGATCTGGGTGATTGTGGGGTGGGCGTTTTCTTGGATTTATCAAAGGCCTTTGACACCATTGACTTCACTATTCTACTTGGGAAACTACACCATTATGGCATAAGGGGTCTGGCTCTCAACTGGTTCAGTAGCTATTTACATGGTAGGCAACAGTACGTCGATATAAACAATCACAAATCAATAAAAATGGACATCAAATATGGGGTCCCCCAGGGGTCAATTCTAGGGCCTTTACTATTTATTCTCTATATAAATGACTTTGTCAACTCATCTGAACTTCTGCACAAAGTAATATTCGCTGATGACACTAATTTGTTTTTGTCACATAAAAATCCACTCGAGCTACAAGATCTACTCAACACAGAACTACAAAAAGTGGACACCTGGTTTAAATCAGTGTTAATTTTGGCAGCTATTTTCATTTTAGTTTTAGTCTTAGTCATGTGTCAAGTGCTCCTTTTTCGTTTTCATCATATTTAGTCATCTGCATTTATTTTTCGTTTAGTCAGTTTTAGTCAACTAAATGTCTGAGCATTTTAGTCTTAGTCAGTGTTAATCTCGATTTTGTCTTTTTTGTTTTTTGTCTAGATTTAGTCGCAGAAAACTGATGATTTTTGTCTAGTTTTCGCTAATGAAAAAAAGGCATTTTATATTTTTATATTGTAAATAATGCAATTCTATTTATTAAGTATAGACTCTAGCCCAAACCCTATCAGCTGATTCACAATAAGTTCAGTAGAAGGCTAGAAGCCCAATAGTAACCAAACATTCCTTGAAATGGTCAATAGATTCAGAAATAGTCAGACATGGAATGGAACATATTCTGATTTAAATTGCTTTTTTTTTTAACCAACAATGGAACATTAGGATAATGTAAATACACAGTACACACTGATTGCAATTCTTACTGGGACCTACTGTACAAATTTCACACACATTCCCTTTGAGTTGTACCGTAGATCGCTGACGTCACTTTAAATGGCGGCCCCCATCAGAGCATTCGGCTAATAACATTAGCTTAGCGACCCTGCCACCGCACTTCTACAGTATGTGCATAAAGTGTGGTAACAAAATATCACAGCCCCTAAGACTGGGAGCGTTCTAACTCTACTGAGCATGTACCCAACATTATATGAAAAATAAAAAGTCATTACGACGTTTTAGTGCACTTCAAGCGCTAAAGGGATTCATAACTTATAGCGGGGTCAATCTCAGTGTTAGTACTCGTCTGTTTCTTTTCTTTTCATACCAACATTACCTTTTTAAGTGAACGTGGTCTTGTCCTTGTTGTATCCATGTGTAATGTTGATAGTAGTCTGGGATATAGGTCCAGACTCCCAGCCTATTAGCTATTAGCTCTTCTGGCAGCCTAGCCATCCTCTCAGCCTCCGTCGTCTTAAATGCTATGTTATTTTGGTAGAACTGTTCGGCTGCCGCAGGAGTGTTGAGAGAGTAGCAGATTCCGTTCATGGTTATTGGTATAAGCTGTAGTCACGAGAGACCTGGGACACGGTTTTTAGCCTCACGTATGTTATGCAGCTTGGCTTTTAGCCATAAACGCTGCTGAGCTTAACCCGGAAACGGAAATGGGAAATGCTGAAATAATAACGTGACTTATTCTAAAAGTTATAATTATTTTGTCTCATCTTGTTTTAGTCAACATAAATTAAGAGAGAATTTGTCATGGTTTTTGTAAACTACATTTTTGTGTGCTCAGTTGTGGTCAACGATATGTAATTAACTATTCGTTGACGAACATCTTTCGTCATAAATTTAGTCAACAAAATTAACACTGGTTTAAATGCAACAAATTATTACTTAATCTCAGCAAAACAAACTTTATTGTCTTCCACTCAAATTGGATGCGCACACATCACATGTGCATACAAATAAATGGAAAGGAGCTGTCAAGAGTGGTGTCCACAAAATTCCTGGGGGTCGTCATCGATGAGTCACTCAACTTCAAATGCCACATAAAATATCTACAAACTAAACTGTCCAAATATGTTGGCTTATTCTGCAAAATACGTAATTTTCTTCCCTTGCCTGCCCTTCTCACTTTATACAAAACCTTGTATGAACCCCTCATTAATTACTGTAATGTCATATGGTGCAACACATACCCCAGCCATCTCAAGAAACTAGAAAGCTTACAAAAGAGGGTACTACGAGTGCTGTCATGGTCCGGGTATAGAGCGCCCTCAAAGCCTCTGTTCCATCGCTTTGGTCTCCTGAGGCTCGCTGAATTTAACATTCATCAAAACGCATCAATTATGTATCAAGTTGTCAACAACATGAATCACAGACTGTCTGAGCTTGTCCCAGTCTGCCAACCACTGCACACCCATAACACAAGAAATAAGCATCTTATATTTGGCAAGAGGAGAAGGCTCAATTGTGCTAGCCTAAGCATAGCATGCAGGGGTCCACAGATCTGGAACAAGCTTGACGAAACTCTGAAAATGACTAAAACCTTTAAAACCTTTAAAAAATCACTGAAAGAGCAACTGCTTAAATCATATCTCCAATTAAAATTATAATTTAGGAATACAATTGTCTGTATTATGTATCTCTGTTATATGTCAGTTAGTAGGTAGGTGTGTAAACCTACCCACGTTGTATTGTTTTGTTTTGTTTTTTGTTTATTGTTTTGTTGTTTATATTCTGTTTATATCTGTGTTCAGGCTCCCTCCAAAAGCTTTAAATAGCTTCTTGGGAGACCTGGCACATGCACACAATTTGCGACATTGTTATATCACATGAGGATACTTACATGTAATGTATCGTGTGTGTGTGTGTGTGTGTGTGTGTGTGTGTGTGTGTGTGTGTGTGAATAAATTCATTCATTCATTCATTCATTCATTCATTCATTCATTCATTCATCCATTCATTCATTCATTCATTCATTCATTCATTCATTCATTCATTCATTCATTCATTCATTCATTCAGAGAGGAGATCCGGTACAGGAATCTAGTTCGTTGGTTGACTTAGTTTTATTACATTGGATCCCATTTTGTCACAGGAAAGATTTGCCTCTAGGATGGAACCCAGGGAGGTAATTTTATCTTTCCTTTTCCTTGTCACCTTCACCTAATATGTTTTGATCTGGTCAGGTGCGCTGTCAATATGTTTTGATCTGGTCAGGTGCGCTGTCACCTAATATGTTTTGATCTGGTCAGGTGCGCTGTCACCTAATATGTTTTGATCTGGTCAGGTGCGCTGTCACCTAATATGTTTTGATCTGGTCAGGTGCGCTGTCACCTAATATGTTTTGATCTGGTCAGGTGCGCTGTCACCTAATATGTTTTGATCTGGTCAGGTGTGCCGTCACCAAATATGTAATTTTTTGCATCTGTGTCTGGTCAGGTGCGCCGTCACCGAATATGTAATTTTTTGCATCTGTGTCTGGTCAGGTGTGCTGTCACCTAATGTTAATAAAAAATTTGGTCAGCAGCCGCCACTGCTACACAGCCGTTCGGTACGGTATGGTACACACTGAAACGGTTCGGTTCGGTACGGATACGTGTACCTTTACACCCCTACTAATAACACTTTAACCTATTGGTAAACAAACGTATTGCCGAAAATATACACTATGACTGCTGTTGTGACATGGTTAGGATGTTTACTCTTGGATACATATGAAAAAAAAACGCAACATTATGTCATATTTTGTCACATTATGTCATCATTGATTTATGACATGATTCATTTTGGGACCGGTACTGGACCCGTCGGGTGGAAGAGGGGATCGGACCACCCGTATTCGGGCCGTTACGCACTCGCGCGCAGGTCGTGGCACTTTGTGCTCGTCTGTTGGCTCCAGGCTGCATTTTCACCGGTCAACCAATACATTGTTGAAAAGTTGAATTTGCCGCCTTTCGATCATCACCTCAGTCAACCTATTGCGTGATTCCATTCTCGAGTTACAAGATGAAACATCCGGCGAGCATCATTTGACAAGCCGTGACCACGTCCGGTTGTGAATGGTCTAAAAGACAAAGAAGTCCATTGTATTGACGAGAGCCTTTGAATGAATGGGAGCGGATGGCCATTTTGGATAATCATGCTGCATTTTTACCGGTACACACATTACAAAAACCTTTGTAAAACATACATTTTCCGTGGGACTTTTATAAACTTTGGACCTGTAATTCATAAGACTTCAGGCTATGGAACCATTATGTATTCCAGTTCCTACCCCTCAGCTGGAACTTAAAAACAGGCATCTGGCAACCAGTAAAGTAAAAAATAAATCTTTTACTTCAGTGTGTTCAAACCTCTTTTATTCTATTTCATTAGCACTTAAAGTGATTACCCTATCACTATTGTGTAAGAAACCTCAGAATGTTACCTTTCAAAAGAGACCAGCATGTGCTATAAGTATAAAGTATAATGAATTGCAAATTACTTTGGGTATGCAATCGTCACAAAAAAAGAAAGATTTGCCCCATTGTTGCCCAATTGAGGTCTTGTCCCGAGGTACATTGACTGCTCCTAACCACCACATGCTCCTGGTGTGCCAGACTGCAGCTGACTCTGCAATTACACCTCTATATATAAATGCATACAGCAATGGCATACCAATTTTTTTGGTGACCAATAGACAATTTACACTTTGTAAATAAATATTAAAGCGTGTTTAAACTGAGTGACGCAGAGACTTTTCCAGCCCAGAGATACCCGAAATACAAAGAAAATAACACAATGGGAACATCTTGAATAGACAATGCCTCAATATTTTTCTGTCATCTTTTGTATTTATTTATTTATTTATTTTTCATATCAAACAGATCAATTATTTCATTGTCTTTGAAGTGTGTGAAATGTCTTTTCATAATTAATTCTCAATAGTACATTCAGGTAAATGTTCATTTGAAAGAAAACATCTTTGAACATGGCACTTAGAAAACAACCACAAAGAATTGTCACCTTTATTCATTTAGAACAAAATTTACAAAGCCATTCAAACAGTAATTTTTTTTAATACTTTTATATCAGTTTTTTTTAACTCAACATTTGAGAATATTCAAAATACACTTTTTTTCTTTATTTCTTTTTTTAACCTATCTCTCTTTCTGCCTCTCTCTACTTACAAATATGTACATAAAAGTCTTGTCTTCTTGACATTCCTGTGTTGTCCAATCAATTCCTTTTCACTTATAATAAAAAGTCTGTTGTCCATGTTTTATGTATATTACTCCTCACCATAAGCCCTCTTGTCTAGCGCTCCACTAGTTGGTGGAGCTTGAGTGTCTGACGGTCATGTGGTTCCGTGTGAGCGCGCTCAGATGGACGTCCCGTGGCTTGGCTCAATGGCTTCTGGGATGGTTCCTCCGGACACTGACTGGTAGGACATTGGCATGGGCGTCTTGACAGGACTCTGGCGGAACAGCCCCCCGTTGGGTGCCCTGTGTTTGCAGCGGATGGAGGGCATGGTGGCACTGCTGAGAGGCAAGGGCAGGGTCCTGCCAGTGGCCACGCCCAGTGTCCTTCCTGCCCCATGACCCTCCTGGAGGAATGTGGTCACGGAAAGCGGCGGCGCCCCCCGGTGGGCTGGGTAGTCCCGTGCAGCCAAGGCCTCCAGGGACCGGCTGGGCTGCATACTGCCGATGTCCAGGGCAGAGATCTCGATAGACTGGCCTGGTAGCTGCTTGTGGGCCATATCCTCGTCCAGGAGGCTGCTCAAACGCTGGTGGAGGTTCACCTGCTCCAGGTTCACCTCTTTGCCCTGGAGAGAGAGATGGAGTGGAGTGGGATAAATAGGGATGTGGAGTGGGAGAAATAGGGATGTGGAGACGGGTTTAGTGGAAAGAGCGAATTAACGCAGTATAGTATAGTATGAAGTATAGTGAGAAATATGAAGTATTGTGAGAAGTATGGAGTATAGTATGGAATATAGTGAGAAGTATGGAGTATAGTGAGTAGTATGTAGTATAGTGAGAGGAGCAAAGATGTGAATGGGGAGGGAAGATAATGTCAGGAGAGAAGTAGGAGACAGGGAGAAATAAGTTTCAGTTAACAGTTGGTTTAACATCAGGACCCATTAGCTTCATGCAATGCAGTCTACTTAAACAATCAATATGCTGTTAGGAAAGCTAAACACTCCTCTCTCGTTTCCATTACATTGTCACTTTGAATTATGCTGCAATGACATGTCCATTAACTTCAGCATCAATCAAGTAACCCAAACGCTAGATCAAGACTATGCTATGATTTCAAACAGTGGACATCAAGACATTATGGCGTAGAGGCATTACCTTTATAAAACATTCTGAAACTCAAGTCAAAAATTACGGCATGCAATTGTGCAAAGGTAATGTATGCATGTTTCAAACGAGCATTAACCGGGATGTCTCTTCATTCAATAGAGTTCATTTATTGTCTCGTCAAATAAGGTGCACCTTTGTAACCCCATTGTATGAAGAACATCTGTATTTTCAGAAGACAGGCTCTGATGGACATACAATGCCAATGAATCACACATCATGAGTCAATGCGACCCAAAGGAAGGAAAAAGGGACATTTCTAAATCCTTTTCCCCTTTCTTTGCAGAATCAGGCATTAATGGGTCGACACATGTGAGAGAAGGAGAAGCCCAATAAATAACTCTTAGTTCCCAGGTGAATTCAACTCCTATGTTAAATGTGATACTTCTACATCATTCGGCTGCTCCTTGCCCTCCATACTGTAATACCATCCCGTCCGATCCCCATGCCATGCATCCATGGAAGCTATGGCCATTCTGGAGATGGACAAGACAACACGGCAATCAACAGCAGAGACCATGGGGGTGAGATGACCAATGAAGTGACCCCACCCGGCCCCCATGCCCCACCCCTGTCTGGCACAGCCAATGACGACCCAGTACGCCAGGCCTCTCCTGACCTGTGTCAAGAGCCTCTGCCTCCTCCCAGTCTCTCTCTCTGTCTGTCCATATGTCCCGCCTCCCTTCCGGTGAAGCGCTTGTTATGTCATTATATGTCAATGGACCAGAAACCCTTTCCAGACTGTAGTCCTTAGTCACCTGCCGGAGATCACAGACAACCAGACATAACCAACAGGGTACCTGTATCTGGACATTGACATATAATTGCAATAAGATGTCACTTGAGTAAAATGGCTTATAGGTGTATAGACTTAAATATGTTTTCACCTGAAAGAGTTGTCATAATGTCTACATGGGTTCATGCTGTCAGAGAGGTGGGAAAGTACCACAGATGCTCTTAGCAGTTCAAGAAATGTCGACCAGCGCAATGGCAATGGAGTACTCGACAACAATAACATTCAAATGTACTCATGTACTATCTAATACTCCAACAAGAATCAAACAGTACATTTTTTATGAATCATGCTTCTCATAATGACAGCAATATGCGGCTATTATGAGAGCTGCTATACACAAAAGACTGAATCCTATAACTTGAGATCGGTCACAGTAACACAAACTCTCACATACGCGTTCATTTGGGCAGAGCTTGGGTTTTCTGTATGTCAACAGACCTCAGGATAGGCCACATCCAGTGGGTCTTATTGCACTATTGGACTGTCAAGTCAAACAGGCATGTCAAGGCCTAGATTATGCATCATCTGTTGTTTTGCTCACACTTTAGTTTACGGATCCATGTCAAGCCTTAGTTTGTTTGGAACGCATCACGCAGATGGGCTGCCCAGTTGACTGCAATCAAGTGAAGTCAGAGCTCGAAAGCATTAAGACTGAATGGATGAGCTAAAGAGAGTGATTGTACAACTGAAACATGAGATCGACCCAGATGTACAATTTACGGTACGCCGTCTTGAATTTGTCACACTATCGCGCTATGTTTGCTGTCGTCATTTCCACTGCGATTATCATAATGACAATGGTAGTGAATCTATTCAGCCATAAAGCGGGTAATTAAGTAACTTTCCACTTGATAAAAATCCACATGAGAGAGAATCACAGTGACCTATTTTTGAGAGAGGAGCCTCAGAGAAGTCCCTACCAAAAACACCCCAACCTCTCTCCCAACATGAGAAGGAATGAATAGATCACATGATGGTCGGACTATCATCGTCAGGGCAGGGGCACACCTATTATAACTGGGTGTACTGCAGCTCTACTAAATCGGGGCTGGCGTCAGCGCCTGCAGGATCCATAAAGTAGAGTGTGGCAGTGGCATCTCTGGGCAGGACCGGGGGGCCCGGGGGTCTGGGTCTGGAACGGGGCCTTGGCGGGAACGGGAGGCCCGTGGCGGCCACCACGACCCGGTTCTGGGCTAGCAGGCTTGGGCCTGGGCCCGAGCCCTGGCCGGACGAGTTGTCAGTGGTCACCTCTTTGGGCTGCTCTCTCCGGCAGGGGTTGCTGTTCCACCATGTCTCCAAGGCGGCCACCAGGAGGGCCAGCAGGAGCCCCGCCGCCAGGATGCAGAAGACCCCGGCAAAGCTATGGAGCCGCAGGGCCTTCCCCTCTGGCTGGGATGTCGCGTGGCTGTCCAGGTCACAGCGGCCCTTCCTAGGCCACCACTTCTGCTTCAAGATGTCCAGGTCCCCTCTCTCCTGAAGCTCCAGGATTCTGGGGGGGGAAAGGATAGACGGGTGAGAGACAAGAGACGGAGTGAGAAGAATGGAGAGACAATGAGAAAGATGATGGTGGTTTGTTCACATAAGGGCTGCTTTCTCTGGAAATAATTAAAATGGACCATTGATAAATGTATGAACAAGTTCCATCAATCCCGATATTTCCAGTCGCTCCCTCGTCTTGGTTCCGTAGCTTCACTTAACTCATTTAGAGTGGGAGAAGGCAAGACATGGAAAATAGAGAGAGACAAAACAACACTGTCCTGGATAATCTAAGTAAATTAATTCAGGACACAAATAATGGATGACTATGGTAATATCCGTGCCTCGCTAAAATTGCGCTGGGGGATTACATAAAAGACAGTCCAATATCAGCCCTGACTAGAATTAGCTGAGATAATACCCTCACTGACTCAAGAGTCTCAAATCGAAACAAAAACATTTCAGACTGAAATATCCCCCTCTAACATGTAAACAGTTCATGTAATAGCAATGACTCTTAAGCTCATTGAAGATGACCATACCCAGAAGAACGATTAGCGCTGAAGTGTGCTGTATAACAAAGAAAAAAAAGGAAGAGGAAAGATGTGGCATTGACTTGTCGCATCAATTACTAATCTCTAACAAGAGCTACGAGACCAGTTCTGCGTAAACAAAAGAAAGGCAAATAATAGCAGCTTGAAAATAAATGAAGTTGCATATCAAGTTGAATAAGCCCTGTTGGAGAGATGTGCAAATGCTCCAGTCAGCTCATTAGTTAGCCAACATGGAGCAGCGAGGAGAGGGGGGAGAGAAGAGGAGAGGAGAGGAGAGAAGAGAAGAGAAGAGAAGAGAAGAGAAGAGAAGAGAAGAGAAGAGAAGAGAAGAGAAGAGAAGAGAAGAGAAGAGAAGAGAAGAGAAGAGAAGAGAAGAGAAGAGAAGAGAAGAGAAGAGAAGAGAAGAGAAGAGAAAAAAAGATACGAGAAGAGGATAAGAGAAGAGGACAAGAGAAGAGGAGAGACGAGAAGAGGAGAAGAGAAGAGAGGAGAACAGAGGAGGGGAAGAGAGGAAAAGAGAGGAGATGGATGTAGTGAAGAAGAATGATGGTGGCTGACTGGAAACAGAAGCGAGACAGTGAATCTCTCTCACTAGGGAGGATGTCGTTTGGCACGGTCATTATTCAACCTCTTCGGGAGTGACAAGCAAGTGTGTGCACGTATGCACACACGCACGCACACATGCATGCATAGTTGCATACACGCACACATGCATGCATACACATAGCTGGCACAACTTTTGCCACACACCCACCTTCAGCGAAAGAGATGCACTGCAGTAAAACCACAGAGAGTGAAACACCACAGCACCATATTGCTCCACATACTGTACAATATTATTGACCTGGTTTACTGTATGTCTTTAAAATCCAACATAATGACATTGTGTGTGACTTGTGGGCTAGCCAAAGAATTTAATCTAAAGTAGGAATCTATTGTGGTAGCTTGACACTTGACCTGATTTTTACGTGTCACTTGGCAGACAATTTTATGGCTATAGATTTAGAGGCTAGGCAATATATCTTTTGAAAATGTATTGCACATGATTTGACCCACAAACTGGCGCTTTTTAATCTAAAGGGCAAAATGAGGTGGAGAATGTGTCTCCATTGATTATCTGGTCAGTATTACTGTACTGTATGTCATATATGGATTGCCACTTAAGTATCACAATTCTTTGTTGAGATAACTTTGATATCGCCACACTGCCTCCTGAATTGATATTTAACTAACTAGATTGCCATTGAAAAGTGCCAGGTGGAATAAAAGATTTGTTAAATTGTTTTTGCCGTTGCAGGTGGGAAGCATTACACGACTCACTTAGCCCATGTTTCCGGACGCTAGCAAACATTTCTCTTGGGGTCCAATCCAAACAGTCATGTGTGTTTGCGTCTCATCCTCGATTCCCCAGTGAAACGTCACGGGGAAAAAGAGAAGATGTGGAGGAAACGAACGTGCGAAGCATAGGTTAGAAGAAATGGAACATCCCTGTTCACTCAGGGGCCATTTTAAAGTGAATATTGCTGCTTTATTGTGTACCGTTTTGTATGTGTATGATTGTTGTTTGTTTCTGTAACTGAGGGAAACCTCAGAAACTTAACATTTTAAATAAAGGTTGAAATTAAGTGCCGTTTGTGGGAGGAGCTCTACATGTTTAACAGCCTGTCAGAGATCTCTGGAAAACACTTCCGCATGAGGACACATATGTATCCTCCACTAAACCTCTATGTTTCCTACAGCTTTGGAACAGCTTTAAATATGGCGGCAATGTTTCAGGTTCCGAAATTGACTGGTTTGAATGGATGGTTGTCTGCATTTTCAATCCATTCAAATGCTTGTTACAAGGCAGTGTTAGATCATGCAAGGAAAGTCCATAGTTGGTGTGTCCATTGGGTGTGTGTGTGACACAAGGGAGAAAAAAGAGAAATAGTGAGTGACTGACAGGGTCGTTTGTTTACTAATGTTACCAGGCAGCCAGCTTGTAACACTATTACGCTATAGCTACATATCACAGCCAGTCAAATGAATGGAGCTGAACTTAAGATCCCAAATTGTTCGTACTCCGACGCATTCTATAGTACTGTGAGACTTTGGTAGTTTTTTGCTAACACAAGGCAATCATATTTGTGCTCACAGAAGGGAATGTCATCAAATTCCTATGGACTCACAACAGCCACCTGTTGTCAGGAGGCAGAAGTCTGTGTTCTAAAACGAAGGACTGTTGAACGTAGTCTTGTTTCTCTGATTCTATTTTCTGAAGAAGCTATATCATTGGCTTATAATTTACCAGTGATGTTGCTTGTTTCTTTCTGTTCTTGGTAGAATGTCTTAGCGTCTCCAGGCTACAGTATATTCTGCCCGTTGCAATGTACTTTTTTCCTGTTTGTTGCTTTGCTTGTTCACTTTTGAATACACCTCTGAAAGATGAATTCTACCTTTCATTATTGATGATTATCAGATAAATGCAACAGTACCTAACCATAAAATGATGGCCACTTATTGGTAAAACACTCACCCCGAAGTTGTTCAAATGGTCCAATTTGTAAAAACTTCAATGGAAAGTCTGATTCCTTGTAATATCTAGTTTCATATAAAACCATCATTTTCGCTCTAGTATTGAAATTGAGCCTGTGAAAGATTCTGATTATTTATTGTCACGTCAGTATATACCTTTTTCAGCATACAAGAGTGACATTATTTAGTCTTGGTTCCTCGACCGTGCAGCAGCAACATCAATAAAACAAGATAAGAAATAGAAATAGGATAAAGAATACGAGCAATACAAATAGTATAAAGTAGCAGCAGGAGACAATGTTGAAGTACAGTAGCTCTGAATATGGCTCCAAATATAGTGCAGTACAGCTTCAACTATAGTACAGTAATCAATTATGTGTGTAGTAGTGTGAGCAATGTGCGCATGGGGGCATACCCCAGTAAATGTGCATGTAGATTGTTTTTGTGATTTTGTGTTGTGTAAATCTCTTGACATCCATGTGGGTGTGTGTGAGTGGGCAGGCAGCAGTTTGGGCTTTATGGTTGCGGAATCGTCCGTTGTGTGGTTGGGGTGGATGGGCTCTTTAATAATCCTGCGGTCCTTTCTGACACATCGTCTGTTGTGTATTATGTCCTGGATGGAGGGCAGCTCACATTGGCTGATGTTCTGGGCTGTCCGCTCTGACTCTCTGCAGTGCTTTGCGGTTGATGGCAGATCAGTTTTTCATACCAGGCAATGATGCACCCTGTAGGGATACTCTCAGTTGTGCCTCTGTAAAAGGCCCTTATTATCTTGGGACCCATGCTGAATTCCTTTAGCCACCTGAGGTGGAAGAGGCATTGCTGTGCTTTCTTCACCATGTGGTCGGTGTGCTCATCCCATGTGATGTTCTCAGTGAACACTAAGGAACTGTTGACTGCTGACCCATTTATGTTAATGAGCTGGCTTCTCTCCTCTCCAGAGAGCAAAAGGACTTTAGTTAATGAACACATCCTGGATGGCACCAAGCATAATTGGTCATGAAACATACACCTCCCTCCCTTGCATGGCACCAAGCATAATTGGTCATGAAACATACACCTCCCTCCCTTGCCTTTCCGAGTTCTTTAGACCGGCCCGCACGATACATGGAAAACCCCATAGGTATGATGGAATGGTCTGGGATTTCTTCGGTCAACCATGAATCTGTAAAGTTGCAGTCCCTCATTCCCTGCAGGAAGGAGATCCTTGGTCTCAACTCGCCCAGCTCATTATCCAGAGATTGGATGTGAAGCAGAAGGCAATATAGGGCCCCACCAGCTCTCTTCCCTCGTCTCCACTGCTTGCGCTTTAGTACGGCTGCGTTGTATGGGTCCGCTGCAGTTCAGGTGAACAGGGGGTTCTTTCTGGAGAAAGTCCGGTTTGGGGTAAGTTATCGCCAAATCTATTATGTTCAGTAGTGAGTCTCTGTCATATCTTGAGGTTGCTGGCTACTTTAGAGGTAAAAGCAATACAAAAAAAACTCTAAAATAGGCAAGAAGCTGCTAGGTCATTGAGGAGTGCAAGACAAAGTGGCTGTATGCTGCGCCATTTTGGGCTTTCTCAGTAATGGTGGATGGTCGGTAATGCCAATATCGGCCCGATATATCAGTCAACCATTAATAACAGCTTGTATGGATTCAGATGTATGCTGGTGCATGTATACTATTTTCTTCCTTTTCATTTTTGCTTTCATTTTCAATGACAAAGATTATTGTTTCTACTGTATATCAATTAACATTGCAATTACCAATGTTTCATTATCAATGATTTCTCCTAATTTACTATATTTCCTGTGGGATTGTGGCAAGGCCAATATTAGTCTTAACCCTCCAGTCACCCATGTCGCAGTTCTGGTCAAAAAGCCTTTTTTTAACGTGTGTTTGTGGATAGGGTTGGCTAGATTTGATGTATATGGCAAAAAAGTAGCTCAGTATCACATCTTGTACTCACATTACAATAATCCATGTTTGTTTTTTTTAAAACAATCACTATTAACACGTTCAGTGCCGGCCATTAACATGGTAAAGCATGGTTAAATGCCAGCACCCACGTCAATGATAGCGTTGTGAACGCATAATCTCTGTCTTAAATTATGGCTATGTGTCTAATCTGCCTGTCGCTTATCAATGACTTGTTTGCAGTCAACATTGTCGAAACGGATTGTTTTTTAATCGGTTCATTTCCATTTTATAGCATTTTGAAAAGCCCTTGTTTTCAAGGAAAATATAAAGATTCCGTGATAAAAGGCATTTACTGGAATATTCTGGCATACACAAACACGTTGTCATTTTTCGGCCTATTTATGAATCGTTTTCAAATAAACGCTAGATTATCGATAGTATATGTGTACATATGCACGCTATAGAGGCGGGCTGAAAAATCGATTCTCTCATTTCCTCATCAGCGATCACAGCCACACACACACACACACGCATAGGGCAAACGCTTATATATAGGTGAAAATAGCTCTGATTATCCTAAGACTGGTAAAATAAATTCCTTACCTGAGATCAGATGTTATCCAAAAAGATTATTCCAATTCCTGATCGCCATTCCAAATATCGATCACGCTTATTGATTACAGTATTGGGTACTGTAAATACATAATCCACGTGTTTTCCGGGCCGGCGAGCACAATGGATTCTTCAGTTGGCTTGAGGGAAAAGTAAAATGAGGAAACTGGCCACCCCCCCTTCGTCAGTGTAAAGTAATGGGGTGCAGTTACACAGGGAGAGACGATAGGGGGCGGTATCTTCCAAATTGAGCTCAGAGAGACTCTGCAGCACTAACCCGAGGCTCGATTGATGAAATATGAATTCAAATCGCCAATAAAAAAAAAAGACAAACAAACGCTATATAGCGTCGGGGGCACTCAAAGGTCAAGTCAAGTCAAGTCAAGAGTTTTAATTGTCACGGCATACAAGTATACAATGAAATGCGGGTGGTCTTGCCCGCGACGATGTGCAATACAGTGGTACAACATATAATAGAATCCAATAAGTGTGCGTGTGTGCGGCGTGAGTGTGTGCCCGCTCGTGTTAAAGTGGCTGCTAGTGTGTGAGCGTGCACAGCGTGCGTGTCGTGTGTGTGCTCGTGTGTGCTTGTGTGTGGATAGTTCAGTGTTCTGTGGCACTCAATGTTCATTGTTCAAGGCTCTGATGGCCTGGGGGAAGAAGCTGAGCGTAAGCCTCTCCGTCCTAGTAGCTGGGGTTCGCAGGCGTCTGCCTGACCTCAGCAGCTGGAACAGGCTGTTATTGGGGTGGTGGGGGTCTTTCATTATTCTGCAGGCTCTGGATTTGCACCTGTTGTTGTATAGAACCTGCAGGGGAGGTAGCGCAATACCCGTGGTACACTCGGCTGAGCGCACCACTCTCTGTAGGGCCTTCTTGTCCTGTGCCGTGCTGTTTCCATACCAGGCAGTGATGTTTCCGGTCAAGATGCTTTCTACAGCTCCTGAGTAGAAGGACTGGAGTATCTTCCCCGATACTCTGAACTTCCTTAACTGTCTCAGGTGGTAGAGGCGCTGCTTCGCTTTCTTTACTACTGTGTCTATGTGTGTTGACCATGTCAGATCCTCTGAGATGTGGACCCCCAGGTACTTAAAGCTGCTCACCCTGTCCACGGTAGCCCCGTTAATCATCAGTGGTGTGTGTGTCTCCTGCTGTCCTCTCCTATAATCCACGATCAGCTCCTTGGTTTTACCAATGTTCAGGAGCAGGCTGTTGTCCTGGCACCAGCGTTCCAGTACCTCAACCTCCTCCCGGTAGGCCTTCTCATCGTTGTCCGAGATCAGCCCCACCACCACCGTGTCGTCTGCGAACTTCACTATGGAGTTGGAGCTGAACTTGGCCACACAATCGTGTGTGTAGAGTGAGTACAGCAGGGGGCTTAGAACACAGCCCTGGGGGGACCCGATGCTCAGGGTGATGGTGTTGGAGGTCTGACCCCCCACCCTGACCGCCTGGGGTCTTTCACTCAGAAAGTCCAGTACCCAGGCGCTCAGGGCGGAGCTCAGACCCAGCTCGATCAGCTTGTCCACCAGTCTGGTGGGGACTATGGTGTTGAACGCTGAGCTGTAGTCAATGAACAACAGTCTCACATAGCCCCCCTTCTGACGGTCAAGGTGGGAGAGAGTGCTGTGCAGTACCTGGGAGACCGCGTCGTCAGTGGACCTGTTTGTCCTGTATGCAAATTGCATAGGGTCAATATCACTGGGGAGGGAGGCACAAATGTGGTCCTTGACCAGCCTCTCGAAACATTTCATGACCACAGAGGTGAGTGCCACCGGTCTGTAGTCATTTGGACATGTTGGGGAGGGTTTCTTCGGTACAGGGATGATGGTAGACATCTTGAAGCAGGCAGGGACCACTGACTCCGCCAGGGATTGATTAAATATGGCGGTGAACACCGGGGCAAGCTGGTTGGCACACGACTTAAGTATGCGTCCTGTTATACCATCTGGGCCAGCAGCCTTCCTGGTGTTCACCTGCATAAATGCTCTTCTCACACTGTGTTCCGACAACGAGAGAGCGCCCCCGCCCCCCCGCGGTTGCCCCCCCCCCCCCTCCACAACAGCCGGCGCGCCAGTGACGTCACTAGCCAGAGGGCTAGCGGCGACACTGTCTACACCGAACCGAGCGTAGAAGGAGTTGAGTTTGTCCGCGAGAGAGGCGTCGTCGCTCCCCATTGAGGGGGCGCTGACTTTGTAGTCAGTTATTGTCTTCAGTCCCTGCCACAAGCCTCTTGTGTCGTTTTGTGCCATTTGTGTCTCCAGTTTATCAGCATATGTCCTCTTAGCAAGTTTAACAGCCTTGCGCAGAGTGTAGACTGAAGCCTTGTACTCTGTAGTTCAGGGCTGCTCTAATAGTACTGTCCACCCAAGGTTTCTGGTTTGGGAAAACCTGCACCTTTTTCGTGAGGACAATACTGTCAGCTACTGTTGTTATGTAGCTCACAACGGTATCAGCGTACTCGCTGACGTCACTGGCGCTTCCTTGAAACATGTCCCAGTCCGTGTCTGTGAGCGCATCCTGGAGCGTGGCCTCTGATTCGTCAGACCACTTTTTTGTCTCACGTGACACGACGGCGTCACGTGATCTTTGTTTGTATGCAGGGATTAAAAAAATGGAGTCGTGATCGCTCGCGCTTGCAGCACCCATCAATGGCGGACGGCTCTGAACGGGGTGTAACAATGGTCGAGTGTGTTCCTCCCCCTCGTGGAGCAGGCGATGTGCTGAAAAAAGGACAGCATCACTTAAGGTTGTACATCACCTAAGGTCGGCATGAACTAACGACAAAACTCGTCCGTGGCACTCAATGTGTTAAGCGTGTGAACAACAAGTGTGTGACGTACGTGGGTTGGTCATTATCATTATTACTGTATTTGTGACACCATGTGAACATCAGGTTAGTATAGGTAATATTATGTTATTTATGTGGTGTGTGTCTTGGTACTATTGTACTAATTCCCTTTTCTTTTTCCCTTTGCCAGGTGCCGCTCGTCCCTCCTCTGAAGAGTGCTGATTGCCTGATGGGTGGCAGCTGACGGCAATCGCCTCAAGGGACGGGTGGATAAAGCTCCTCACTGTGTCATTTGCCAGTGACCAAGTGGAGTGAGGTTGCCTCCGTTTGCCACTATTGAGTGTATTATTGTATTGGCCTTTTTATGTCAATTGCCACTGTGTGTGTGGACTATTAATTATGTGCTGCCTGTGTAACAGAGGCAACTCGCCCCTGCCACGAATTCGACCATGCCTTGAGTGGGAGTCGAACCCCAGGCGTCCGCACTGCGGGCGACATCACAAACCGCTGCGCCAAGAAAGGAATTCCCTCCTAAGCGCTCAGTTTGGATGCCTCTGGGGAGTGAGTTTTACACCCGTTACACTCACCCCCCCTAAACTCACACCACCCAAGGCATCCGGGTCACGGCACCAGTGTAACAGAGGCAACTCGCCCCTGCCACGAATTCGACCATGCCTTGAGTGGGAGTCGAACCCCAGGCGTCCGCACTGCGGGCGACATCACAAACCGCTGCGCCAAGAAAGGAATTCCCTCCTAAGCGCTCAGTTTGGATGCCTCTGGGGAGTGAGTTTTACACCCGTTACACCTGTGTGGATCAAACCCTGTGTGGGGTATATATACTGTTGGCCCTGTTTTGCCATTTGCCACTCTGTATGGGGTATGTATATTGTTGGCCGTTTTAGATTCATCCTACACTGTGAGCTATATTGTTAGAGTGGTGATTCATCCTACACTCTAAACATTGGGGTTAAAGTGGTGTTCATCCTACACTGTGAGCTACATGGTTAGAGTGGTGTTTCTTTGTATAAACAGGTAAGCTATTAATTATGTGCTGCCTGCGTGGACCAAACCCTGTGTCGGGTATATATACTGTTGGCCCTGTTTTTCCATTTGCCACTCTGTGTGGGGTATGTATATTGTTGGCCGTTTTAGATTCATCCTACACTGTGAGCTATATGGTTAGAGTGGTGATTCATCCTACACTCTAAACATTAGGGTTAAAGTGGTGTTCATCCTACACTGTGAGCTACATGGTTAGAGTGGTGTTTCTTTGTATAACCAGGTAAGCTTGATTGTGTCTTATGGCACTTATGGTTATTTGTAAATATCCCTAATTATCTTATTGCTGGGTGGTTCCCAGACTGCCAACCACGTGGCATGTGGTTGTGTGTTTAGTGTTTGACTGATTGTCTTATTATTATACTTACCTTGTTTGTTCTCCCCTTACCCTTTTCCCTGTTTGTCTATTTGTTGTGGGTTTCATTCCCCTCTTGTATTATGTAATAAATATCATTTACCTTTTGAAAACGCATTTGTTTATTTCTTACCTACCGGGACCTGTGCTTAAAGCACTCACTGGACGTGCTGGTTTCATGTACAGCCCGGTCCAGGTATTTGGTATTAGGTCATCAGACCTTTGTACATGACAAAGTGTCACACCTTTTACCCTAGTCACAGAACTGGACAGGCACCATAACCCGAACCCTAACCCTAATTTAAGAAATAGTAAATGAATAAATATTCAATATGTACGGTGGGGACTGAAGTTAATAATGATATTCATGAAAAAGGGTTAAAAGGAAATCGACACACAGAATAACATAACAGGCCATTTGGTGGATGCTTTTATCCAAAGTACCACACACCATGATTCAACACATTTATTTTTTTCACGTGGGTGGACCCAGTGGCAAACCCTTACCTGGACAGTGTCAACCCATTATCAGCATACAGGTGTGACTGTACTTACTTCTGGGAGAAGAGGTCGCGGTAGGGGCTGCCATGCTGCAGAGCCATGCCGTACCCTCTGCTACTCATGCTGTTGCCTGTCACTGTGAAAGAGCAGTCGTCATCTGTCAGCGCCGCGTACTCCACTACAGCCATGTCCCACAGGAAGGCAAAGGATTCCCTCTTTGCCTGAATGGGACACACACACACACACACACACACACACACACACACACACACACACACACACACACACACACACACACACACACACACACACACACACACACACACACACACACACACACACACACACACACACACACACACACACACACACACACACACACACACAGTTTATCACAGCCATTTAAAGCTGAAGTTCAAAGTTTATAGTTTATGCTTCAACCATTAAGTGAGTGAGTGAGTGAGGTGAGTGAGGTGAGTGAGTTGAGTGAGTGAGTCATCCATGAGTTCATGATACTGCTGGTCTATGAGGTGCTTTGGATCTAAAAACAAGGGGAGAATTACAAGTGTCCATTCTGATTGCCACTAACATTTACACAGCCAGAAGGAGTCAGTCTAAAGTACTGTGTGGTACTATACTATAAAACACAATGTTAGATCCAAATTAAACAAATCACCTCACCTGATGATCTCGCCAATAACCTCAACACCACCTTGTCTGCCTCGCTCAACACACTGGTCCCTCTCAAAGAAAACACTTTTCCCTTCAACATCCCTACACCCTGGTTCACACCTGAGGTCTGCACAATGAAACAGACTGGTCCGCCAATTGCAATGACTCACAGAGATTTCATCTTCACTGTCCACCCAAGAAGCCTCCAAACTCCACCTCTCCACTTACAAAGATGCCCTCACCGCTGCCAAGTCTGCCTTTTTCTCTACCATCATCACTGATTCCAGCTGGAACCCTCAAGCCCTCTTCTCCACCGTGAACAATCTCCTAATTTTTTGCAGACAAAATCACCACTATTAATAAATCACTGTGCCTGTGCCTGACGCAGCAGCCCCTATTCCTGCACCTCTCTTCTCCATCCCTCTTGACCTACTCCCCCCCCCCCCCCCCATGCTGCCTCTCCCTGTTTGCTCCACCTGCCCTCATCTCTAAACTCATCAGCTCATCCAAACCCACAACCTGCTCCCTTGACCCCCTCCCCAGCCCACTGCTGAATACATTCCTCCCTGTCCTCTGCCCCAATCTCTACCCCTCCCCACCTCACTGCTGAATACATTACTCCCTGTCCTCTGCCCCAATCTCTACCCCTCCCCACCCCACTGCTGAATACATTCCTCCCTGTCCTCTGCCCCAATCACAGATGGTGCGGTCAACACTGGTCGCCGTCGGGTTAGCTCAGCAGCGATTGTGCATACTTTTTGTTATTGTGTTTATTTTTAGTACTTTTTTTTATAGAAACAACACTGGCATCGACGATATACGATCGCCAGTCATTGATTGCGTTAAACTCCGGCCTGAAAGAAGGGTTTAACAACACTTTTTGCCAAGGCTGGCCACCGGAGATTCGGCGCGACAACAACAAAGGAAATGGCTGTGCGACCAAACGTAAACACAGAGGATGCAGAAGTGGAATAAAGAAGAGACTGAAAGGTTCTCCTTACCGCCCAGGTATCCCTTCAATCCTGCTGGCAAACGTCCGGAGCATGGAGAAAAAGATCGATGATCTACGAGCGAGGGTCTGTTTTGACCGGAACGTGAGAGATTGCAATATTATGTGCTTTACGGAGACATGGCTCAAAGCATCCACTCTGGACCACATAATATCTCCGTCCGAGTCCTTCTCAGTCTTTCGAGCAGATCGTACAGAAGAGTCCGGGAAGAGCATTGGAGGAGGACTACTTCTTCTGACCAATAACAACTGGGTCAATCCGAAGGAGGTAAATATTCTGTCCCGTTCATGCTCACCGGACCTAGAGCATTTGTTGGTTCAATGTCGCCCGTTTCACCTCCCCAGAGAATTCACTGCCATTATCATGATGGCGGTGAACATGCCTCCACAGGCCAATACTGCCAGGCAGGGCCGTCTCAGGGGGTGTGCGAGCAGTGCGGTCGCACAGGGCCTCGCGGGAAGGGGGGCCTTGCAAAAAAAAAAAAAAAAAATGTTTTTTTTAATTTTTTTTGCGAGGCCCCCCTTCCATTTTTGCAAGACCCTTTTTCATCACAGACCTAAAATCTAGTTTTGCTTATATGCTTATATATTTCACATTAGACACGTTTGTAGAATGTGTCTGACTTGTTCCTGGCTCTGCGGCTCTGCAGACTGCAGATACACTATTGGAGCTCTGGGGCTCTGCAGCAGACATACTATTGGTTTCAACGAAGGGAGGGGTTACATGTGTACAGTCGGCCGGCCGGCGTCAGCTGCGTCTGACTATTTCGCGCGTGCAGCATTGGAGGTTATGCCAGCCAAGACGAAGAGGATGGTCGTTCGGCAGATGGACTGAAGATGAAAGTTGTTGCATGTTAGAAAGTTCAGTCAAGCTAGCCATGTCGGCTTAGCTAAAGGCAGGGACAGCTAGTTAGCTTTAGCTACATTATAATATCGAGTGCTAACGTGTGGTTCAGTCGGGATAGCCATGTCGGCTAGTAGCTTAGCTAAAGGCTAACTAGCGTTAGCTAACCTAGAGAGAGTGCGTGCAGCATTGTTATGCCAAGATGAAGAGGACGGTCGTTCGGCAGATGAACTTCGTCAACTGCACGCGGTTGTCTCCATCCTCTTGGACGTTTGGTGAGTTTTTAATGCACTTTATTCTATTCCCGCCGTGGAGATATCTCTCTCTCTCTCTCTCTCTCAGGCCGGCTAGCTATCGTGGCTACGTTATGTTGGCTAACGTTATGTGGAGCCAGCGGGCCGGCTAGCTATCGTAGCTGACGTTCTGTTAGACCAGCGGGCCGGCTAGCTAACGTAGCTAACGTTATAATGAGCCAAGCGGGCCGGCTAGCTAACGTAGCTAACGTTATATTGAGCCAAGCGGGCCGGCTAGCTGTCGTAGCTAATGTTATATTGAGCCAAATCAGGCCGGCTAGCTAACGTAGCTAACGTTATATTGAGCCAAAGCGGGCCGGCTAGCTAACATAGCTAACGTTATATTGAGCCAAAGCAAGCCGGCTAGCTAACGTAGCTAACGTTATATTGAGCCAAACGGGCCGGCTAGCTGTCGTAGCTAACGGTGTGTACCTGGTGTCAGTACCTGGCTACTCTATTTGCAGTTAGCCTCCTTAGCTGATGTCGGCCGTTGGCTCCTTGCTACTTTGTTTTCTCTGGTATAGATCCTCTTCTCTTTGGATTTAAGTGTTGATCTTTGTCCTTTTGGATCTATGTATATTCATGTTGCCTTTGAAGTTATCTTTTCCTTCTGTTTTGTTCTTCCATTAAAAGTTGAATATCCTTTAGGGGCTCATCTTAGCTGTCTTGCTTATCTCTCTCCCTCTCTCTGTCTGGACCACAGACTCTCTCTGTCTGGATCATCACAGACTCTCTCTCTCTCTCTCTCTCTCTCTCTCTCTGAGCATTGCATTGCTTATAGTTGTCAATTGTGTCGGTCAGTTCATTGCAATTTTTCCTTCAGTCACATTTAGTTTTATCCTGCACCTGGCCTAAAACAGGTTGGATGTGCACACAGCTGCTCTACTGTGTTTGTAGCAGAGCAACCATACCTGGAGCCTTGTAAACAAAGACATCAACACTAGAGTGTGTACTTCTATCTACACAGTACAGCCAAAGCATTCCCATTGCTAGGCAAAAACTCCACCTGTTTTCTACACTGCTTCTTCCCTTGCTGGATTTTCTGCATTACTGCCACTTGTACATGTGTGTTGTGGAGAAATTTGTACAGTGTTACAAAGCGATAACACTGGATATTGACTGTAGAACGGGAGCTCTCTCTCGCTCTCTCTCTCTCTCTTGCTATATGTTGACTGTATCATGCCCAGCCTCGGGCAGCGCTATTATTTAAGAATATGTTGACTGTATGAAAAAACTTATTTTTCCCTTTAGGGGGGGGGGGGGGGGGGGGGGGCTCGCGTTTCAATCTCGCACAGGGCCTCGCATTTCTCCCAGGCGGCCCTGCCTCCAGGGCACTGGTGGATCTACAAGGCCACCTAACTAAACAACAGATTAAACACCCAGATGCAGCCATGATAGTAGCCGGCGACTTCAATCAAGCGAACCTGAAGAAAGTGATTCCATCCTTTTTTCAGCACATCGCTTGCTCCACAAGGGGAGGAAATACGCTGGACCATTGTTACACCTCATTCAAAGCCGGTTACAGGGCAGTACCGGCCCCTCCTTTAGCTGGAGAATCGAGTACATCAGACCACGACTCCATATTGCTTATTCCTGCCTACAGGCAGCCATCACGTGACGCTGTCGTGTCACGTGAGGTAAAGAAGTGCTCCGACCAATCAGAGACAGCGCTACAGGACTGGCGTATGTTTCAGACAAGCTCCAGTGGCGTCAGCGAGTTCGCGGATGTGGTTGTTAGCTTTATAGCAACACTAGCTGATAGTATTGTCCCCAGAAAGACGGTCCGAGTCTTCCCGAACCAGAAACCGTGGGTTGACAGTACTATCCGAGCGGCTCTGAAAACTCGCACCACTGCTTACAACCTGGGCAGAGCGACAGGAAACATGGAGGAGTATAAGGCTACAGTCTATACTCTGCGCAAGGCTGTTAAACTTGCTAAGAGGACGTACGCTGATAAGATGGAAGCACAAATGGCCCAGAACGACACAAGAGGCTTATGGCGAGGACTACAGACGATAACTGACTACAAAGACAACGGCCCCTCAATGGAGAATGCCGACGCCTCTCTCGCGGACCAGCTCAACTCCTTTTAGGCACGGTTTGGTGCTAGCTCACCGGCTAATGACGTCACTGACGCACCGGCTGTCGTGGAGGGGGGGCATCCACGGGGGGGCGGGGGGACTCTCTCATTGACGGAACACAGTGTGAGAAGAGCATTTATGCGGATGAACACCAGGAAGGCAGCTGGCCCAGATGGGATAACAGGACATATACTTAGGTCACTTTCTCACTCACTCTATTCGTTTCTATTTCGTTCCGTTCCGCCCGTGCCGAGATCTGATCCGAACCCCCCCCCCCCTCCTCTCCCCCCTCTAGTTTGTGTACACACTTCATTCTGGGTGCGCTCTGGGTTTTGTTTACGGTTTGCGTTTTGAGCTTGTAAGCTTGCCGTAGTCGATGAGCAAAAGCACGGATGGGAGGGAGGGAGGGATATCGGTAGCTTGGATAAGTAGCCTAGCAAGCCAGCTAATAACACAGCAGCCTACTGCCAAACAGATCCCTCTCGCACTCGCTCATTGCTGTTGCACTAGAGGAGCGCTGCTGCTGCTGCTACAAATCACGACACCCCCCCGGCTATTGTCGATGATGTCACGCTCGAAATGTAAACACAGGAAGTGTTCACACGGAGAGTGGAGAATGGATGTTGATATAAAGATACAAATAACTAATAAATATGAAGCTATATTTGAACCTCTGTTGTCAAGCCTTGTCAATATAACCCACCCCCTTTTCTCACGAATGGAACTCTGTTGTAGAGCCCGCTTTTGATCGTTTTGCAGGGTTAACAATATCGCTAAGCTAACGGCTAACGCTAACGTTACTACACATGCAACATACTAGTAACATTGCTCGCAATCGCATCGATTATATTGAATGTCATTGATCTACTGGTCGACCGAAAATGTAAACGGGAATGTCTTAACACGACTGCGGACTCTGGATGTTGATATAAAATGAACAAATTGCCAATAAATATGAAGTTATATTTTATCACGAATGGATGGTGTTGTAGAGTCCGCTTTTGAGCGTTTTGAGCGATCTACTGGTCGACCACGGCCGACTTGTTGGGCACCACTGGTCTAATAGAAATAAATGCATTCGAACAAATGTATAGACATAGCAATGGCAAACAACATTTATGACGTTATGTCAGCACCAGGCGCCACGCCCGTGAAAAGGTACAAGCTCGCAAAGCCACACCCCCCGTTCTCCCGGGACCGACCCCGAGACCACCTCTGCCAGCTGGTCCCGTTCAGCGGGGGGTGAAACGATTCAGCGCCGACTCGCACCCCAAAAGTGGTGAGTGAGAACACTGCCCCCCGTGCTCCGGGACGGTGATTCGATACAAAAGGCTGAGTGTGAAAGCCCTCTAAAGTCCTGTGCTAACCAGCTAGCCCCTGTGTGCACCACCATATTTAATCTATCCCTGGCTGAGTCCGTGGTCCCTGCCTGTTTCAAGGTGTCTACTATAATACCGGTACCAACAAAATCCTCCCCAACAGGTCTTAATGACTACAGACCGGTGGCACTCACCTCTGTGGTCATGAAGTGTTTTGAGAGGCTGGTTAAGGATTACATTTGTGCCTCCCTCCCCAGTGATATGGACCCTATACAATTTGCATACAGGCCAAACAGGTCCACTGACGATGCGGTCTCCCTAGTACTGCACAGAACCCTCTCTCACCTAGACTGCCAGAAGGGGGGCTATGTGAAACTGTTGTTCATTGACTATAGCTCATCGTTCAACACCATAGTCCCCACCAGACTGGTGGACAAGCTGATCGAGCTGGGTCTGAGCCCCACTCTGAGTGCCTGGATACTGGACTTTCTGAGTGAAAGGCCCAGGCGGTCAGAGTGGGGGGTCAGACCTCCAACACCATCACCCTGAGTATCGGGTCCCCCCAGGGCTGTGTTCTGAGCCCCCTGCTGTATTCACTATACACACATGATTGTGTGGCCAAGTTCAGCTCCAACTCCATAGTGAAGTTTGCGGACGACACAGTGGTGGTGGGGCTGATCTCGGACAACGAGGAGAAGGCCTACCGGGAGGAGGTTGAGGTACTGGAATGCTGGTGCCATGACAACAGCCTGCTCCTGAACATTAGTAAAACCAAGGAGCTGATCGTGGATTTTAGGAGAACACAGCAGGGGACACACACACCACTGAGGATAAATGGGGCTATCGTGGACAGGGTGAGCAGCTTCAAGTACCTGGGGGTCCACATCTCAGAGGACCTGACATGGACAACACACATAGACTCAGTCGTAAAGAAGGCGAAGCAGCGCCTCTACTACTTGAGACAGTTAAGGAAGTTCAGAGTATTGGCTGTAGAGAGCATCTTGACTGGAAACATCACTGCCTGGTATGGAAACAGCACGGCACAGGACAAGAAGGCCCTACAGAGAGTGGTGCGCTCAGCCGAGCGTACCACAGGTATTGCACTACCACCCCTGCAGGCCTTATATAACAAGAGGTGCAAATCCAGAGCCTGCAGAATAAGGAAAGACCCTTATCACCCCAACAACAGCCTGTTCAAGCTGCTGCGGTCAGGCAAACGCCTGCGAACACCAGCAACTAGGACAGAGATACTTCGGCTCAGCTTCTTCCCCCAGGTCATCAGAGTCTTGAACACTGAACTCTCCACACACAAGCACACATGAGCACACACACAACACACACACTGTATACGCTCACACTTCTTTAACTCCAATAAAGTGCTCAAGTGATCAACATTCGGAGTTTCCTTGTCAATTTCAATGTCCATCTGATTCAATACTTGCGTAATAACACCTCTGATTACGCCCTGCTTTCGTCTCATTCTTCACCCATTCTAGAGCTATCCAAAACGTTCATATCTCCGGGTTTCGGCAGTCGATTTCCTCATGATTTAAATCAATAGACTTGTTTGAGATTGGCGAGGCCTGCGCAGGCCTGCTCAGGCGCGCTACCTCACGCTGGGTTGTGAATGACAAGTGAACTCATTCCTGCCTGCTTGCCTGAACTTATATAGAGAGCACATCTCCGCGCAAATAGAAACACGTATATGCTGACCTGGCCTGCTTCGGTGTTCAGTGGCCTGACTGCGGGCACAAACAAATACTAATTTTTAAATAAAAAAAGCATTTTCCAGTCCGTCAGGGCAGCCAGGCCATGCCAGTCTGCCAGGCCACCGGGAAAACTCCCGGTGCTCCCGATGGCCAGTCCGCTAGTGTGATCATATATAGATATAGATGTATTTATTGCTCCATCTCCGCCCACTAGAAACATGGGAACTCTCTAACCCCAGTCCCCAACCCCCCCCCCCCCCCCCCCCCCCCCCCCCCCAATTTCTCTGAGTGGTTGTCTCGTAGTGCTGACCAAGGTGGTGGATGTCTCTGGGTCTTGGCCAAGATTGCAGTGACTGTTCTATGTGCACCACAGAGGCCATGGATCAGCTTCTTACCATCTTCTGTCCGTGGTCTGTCAACGTGGTTTAGGCGTGGAGTTCATTGCTGGTACTTAAGTACTTCTATTCTAATCACATAATATGCTTACTACATATGTCTACAAATGATGTGTCATACTTTGAAATCTGAGAATGTTTTGAATATCATATATTCATTTAAATCTTGTAAAGCAGTCTGTTGTCTACACTCAAGGGGAGAAAATGCCTCTCAAAGATTTTCACACTTCAGCTAGTTTGGGGGGGGGGGGCGTGGACAACTACCCTCACCTGAATGCGTCCATCGTTAACGACTCTCCCTGTGTGAATGCCTTTACCTGGCTCAGTGAATCTGAATCCCAGCACGCAGCTCTATTCAGATGCAAAAACAAACCCAGCCCCCACCTCTCCTCTGTGGAGAGGACAAACTGTTTCAAAACTTACAATTAGAGTTATTATATCTGTTCGCTGTTATACTAAATATGTTCTTCAACTCTCGAACTGTAGTTATATATAAAAAATTTAAAAAAACAAAAAAATAAATACAAAATGTATTGTGTCTCTCTGTCATTTCACCCTGGCGACTTGTAGGCGTCATCACCAGACTGGGTCACGTATATGCTTACCAATTGTATCTATTGCTATGTCCGCCTATCACAATCATGCAAACTGTCTAATGCCTGTCACGTCTCCCTGTCTGTGTTGGACGTCCTGTGATGATGACCGGGAGGATGCGACCCTCTCTGCACCGCCCCTTTGCCTCAAATAGATCCGCCATCAGCTCTATTTTTTATCTTTCAAAATGTTCATTTGCTATTGCATGCACTTATCTGTGTTTCATTACACATATGAGTGCATGCTTACCAACTGTTTCGCCTGTTTTATAGCAACACTACTATCACCGACATCTAAGAAGGGAGATCCCCCTTGAATGGCCCTTCTAAGGTTTCTCTCCTCCACACTGCCTGTGGTGCATTTTTTCCGATTGCTAGGTTTTAGTGATTTTTTCCTTACCTTTGCGTGGGGTATGTCTGGGAGTGTTGCATTGATTTAGCATTTATTTTAAATTTTTTGGACGTTATGGCGTTTTTGTTTTGTTCTTGATTTATTGTGATGTTTCTTCTTGACTCGTTTAAAGAAGACGTGTCCGGCCCATGGGGACATTAACGCGTGTTGTCGGGCCTTACAAATAAATTTGATTTGATTTGATTTATACTGGTTATAGGTATACATGATCATATATAGATATGGTGGTCTGTGTGACTGTGCTTGGTGGTTATAGGTATGAATGATCATATGGATTGATCGTTTTCAAACATTACCGACGTAACCAAACCTTTTACAGCCACAATAGACAGCACAATAAAAACACCTGCTGCCTCATGGTAATCCTTGTATCAAGACACATCTCCATTCCTATTTTATTTAATCTTTTTTGGTAGTGAAAATGGCTACCCATTTGTTTACGTTTGGATCAACAAATTGGACCTTTATGTCAACGTTTTTCCCGTGTACATAGCCCGAATGAGGATGATCCAGGGACTTGGACTGACCTTTCTGATGCCCTCGGAGGGACTGGAGACGGAGTTGTCCTGGCCGCTGTTCTTGTTGATGGTCCTCCAGAGCTCAGCAAAGGTGCTGTCCTGCTCCAGAGGGTTGGTGCCTTTGGCCCGGAAGTACTCGTACACAGCCGAGTCCCGCACCGTCCCATACACCAGGTCCACCTGCTTGGACAAGTCCTGGAAGGACCTGGAGGCAGGGTCACAGTAGCAGAGTGGGGCGAATTAGTTGAACAACCTTGAAGTGGATGTTATTTGTGAGCACATACCTTTTTTTTATTTATTTCCAGTCAAGTAGAAAGCTAACATGATGAGGGCCATAATAGAACAGATAGGGAGGCAATGGAAAAGGTTCAAGCCCACTTTAGTGCTGTACATGCTAATGATTTCCACACAAAAAATATGTATATATGATCAATTACTAGTAGTTTCATAGAATTTGGAGTGTAGGCAGTGGTGTTTTGACATACTGATAATACTCCCCATGTTTACAAGAGCCCAGAAGATACACGTTGTGAACTCAGTCGGTATCGATTATGGACGTGATAAGATCTTACCCCGGGGATGTTCTAATAGTGTTCACAAGCCCTGATAAAATGTTCAGCCTGTTCAACCACTCACAGCTTAGGAGCCAATTACAACAACAGGTGGTGAGTAAATGGCTCCAGTTGAGGGCTGAGAGTGCAATGTTTGTAGGTGTGATATGGCCACTGCAGCCATCTGGCATGCCCTGACCATGCGCAGATAATAAGCATTCTTATACAATAATGTTTACACAAAAATCACAACATGATTATAATTGGGGTTTGCCTGGAATATAATACGAACAGCGATCTACTAAAACAATTAGCTACACGTTTGACTGTTGCTAGATTGGGATGCTCGCCATGTCAGCCTGCATGTGCTCATATTTCTCGAGTAAATTGACACACCAAAGACAGCGTGTTATGCAGCAGATTGGTTTCAATCCAATTACCTAAAGGTGAGAATACATGAATAGCTCATCTCAGGATAATGACAGTAGACTAAATCAGGCAATTAGCAGCCTGCCTGGTGTGCTGGTAGAAAATACAAGAAAAAAAACGACAGAAAAAGGCGTTTCACAGCCTGTTCATTCTGTTCTGTTCAACAGCAGTTGCATTGCAATGCACTCCATTGCATTAAATGTGTTGCTTAGATAAAATGTGTTTCCCAACAGAGCTTTACTTTTATGAGAGTGGGGACGGTTGCCTCTGTGCAGCTGGAGCTATATATTTACCATGAACCACTATGGGATGAGATCAAATCAAATCAAATTTATTTATAAGGCCCGACAACACACGTCAATGTCCCCATGGGCCGTACACGTCCTCCCCAAACAAGTCAAGAAGAAACATCACATCAAATCAAGAACAAAACAAGAACACCACAAGGTCCAATTTTTTTTTTAAATAAATGCAAAATAAATAAAAGCAACACTCCCAGACATACCCAACGTGAAGGTAAGGAAAAGGAAAAACTCACTAAAACCTAGCAATAGGAGGGGGTTACCAGACATGGGAGCAAATACATCCTAACTAAACTAGACAGATTAATCTAAGGGTCAGACCCCGATCAGGTGAGATCAGGGTAGGTTGAAGGAGAGAGAGAAAAGATGGGTCTTAAGCAGGGATTTAAAAGCTTCGACAGAGCAGGCGCCCCTGATGACGGCAAGTAATTTGTTCCACAGGTAGGGAGCGCGGTAGACAAAGGCTCTGTGGCCGGGGATTTCTTTTTAACCCGTGGGGGTCGATAGGAGCCCCGCATTTTGTGAGCGCAGAGCAAGAGCGGGCGAGTATCGAGAGATGAGATCGGATAGATAGAGCGGTGCAAGCCCATTTAAAATTTTGTAGGTGAGGAGTAGCACTTTAAAGTCAGATCGGGCTTGAATATAGGAAGCCAGTGTAGGGCGGACAAAACTGGCGTGATGTGATACAAATTTAGGTAGATGAACTACCTAAAGTGGATAGTGGGACAAAGAGGTGGTTTTTACTTCCTCCACTCCTTTGTGCACAGATCCCATTTAGAAAAGCATAGACATCATTAAAATACCAAGAGCAGCTGGGAATGTCGGCTTATTGTAGAAAGCTTGACACCTCATCGTCTTAGCATTCGCTACGGGCGATAACTAGAGTCATAACTGGGTTGATAATAGGTAACAGGGATGATATTATTATAACAGGCCACGGGATGTATGTTTTGTCTGGAGCCCGTTCATCACATTCACAAGCCCCTCATGTGATTTGGTTCTGGGACCTGGTCTGACGTGGAGCCAGTGGCGCAAAGCCTGAGCACCTCATGTGCCCATTTCAGATTGGGAACCAAAAAAAAACCCACTTTGCTATATATATTGCACCGATAGCATCTACTTCCTGGTTAAAAAGGTACCCTAAATAGTAACTTATCTGTAATTGAATCTTACAAGCACACTTGTGCCCTGAGCAAAGAACATGCCCGGGCCTCCTCTCTCATAGGCCATACCATTATGCAGTATATATAACTACTAGTATTCTAAGAGAGACCACATCACCCCTGTCCTTGCCTCCCTTCATTGGCTCCCAGTACGCTACAGGATAGATTTTAAGGTTCTCCTATTTGTTTTTAAAGCCCTTAATGGTCACACACCCTCCTACATCTCAGACCTCCTATCCCCTATTCCAACACCAGGTCCCTCAGGTCAGCCGATCAGAGGCTCCTGACAGTCCGGAGGTCTAACCTCAAGCTCAGGGGGGGCCGTGCCTTTGCTATCGCAGCCCCTGAACTGTGGAACAGCATCCCCACCTCCATTAGGCTCGCCCCCTCGATAGATGCCTTCAAATCGAGGCTCAAAACCCACTTCTACCTACTAGCCTTTCCCGTTCACTGACTCATGCCCTGTTTTTCTATGTGTTTGCCTGTGTGCCCTCCCATAAAACGGAGTGTGATTGTTGTCTATATGTATCTTGTGTATTTACCCTCTGTACAGCACTTTGGTTGACACGCGTCATGTGAAATGTGCTTTATAAATAAATTTGATTGATTGATTGATTTAAGGAAGCCTTCTGTGAAGTGAAGTGTCTCTCCTTGCCGACAGGTGATTATTGGGATACCATTACTAAAAACATTGCCTAATAATCTATTATTGTTGCATGCAAACTGTGTGGAAGTGTGTCGATGATGCTGTAAGTGAGCTGTGAGCCTCTATACTCTATTATTTCCACTGTATTTGTTTTGTGGATCACACTGCAGAACTGTTTCGAAAGGGGCCCTTTTTGTGATGATTGTGTATTGTGGACATGGCCTTGCTGCCATGGTAAATGGTAAATGGCTGCTTTTCTATATAGCGCTTTTATCCAAAGTGCTTTACAATTTGTTACTCACATTTACACATTCACTCACACATTCACACACCGACGGCAGAGGCAACCATGCAAGGAGCCAACCTGCTCATCGGGAGTAATTAGGGGTTAAGTGTCTTGCTCAAGGACACATCGACAAGCTGCCCAGGAGGAGCGGGAATCGAACCGGGAACCTCCGGATAGCCAGACGACTGCTCTACCTCCCGAGCCACTGTGTTTATTCATCTTATTTGTTCTTAGTATAACTGAGGTCAATAATACAGTATAAGTATTCATTTAAACTTCTGCCACCTTAATCCCACCCCCTTAGATCAAACATCTGGTCCCCCCCCCCCCCATATCATCAATCTATGAGAAGCGGTGCTCACAGAGAGCACGGCACATCATCAAAGACGCTTCTCACCCCAACCCATGGACTGTTCACCCGGCTGCGGGGTACTCGCTCTGGGGCACGCTACCGCAGCCTCCCAGGCAGAACCAACAGGACCAGAAATAGTTTCTTTCTGAATCAAAACTCTACTTAGCCCACTGCACCTCACTGTATACCTGTGTATTATATAGCCATAGCTTATCTAGACTTTATTTTAATGATTATTTTAATTATTATTTTGTATTCTCACCATTGCACATTGTGCTAACCAGTGCACTTCACTGTACAGTTTTATTTATATGTGTCTTATATTGCAACTGACTGTTGATTGTCACATCTTGGTTGGACGTACACAATCTCGTTGCACTGTTTTGTACTGTGTAATGACAATAAAGTGAATCTAATCTAATCTAATCTTCCCTATTTACCAGCATGGAGTCCTTAGATTTAAATAGCATAGTGCCTGGAAAACTGTCTGTGTATCTCCATTACATAAAGGTGGAGCAGTGACCTAAATAATTATCGACCAATCTCCAAACTCATGTCTAGCTAAAATCATGGAATCATTGGTAAATAACCAACTCAAAGCATTTCTCTCAAACATTAAGTCCACACCAATCTGGTTTTAGAGCAAAATGTATAGCATGATCTCAGCCACTGCTTTGGTGGTGAATGATATAGTATCCGCCGTAGACAAAAGAAAACATTGTGCTGCCCTATTTGTATATCTTTCAAAAGCATTAAATGCACATTTGTATACAGTTGACCATTATTCTCTTTTATAAATACTATGCAGTGGTGGTTTTGATGCAAATGGCATGGATAAATCCTGGGTCCTGTCTTATTTACCATTTATATTAATCATATTGTCTCATCTTTGAGTGGCTGTCAAGCTAATCTTTATGCGGATGACGTCTATTGTATTACTGATTATGTACTACTACTACTAGCCTTTGAGAATCTGCAACTCTCAAAAATATGTGCTTATTAATGTACTTAATGCTAATAAAATCAAATGATTGATGTTCTCTTGAGCCAGAGATATTGTTTAAAATAACTTGCATATATCCACTGTGAGTGGGTCTGACATCAAGAAAGTTATAGAATAAATATCTAGGCAAATATAGCAAATAAATACACACACACATACATTTGCATACACATTTAAGCTTTTTAGCTTAGGCATTTCAAGCCATGCATTTTAATCTTTGAACTAGTTGGAACATTGCCCATCTACGCCCCTCACTATCCTTCTCTGCTGCCGAAACACTGACCCACGCACTTCCCGAGTGGACTACTTATGCAAAATAATTATGTATGGCAGATCCACCAAAATCCTCAATAAACTACAATACGTCCAAAACTCTGCTGCTCAAATGCTCACCTCCACCCACCGCTCCGACCACATCACCCCCATCCTCCACGATCTCCACTGGCTCCCCATCATATACAGGATTCAGTTTGAAATTCGACTTATCACCTACAAAGCCCTCAACAACCTGGCCCCCTCCTACCTCTCTGACCTCCTCCCCCACCACACGCCCACCCGCTGCCTCAGGTCCGCAGATGCTAACCTCCTCCAACCCATCAGGACTAAGCTCCAGACCTGCAGCTGCCCCCACCCTCTGTTTTATAATGTGTCTTTCTTTGAGCATTAGAAACAGCGCTATATAAATCTGATGTATTATTATTATTATTATTATTATTATTATTATTATTATTATTATTATTATTATTATTATTATTATTATTATTATTATTATTATTATTATTATTATTATTATTGGAGATGGGCGTGGCGTGGAGAAAGAATATATTTGCAGGGCCTTGGTTAAAAACAAAAGTGCGAACCACTGAGTTAGAGGATATTGTTATTGTTTATTTTTGTCATAAATTCAGGTCTTGTATTATAGTTTGGGGTCTCTCATTCTAATGTCAATCATTTATGCAGATGTATTCTCCAACACTCATTTATGATGAATGATGAATGAATTATGAATAGTTTATTTTCGGTCTTTGTTTACAGATCAATCAAAAACACACTTGTGTGGACTTTCAAAAAAATAAAAATAATAATAATAAATAATCATTTAAAGTAAGCTCATACAAAATCCAAACTCAATGACCGAAATAGTATTGATAGAATAGAATAGTATTGGATACCATTTAAATATTTACCAATACATTAGTATCCATGGGTCAGTTTACATCCATAATGACCAACCATTTCACCCCAGTTTGCAGTTGCTTTTAATTGTTTTATTGATTGAACCATATTGAATGAATTAAAATGTTTGTACATATTATGTGCTTTATTATTTTCTCAACATCATTGCAAATGAGAGCTCGCTCTCAACGGTCTGTTCCAGATAAGGATTGAATGAATGAATGAATATTTATTTAGTTTCAGTTGATACCGTTTCAGTTGTTCCATTGTTTGAAGTGCAAATTCATACCAGGGATGAATGTTTATGTTTATTAGGATTCCCATTAGTCATCATCAACGTGTTGACTATTCTTCCTGGGGTCCTCACAGATATACACATACAAATATGAAACATTCAGTGTAAATCAGTCATATATCACATACATAATCAATATAAAATAAAACCAAAGGTCATAGGTGAATCCATTTCACCATACCTTTAAAAAAAAACACAAAGTAAACAGAAGAAGTTTGGATAACATGGCTGCAGCTACACTCATGCATGACATTGAATTCCTTCCGGATTATGGCTCCTTTAAGTTTCTTTTTGAAACTGTCCTTGTTTTCCGTCCGTATGATCCTATTCCAATATGTTATGGCTCTATACATTGTAGTTTTCTTTAGAGCATTGGTTCTGGGCAGAGGTAGGGTAAAGCGACTGGTATTATGGTCATGTATATCATTGGTGGATAAAAGCATAGAATACAATTGAGTGGGTTTACCTAATTGAGTGGGCTGGTGTTTCTTTTGAATAACTCTCTCTCTCTCTCTCTCTCTCTATCCTTTCACTTCCACAGCCTCCAGCTGTTACATTACCTTTTTTTAAGTCAGGATCAATACAGATACACACACACTGGACCATTGACTACGGTCGTCTGACCAAGATTTAAAGAGGCACAGCACACCTTACTCACTCACGCACATGCATGTTGCCAGCCACACACACACATACAGATTAGTTAGGGACGCCCCCTAGCAGTCAAAGGGTTGCTTGTTTGATTCCCAGTATTGACCGTGGCCAATACTGCCAGCGTGCCCCTGACCAAGGGCACCTACTGTAAAAGCCCATGTGTACTGACCTGCTCCAAGGACGGGTGCTGAAAACATTAGCCAACGACATTAACAATCAGGTCATATTAAAGGTCACGTGAGGGCATGCCTGTCCTAAAGTATCAATAACAAGTATCATGTGATTGTGAAAAGTGTCATGTGATGTTGTTGACAGCAAGTTGAATTCTGTGTCGAACTGATAAAAGATTTGACCGTAGATAGGCCTCTGGATAAGGGGCAGAGCACAAGATGGGATTCTGGTATTCATCAAAGCTAATGGTCTGATTGGCTAAAGGTAATTTACATCACAAATCAGATGTCCAATAACCCATAAATGACACAAGGGTCATGGATTCGTCAAATCACCTTGCATGATAAAGACCCTCCTTCTTTATCTCTTATAAAAGCTGATGTTGTTGTTAAACTATTTAGTCTCTCCTCCAGAAGTTGATGGAATGCTGGGGGTAGTTGAGCTAGAAACAGATAAACTCAGTTATCTCTGTTGGACGTAGCTGCATTTGGCAGAGGTAATGATGCTTTGTCCCTGATTAGCAGAGACCCAGAGAGACACAACAGTAGTTACAGCAGTGGCTTGCAATATGTCACTACGGTTGTATTGTGTACAAATAACCCATACCCATGCAGCTGGTTCAGTAAAGGGCCTGCAGGGCCAAATGTCAGTGTCGGACTCTAATTAAAGGCAGAGCACTGTTATGGGTTCATCGCGACACTAACAAGTTCAATGGAGAGAGTAGATGAGAGGGGATGTGGTAGCAGGAGCAAGGTTACTCTACTGTATGTGTGTGCGGGTGTGCATGCATACTTCTGGTTCTTTATGGAAACAATGTTTACCCTGCATGTGTAATTGTATGCTAAATTAGTTGGACTCATTCCCTTTCTTTCTTTCACCTTCTCTCACACACACGCACGCACACACACACACACACACACACACACACACACACACACACACACACACACACACACACACACACACACACACACACACACACACACACACACACACACACACACACACACACACACACACACACACACACACACCACACACACACACACACACACACACACACACACTTAATTAGTGTATGTGATTAAAGGACTTTTCCATTGCTGTGAGTTGCGGGGAAAAACAACATTAGTTCCACCTCACCTCCATGTCTTGCAGCCCTGCCGTTAAGACATATTTACACAGAGAATAAACAAAGAGGGGGAAACGTCGTTTAGCCTACAGTCCACTCGGTTTACAGGGAATTAATGAAATACAGACGGAATTAGCATTTAGAATCCTGTCTCTGTCTCTCTCAAACACAATCATACGCACAATAATTCTGGTGAGTACATGCATTTGTTTTTTAATCGTTTGAGAACCACTGAGTTAGAGGATATTGTTATTGTCAAAATTCAGGTCTTGTATTATAGTTCACGGTCTCTATGGCTCTAATCTCAATAATGTATGCACATGTATGTGGGTATTATACACATTTAAGGAAGAAGAGAGAATCTGTACACTGCTCCAACACTTATATTGGATACTGTTTCAAGCCTAATTGCTATTCATGCTACTCATTGGGTTTGAAAACATCATCCAGTAAACAAGTGTTGGAGCAGTAGAGTGTGTGGGATGTTGATGCTTCTTGATTTGTGGTTTTTACAGGCCAGCATCTACAGATGTACAGTACCGTATATTCCTCTATGCCCACCACTGACATTATGCACATTATATATATATATATATAGTATATGCAAGCTCACTGGCTCACAAGCACAGACAAACACAGACACATACAGTACATTTACACAGGGCTCAACTGTGTAACATTACAAGTACCATAACCCCTCCTCTGCATATAGGTCAGTGGCTGCATTGAGCAAGAAAATCGACTTAACTGCCCGGACCTGTTGCTTGGACCTAACATCATTTCATCATCGTTATGCGGTTGTGTCAACAAAGCATGTGTGCAGAGACTGTTAACCATTTCATTGGTCTAGGAGTCGGAATGTAACCTGTTTTCTTATTGGTCTGTTGCGGGGGGGCATTTACCTGTGGTGGCCATTTTATATGGGTATTTAAGCTCCATTGTTTTTTTTTGTCATGTAACCCTGATGAAGGCATGTTGCCGAAATGCCTTGGTTTTAATGGTTTGAATGAAGAGTCCAGCTGAATTTGTCTCCCTTACTTTTGTTGGACCACAGCAGCAAATGCTCAGAAGTTTGGCCAAGCCTCACAAAAATGTATGGAATACAGGCAAAAGGCAACATTTACATTTTACAATACCTGTAGCACAGTGGCGGCCCGTACTATCTACTGTTGGGTGGTCGCAGGGGGTTCACGTTAGGTCGAATTGAAAATGTAACGTTAATAAATGCTCTGGAGCAATCTCTCTCTCTGTCTCTCGGATCAATCCAATAAAATAATTAACACATATGTATATGTTGTCATTTTAAACAACTCACCATTCATTCATTCATCCATTAATTATGCATCAGCAGCAGCGAAATTAATGTTATAGTTCACAACACAGCAGCGCGTTTTGAAGCGCTATTATCATCTCAGCAAGCACCGTCAATACTTTCCGTAGCCGCATTTCTCGGAGACACAGGAACACAGCATCGCTGTGTTGAGAGAGCGAGAGCGAGAGAGAGAGAGAGAGACTCACTGTTTAGTTGAAACGTCCAGGGCAGGAGGGCTTGATAAAGTGTATAATCCACTGTCCCACAGTCCCAGACTGTTGATGTATATCCAGACCACTGTCCAGACTGCATCCGCCATATAGCTTCTTGTTAGCCAAGTGTTAGCACCACACAACACAAGTACTGTGATGATTTCTTTGCCCATTTCCGCGTCGAACAGACTGCAAACTACCTGGCGTTCTATTGCCATGCTCTAAGACAAACTCTAACCTTAACCAACTTTGAAAGAGTGCCTAAGCTTAACCGTCGAAAGAACTTGCCGTCACGCTCTAAGACAAATAGCTGCATCACAACAACACAAGTTACACAACAGCTACAACAGAAACTGGCGTTGGCCAATCAGAGAGCATCTCCGAGAAATGCGGCTACGGAAATTATAAACGCTGCTGCTTAGACCGCTTCAAAACGCGCCCGTGTTCCATCATAATACATCATATTTCAACGCACAGCGCGTTACGCACTGATTGGCTGCAACGGATACAGCGATGAAACAGTGCACGGTGTGCACGCGCACTCAGAGCGATATTGCGTCTAGCCCGAGAGAAATACGGCGAGGAGAATGCGGCTACGGTAACGGAACGTATTCTCTATCAGACAGTGAGTCACTTCCTGTTCAGGAAAACGATTATTTGATATTTGATATATTAACGTTATATTGTGCATTGGAAACACAAACATACTTAAAATGAGTAAATATTATTCATTTTAAACATGTTTATATTATGTATAGGGCTATAAAACTAAAAACTAAAAAAAAAGATTTCTTGTTCTACTCTCTTTTAACCAGGGTTAACCAGGGGGGGCGGTGCCCCTAGTGGCCAGCCGCCACTGCTGTAGCAAGAGTATTTTGTGCATGGAAACACCTCCAATATGACAAAGCATTTTGCTTCAACTCTCCGGGAATCGCTTTCTATGTGTCGCGGCCTCCCAGTCATATAGTTAGTGGTAGCAAAGTTAGCGGCGAGAGGTCTGACCATGTGAGCCACTGAAATGTAACAATACTGCTGACATGGATCTTTTAAATGAGAGGTACCCGTAAATGAATGCTAATGCAAGGTCACAGAGCACCCTACCTTGCACGGGGCATCCCCAGAGACCCCCTTAAAGAAAACTCCTTTCACTTTAGCTCTGATGGGGAAAATGAGCATGGAAAGAGTGGATGGATGTCACTGAGCAGTGATTTAAGGTGAACGGCTTGGCAACAGTTTCCTTCCTTAGGTAATTGCTAAGCAAAATGCATCATCATCCAAAGCGATATTAATGATTTCAATAAGCCTCCTTTGATATATTCCTGTCATAATGCATCAGAAGCTATGGAAAGTTTGAGAGAAAAAGATACCTTGTCTTTTCCTGTCATGTCATGGTCCAACAGAGACCGGAACAGAGATTAAATAAGCAGAACCGGAACCGGGATCAATAAAATACACTCAACTCAATACCCAACCCTCCTAAAGAACTGCATTGAACATTTTTCACTGTGCTCCTATATTCCTTTGTGTGCTTCTACATCTTTTAATTCAGGAGCACATGTGCTCCTTGGGGGGGGGGGGGGAGTAAGCGGCAAGCCCTGATACATACAGGTACACATGCACACACACAGTCCCTTTGCAGACGATCTGGGTGCTACTTAACATTCCCTGCCTCTCCTCACTTGTCCACATGTGGCTATTTGCTCAACACTAGACAGACCCAACACAATCAAACAGCGCTCCGCCTGCCCTTCAGGGAGAGATAGAGAGCACCAAATTGGATTTACTGACAAATAACATTTGGACTGAGGAGAGCCTACTTGTTAGGCAGCAGGTCAGGAATGACCACAAACCCCACGGCTAGGGACCACGTGTTTGTGTGGGAGGAAAATCCATCTAGAATGGACACCTGGCTGAGCAGAGAGCGGAAGAGCTGCATCTTGGGACCACAATACTTATCTGTATTATTATAAATAAGATAAGGGTCCACAAACTGTATATATTCACCTATACTGTGCAGAATACTTATGCAAGAGCTCTCTAATTTGCAGAGTGAAAAATGGGCCATGATAGAGGCACACATTAAAGGATAACACGTTCCCCATGGAAGCTTCAAGATGACCGGCCGTATGTTGCAAGGTTTTCTTTCATCAGGAAATGTCATACATTGCACAGAGAGGCACATAGTAGCGTAGTCACTCAGTATTCATAGTAGTCACTTAGGGTGTCAAGGCAAATCCATATTGTACCAATACTTTGTAGCATTGTTCACGTGCTGCATTGAAATGGATGGTTGGCTCTTGTCACTCCAGTTTTCCTTAGTTTCCACTAGTGCGGTGCCGGTTCAAAACCGGCCCAATCGGCCCAAAAAGGTTGATTGATTGGCCCCCGATATTGCTGCTTGCTGCTTTCTTGACAACCACTCATCCAATCACACTCGACACTGCACTTACTCTGGTCCTCGGCAATTACACTCGCCAAGTGTGAAGTTGATCGGATAAGCGGTTCTCAAGAAAATCGAAGGACAGACATACAGACAGAGATCCATTCCATTTTAGTTTGAATTTGATGTTCAAAGCTTTGTTTCATTCATTAATTTCATAAATTTGTATTACTTTTACATCCATGCAGTTGTTTTGTTTTGTTTCAGGTAGGTGCTCTTTGGATTAAATCCGGGGTAGGATTCGTTTATAAAAGAAAGGTTGAGATCCAAGGCAGCTCTACACATTTTTAAAAAGCCTTTATTTGTTGGCTTACATTATTTAGAAAAATATTAAAAAAACCGACATGTTTCGGCCTACATGGCCTTCTTCAGGTTGTTGTAGCTGTGACAAGACAATACTGTGACTAAATAAAGAAAAAAGGAAAAAACAAAACTCAGGGAGTGACTAATTACAATGGGGGACAGCTGGTCCCAAATGAATGAAGGCAAAGCAACATTCTCAACTTGAGTTGAAGGAATATACAATAATACTAAATAGAAATAAACAAATTTGTATATTATATATGTATATATACACACACACTCAAAATATTATAACAACATAAGGAAATGAGTTAAAACAAACATAGAATAGATCAATAATAATATAAAAAAGTATCAAAAATTATGAAAAACAACAATGTAAGAGCATTGAGTAATGCAAGACAAAAAATACTACTATATAATGTAATCTACTTAGCCTATAGAAGTGACAACATCTATAGAGTCATTTAAACCTGCAAAGAGGTGGCCTGTAGTCTATCAAAATACAATAAATAACAATGTATAAATACAATAAATAAATAAAGTGTTCTACTGGCCTATAAAAATGATACCATGTCTATGGAATCATTTAAACCTGGGAGTGAGGTGGCCTGTAGTCTATCGATCCAGCAACTTTCTTTCTGGTTTAGAATTCTTTGTCTATTTCCTCCTCTAGACGTGAGTGGAACACTGTCAATTCTGATAGCTGTAAATAAAACAGAGGTACTATGGTGAACTTCATGAATATGTTTAGCCATTGCATAATCCATGTTGTTAGTTTTGATAGCATATTTATGATCTGCCAGTCGATCAAGTAGGCGGCGTTTCGTACGACCAACATAAAAAGAGTCACATTTGGAACAAGACAGTATATAAATAACATGTGTCGTTTGACAATTAATAAAGCTGTTAGAAGTATATGTCTGTTTTGTAACTGGGTGGGTAAAACCTTTTGATCTTACCACCACATCGCATTGTTTGCAGTGACCACATCTATACGTTCCTATAGGAGGCTTTGGTAACCATGTAGATTTAACATCTGCCGGTAGATGGCTTCGTACTAATTTATCTCCGAGATTGGGAGCTCTCATAAATGTACAGAGGGGCGGGTCAGGGAATATGTTAGACAGGGCCTCATCACATTGGATCAAGCTCCAATTCTTTTTAATTATATTGCGAACAGCAAGGGCCTTAGTACTATAAGTGGTAGAGAAAAACACCCTATCGGTTTTCTCTTTTAGTGTCTTTCTTTTTTTTGGGTAATGTTTATTGAATCAGTGCTTGATCAACTCTTGTGAATGATGTGTCCTTACTTGATCCTTTGTAAGTCTGGCAAGATTGATCCAGACCAACTCTTTCCCCCAGGCAATAACGCTCATGAACAAATAACGACCTGCTGCCTGTCTGCCCAATACTCACACACAAACACACGCACACACACACACGCACACACACACACACACACACACACACACACACACACACACACACACACACACACACACACACACACACACACACACACACACACACACACACACACACACACACACACACACACACACACACACACACACACACACACACACACACACACACACACACACACACACACACACACACACACACACACACACACACACAACTACGCACACACTATCATCACAAACAAACATGACAGCAATCAAACATAACAATCTTTACCGCCCCCCAGGCCCTTACACCCTCTTCCTAGATGAGTTTTCCACTTCCATCTCTGAGCTTGTTACGCGCTCAGATAACATTCATTCCAACAAAACTCTAGATCCCCTAAATAAGGCTTTTACCGACATCATCGACTCTGTCGGTCTCATTCAAATCGTTGACCAACCCACTCACAGTGGTGGGAACACCCTTGACCTAGTCCTAGTCCGCGGTCTCACTGTGTAAAATGTGACCGTTTCCCCCTATGTTCCTGCTCTCTCAGACCACTACCTCATCAAATTTCAAATTGATCTGACGGTTTCTCGCCCAGACAGTGTAGAATCCTACATGAGCCGTCGTATTAACGCCTCAACTGTCCCAACTCTAGTTAACTGCCTACCAGACACCCTCTCTCCCTTCCTCTCTTACTCTGGCCCCCTTGATCTCTTTACAGACAAGCTTAACGCCGCCCTTCGTAGCACGCTCGACATTGTTGCTCCCCTTAAGCCTAAAATTAAACGTGCTCCGCAAAAACAAACTCCCTGCTTTACGGAGGAAACGCTCTATTTTAAAAAGGCTTGTCGCAAACTTGAACATAAATGACGTTCGACCAAACTCGAAGTATTCCGCCTTGCCTGGAATGAAAGTTTACGTAACTACAAAAAGGCACTCTCACTTGCCAAAACCTCATATTTTTCCAGGCTCATAAATGAAAACAAAAACAACTCAAAGTTTCTGTTTGACACAGTTGCAAAACTTACTCAGAAACAACCAAGTGCCCTAAACCATGTGTTCTCGGCTAACGAATTCATTAAATTCTTTACCAAGAAAATGTACCTCATTAGAGATGAAATTGTTGACTTACTCAACAATCAGAGTCCCTCCCAACCTCTGATGGGCCTTCCCCCTGATTTTTAATCCAGCCATTCGCTATGCTGCCTTGAAAACGTCTCACTTAGTGCCCTCTCTAAATTGGTTGGCGCGGCTAAACCCTCAACCTGTCTGTTTGACCCTCTTCCAGCAACTCTCATCAAAAAACTCTTCCCAACTCTAGGCCCTGCCCTACTCAATATCTTCAACACCTCCCTGTCTACTGGCGTGGTGCCCCTGGCCTTTAAATCAGCCGTCATTAAACCACTACTTAAAAAACCGAACCTCGACCCTCTAATCTTGAAAAATTACAGACCCATCTCCAATCTTCCGTTCCTATCCAAAGTGTTAGAACGGATAGTCGCAACGCAACTTACCGACCACTTATCAAACAATAATCTTAATAAATCTTTTCAATCTGGCTTTAGAGCCTTACACTCCACCGAAACGGCGGTTACCAAAGTCACAAATGACTTACTGCTCTCTCTTGACTCAAACCTCACTTCTGTGCTCTTATTGCTTGATCTCATTGCAGCCTTTGACACTATCGATCACTCGATTCTTCTAGGTCGGCTTGAGAATCATGTTGGCATTCGGGGTCACGCACTAGCTTGGTTTAAATCTTATTTAACTGATAGAACACACTGCGTGGTCTATAATGATTTAACATCTGAGACCCTCCCAGTGCAATGTGGTGTCCCACAAGGCTCTGTCCTGGGCCCTTTCCTATTTTCGATTTACATGCTACCCCTCGGCAATATCATACGCAAATTTGGCATAAACTTTCACTTTTACGCTGATGACACCCAATTATATTTACCTATTAAGCCAAATAATTCCTCCCAATTACAAAACCTTGAGGCCTGCTTGCTTGCCGTCAAAAAGTGGATGTCACAAAACGTTCTACTCCTTAATGCAGATAAAACTGAGATGTTAATTGTTGGCCCCCCAAGCCTTTTTCAGGACATCTCCCTCAACTTTGATACTTGTCATGTATCCCAGAGCTCCACCATAAAAAACCTCTGAGTAATTTTTTATTCCTCCCTCTCATTTAATGCACATATAAAAAATGTCACCAAAATTGCCTTCTTCCATCTTCGTAATATCGCAAAAATTCGCCCCATTTGAACTCTGGCTGATGCTGAAACCCTGATTCATGCTTTTGTCTCATCACGTCTGGACTACTGTAATGCACTTTTTTCAGGCCTACCTAATTCAAGCATCAAAAATCTTCAACTCGTGCAAAATGCGGCTGCACGGATACTAACTAGAACTAGAACATTTGATCACATCACACCAGTTCTGTCCACCCTACACTGGCTTCCTATTCAAGCCCGATCTGACTTTAAAGTGCTACTCCTCACCTACAAAATGTTAAATGGGCTTGCACCGCTCTATCTTTCCGATCTCATCTCCTGATACTCGCCCGCTCATGCTCTGCGCTCACAAAATGCGGGGCTTCTATCGATTCCTAGGGTTAAAAAGAAATCCGCCGGCCACAGAGCCTTTGTCTACCGCGCTCCCTACCTGTGGAACAAATTACCTGCCGGCATCAGGGGCGCCTGCTCTGTCGAAGCTTTTAAATCCCTGCTTAAGACCCATCTTTTCTCTCTCTCCTTCAACCTACCCTGATCTCACCTGGTCGGGGACTGACCTTTAGATTAATCTGTCTAGTTTAGTTAGGATGTCTATTTTCTCCCATCTCTGCTTTTCCGCAGGACTACAAACATGGGAACTCTCTAACCTCTGCCCCCCCCCCCCCCCCTCCCCCCATCTCTCTGAGTGCCTGCTGTCCAAGGTGATGGATGTCTCGGGGTCTTGGCCAAGATTGCAGAGACTGCTCTACGTGCACCGCAGAGGCCACGGATCAGCTCCTTACAGTCTTCTGTCCGTGGTCTGTCAACGTGGTTTCATTGCTGGGTTAAGTACTAAAATCAAATCAAATCAAATCAAATTTATTTATAAGGCCCGACAACACACATTAATGTCCCCATGGGCCGTACAAGTCAAGAAGAAAACATAACAATAAGTGAAGAACAGAACAAGAACACCATAAGGTCCAACAAATTTAAAATAAATGCAAATAAATGAATGAATGCAAGCACTCCCAGACATACCCCACGCGAAGGTAAGGAAAAACTCACTAAAACCTAACAATAGGGAAAAATGCTCCACAGGCAGTGTGGAGGAGAGAAACCTTAGAAGGGCCATTCAAGGGGGGATCTCACTTCTTAGATGTCGGTGATAGTAGTTGTTGTGAAGGGCCAGATTAAACCGAATATATATATTTATTTATATATATATATTTAATTGTATTTGTATATTCTCTAATATTCCCTGATATCCCTTGTATATTCCTTGTACAATATGCATTGAATATCCATTCTAGCCTACTGAACATCCCATAATAGTCTCCATTCTACTATTGGTCGAGACCTTGGTGCCAGGCTGCCATACCCCCCAGACCCAGTTCAAACGTACCGCTCAACATGTACAAACAAGTCCTAGTTCCGCGTAGGAATCTGGCTACCGCACCACTAATGGTACTATTTGTTCATAGTGCGTATATATACTGCGCTACTAAAGTAGGACTTCCCTTTTAGTCCAGTTTCTTACCCTCCAATAGAGTGACAGACGTAAAGCCTCCCCGCGACGCCACGTGTGGGAGTAAGGCCAAGTTCGGCCTACCATCGGTATTGAGACATCGTGTATATTAATATTTGAATAGTCATATTTGGCACTATATCGTCGAGTTGGACGTAGTCTATTAAGCTAATAATAGTCTATTCATATGTAGTGCTTCGTGCGGTGAGAATACTATCGTAGTCAGTACCCCCATCGTTTCGGGTAGAACTGGCTGCTTATCCAGGGTGGCCGACCCCATGTGAGGCTGCACCCGAGGAGCCCCAGAGCCGACGAGCGAGTGGACCTGCATACCGGATTATTCTACCGACGACAGCCCGCCTTCCCAGGCACGGATTATGCTTTGTATACAGTGATTATTCTATGGATAAAGACCAACACTGCCGTGTGTTGGAAACCCCCCCCCCCCGGAGAGGACGACAGGTGAGGAGACGCTCTACACGACGAGGTCGCTTCACGTCTCTCCATCGTGGACCGGAGGAAGCCGGCCCACAGAGAGTCCAACTGCTTTCATCTGTGGATCGAGGATCGCTGAGGCACCGAGCCGCACAACCGTGGGTTCTCCCAGGATACCCTCGGCCAGACGGATACAGCCAGACTCTACCCCCCCCCCCCTTCTCCAGTTGTCTTACAAGCCACCGGAATCCCCCCCCTAGTGTATCCAGTTCTATAATCATTAAAGTATCATTGCTATTATTCCTTAAATATTCCAGGTTGTATATTTACCGCCTGCGCCACCAGAGATTGGACGTTCTCTATTGATATACCAACGAATACTCATTTGCCATAAAAGTGCATCCTATTTCAAATCATAAATGTAATTAAGTGATTGCTCTACATACCTTTTGCTATGTATTAATTATTATTAAACGCAGACTTTCGACTTGGTACATTTGTGTTGGATCGTTTCATCTACGTGGGAGTGTTTACCATAATTATTTATGCCTAGTACTGGGTGGCCAGAGTCTAAAGTACAAGAGGTAGTGGTAGTAAGTATCATATCTAACAATACAGTCAGGGAATTGTACCCCTCAGTTACAGTAGTGTTGCATAGTAGTGTCACATATGCTTACCACTTGTATCTATTGCTATGTCCGCCCACTACAATCACGCAAGCTGTCTAACGCCTGTCCCGTCTCCCTGTGAGTTGCTGTCCCGGAGTGTTGACCGGAGTGTCGGACGTCCCGCGATGAAGACCGGGAGGATGCGACCCTCTCTGCATGCCCTCCTGTCTCCCTGTCTCCGGTGGTCTCATAGTGGTGACCGGAGTGCTGGACGTCCCGCGATGATGTCGGGGAGGTTGCGACCCTCTCTGCGCCGCCCCCCATCTCCCTGTCTCCGGCTGTCTCGGAGCGATGACCGGAATGTTGAACATCCCGTGATTAAGACGGGGAGGACGCGACCCTCTTTGCGTCGCCCCTGTGCCTCAAATAGATTCGCTATCAGCTCTATCTTTAATCTCTCAAAATGTTCAGTTGCTATCGCTATCAGCTCTATCTTTAATTTTTCAAAATGTTCAGTTGCTATTGCATGCACTCATCTGTGTTTCACTACACACGAGTGCATGCTTACCAACTGTTAGTCTGCAACACTACTAATCACCGACATCTAAGAAGGGAGATCCCCCCTTGAATGGCCATTTTAAGGTTTCTCTCCTCCACACTGCCTGTGGAGCATTTTTTCCCTATTGTTAGGTTTTAGTGAGTTTTTCCTTAGCTTCGCGTGGGGTATGTCTGTGAGTGCTTGCATTCTATTATTTATTTGCATTTATTTTAAATTTAAATTTTATAATTATTTACATGGCCAGGCTCCTCAGGATCTCTGTGACCTGGTGCGACTGTTACAGGCCTTTGGATTGTCAACTAGGAGTACCACTGGCAGGGAAGTATTGTACGGAAAATGTAAGGAAAAACTCACTAAAAACCTAGCAATAGGAAAAAAGCACCACAGGCAACGTGGAGGAGAGAAACCTTAGAAGGGCCGTTCAAGGGGGGATCCCCCTTCTTGGATGTCAATGTTTTCTCTTGTCTGTGAGTGTAACGGAGGTACCGCAGTCTATCCACAGTCACGAGGGACAGTAAGTGAAGTGGCTGTGGACGTTAAGCGGTACTGCAAGTAAACTCACTCCCCAGAGGCATCCAGACCCAATAGCAAGAAGTGAATTCACCTCTTGGTATAGTGGTCTGTGATGCCGCCCGCAGCGTGGGAGACCAGGGTTCAACTCCCACTCAGGGCGATCCCTTATCAGGGGTCGAATCGAAAAACACAATGCAGAGTAAGATCACACCGGCTACATGAACATGTTTTATATCTGTTATAAAGGCCCATCTGGATGGCCTTAGCAGTAGCTATAAATGCTGTGACTCGCTGTATTGGACCATTCTTTAATTATCTATGTATACCGTATCTATCCCTATCAAATAAACATGAAATTAATTAATGAGACTATTCTTACCACACAGCGTTGTCCATGCGTGACACAGTGAGGTAGGCAGCCAGGTTGGCAGTGTAGGAGGAACACACGATGAGTGTGAAGAGCCACCAGCTGCCCATGACGATCCTGAGAGCCACGGAGCCCAGGATGGAGTCACCACCTGTTGGTACACAACACCCACATGCAGGAAAGATTGGTACACGCATAGACACAGACACGCACATACAAGCACAGTCATTGTCATCATTGTTATCATGATTGATGACATCATCACTGTCACCCCAATATCATCATCATCATCATCATCATCATCATCATCATCATTGTACAGCCCCTGATTACATTCCACTTAGGGACCCAGGCTCATTCAAGTCTGAAATACCACTATGGTACTTTCATGAAGGGACCCACTATCCAATTTGGTTCCAAAACCCATTATTTAAGAATCTTAGAAAATACCATATTGATAAATATAAGATGGCCCTGATTATAAAACGACCCCCGCTTCTTTACTTATTTAGATTATTTATTCATATATTACTATTTTATTTATATTTCTAATTAAAACATAATGTATTATTATGATAATATGATTGAAATGATTGATATTATTTATAACGATATGGCAAAACCAAAGCAAACGAGATCACAGCTGGCTGCATCATGGATATGTGTCACATGAAGAGCGATCACAGCTGGCAGCATCATGGATATGTGTCACATGAAGAGAGATCACAGCTGGCTGCATCATGAGAGTGTGAGCAATACATAGATAGTTAATAATATTAATATATTATGTCATACAAGTGGGAAAGGGGCGACACCTTTCAATCTCTTGTCTGCAAATATCAGAGCCTCTTTTGAGGACAGACTCCTGGGACCTTCTGGATGGAAGCGCCTGCATGGACAGCTGCATGGTTTCATCCAGACTGTCCATGGATCCATATCTACTCATTAGTTAAACCACTGTTCTTTTTTTATCATAGTGTATTGTACCACTGTATATAATAATACTGTACGTTAGCCTACCTGTAGCATATTAAACTCTGTAGCTTTGTTATACACTCAATATACTCACATGTTATACTGTATATTGCAATGCATTTTACTCCTCCTTTGCACTCTGGTTAGACAGCAACATTTAGCTGTCCTCTGCACTTGTACTCTGGTAATGACAATACATTTAATCGAATCTAATCTATAGCCCAAAACTTTTTCATCCATATTGCCAAACTAATGCGTCTTCTGTCTTTCTCATCCTTATTTAACTTCCTTGGTTTCCAAAGTGATCTGCAACGTTGCCTCCATTTGTTCTGTCAGCTGGAGAGAGGGATCCGTTTGTCAGATTCGTTTTTCCACTCCACCTGGGCATTTTCTCAGTTTTTCTCTACAAATGAAAAAAAAAAAAAAAGAGCACTAGAAGTGCACGAGGAAAATGTCAGCGCAATTTCTTTAATTTTTAAGGGAAATGTCATAGAAATGTCATCTGTGAGATTCTGGAGCATGAAAAGCCATGAATACATTATCTGTCTCAGAGTGTCAAAATCAACACAGCTGGGCCCTGAGGAGGCCTTGGGGTATGACATGAAAGCTGTGTCTGTTGTGTAATGTGTAGAGCGCCGAAACATCAGTCATTTTTATTACATTATTTGACTTTAGCTCTGATAAGCCAAGGTTACTGTGCATGAATTGAGAGTGTGGTGTCCCACCACAGGGGTCTGGACGGCCGCTCGCTCTGCAGTCTCTGTCGGCTCTGTAATTGATTGACTAATGACTCTGATTGTAAGATTATTAAGAAAGAAGACACTTCTTTTGCCCATTCACCTGTCCGGGCTCAGATTAGGTCCCCGGGTAGAAAGGGAGACTTGAAATTGCCAATACATCTCTTTGACCTCCTTATGGGACAAAGAAAGGGCAATCACCAACCTAAATACTTGTCAGGGAAGAGAGTCAGTACTGCCCTACCAGTAAAGCCTGGACCAAGTGTTAGGATAGCATTAAGAACTCACTGGGGGCAATGTGTTATATATCATTAGGAAATCACTGAGGGCAATCATTAGGAAATCACTGAGGACAATGTGTTATATATCATTAGGAAATCACTGAGGGCAATGTGTTATTTATCATTAGGAAATCACTGAGGGCAATGTTATATATCATTAGGAAATCACTGAGGGCAATGTGTTATATATCATTAGGAAATCACTGAGGACAATGTGTTAGACCGGTTCCTGACAGGCAGCGAGCGAGCGAACTGGAGACGAAATCGCGCGCGACACTGTCCTGATATGACGTGGCGCTTGTCCGAGTGTGTCTGTGTGTGTGTATTTACCTGGAAGCACAGGGGCAAAGCAGCCTGCGATTCTCTACCAATAAAAAGTGTTTAGGGGCGGGACTCGGCCGCGTAATCGCTCAACTAGAGACACAGCGAGCGAATATTTGAGGGGGGAGCGACATCGCCGCTCAGTTCGCTGTCGCTCGCGGTAGGTCAGGATAGTCTGATTGAAACGAATAAATTTTTATCATTTTCGCAATCACGCTCGCTCGCGTCGCTCCCTGTCAGGAACCGGTGTTATATATCATTAGGAAATCACTGAGGGCAATGTGTTATATATCATTAGGAAATCACTGAGGACAAAGAAAGGGCAATCAACCGAAATACCGGTCAAAATGAAGAGAGTCAGTGCTGCCCTCCCAGTAGCCTGGATCGAGTGTTAGAAGAATAGCATTAAGTAAATGTGTTAGAATAGCATTAATAACTCACTGGGGGAAATGTGTTATATATCATTAGGAAATAACTCAGGGCAATGTGTTATATATATATATTTTTTTATCCACTTTTTCTCCCATTTTCTATATTTTCTCCCATCCCAATTTCGTATCATCCAATTCAACCCTCCCCTGTCACGAACGCTGTTTCTTGCCTCACACAAGCCGGCTGCAATGTGGACTAAGTCATACATAGCACAAGTCCCCTCCGGTACTTGAGGTAACAGCAGTCGCATCTTTTCACCTGCGCAGCTCGATCTCTCAGTGGCAAGGAGTAACGCGTGGGAGGCTCACGCTGCCCCCGACACTTCCTGATTCTACTGCGCAAGCGCACCAACCAACCTGTAGGAGTCGCTGTCCACAACGCCCGATCCCCACCCATCAGTTTCCCACCCCCTAATACGGCCAATGTGTATTAGTATGAACGACCAGCTAAACTGAAAGCAATGTGGAGCGCTGGGCTCGAACAGGCAAGCCCAGCGTCTCCGTCATTCGTGGCAAGCGCCTTGCCCACTACGCCACGTAGCCGCCCTGGCAATGTGTTATATATTATTATTAAATCACTGACGGTAATGTCTTATATAACATTAAGAAATCACTGAGGTTAATGTGTTAGAATAGCATTAAGAACTCACTGGGGGAAATGTGTTATATATCATTAGGAAGTAACTGAGGGCAATGTGTTATCATTAAGAAATCACTGAGGACAATGTGTTACATTATGAAATCAGTCACTGAGGGCAATGTGTTATACAGTATATCATTAATAAATCACTGAGGAGGGCAATGTGTTATACAGTATACCATTAATAAATGACTGAGGGCAATGTGTTATACAGTATATCATTAATAAATGACTGAGGGCAATGTGTTATACAGTATACTGTATCATTAATAAATCACTGAGGGCAATGTGTTATACAGTATATCATTAAGAAATCACTGAGAAGGGCAATGTGTTATACAGTATATCATTAATAAATCACTGAGGGCAATGTGTTATACAGTATATCATTAAGAAATCACTTAGGGCAATGTGTTATACAGTATATCATTAAGAAATCACTTAGGGCAATGTGTTATACAGTATATCATTAAGAAATCACTTAGGACAATGTGTTATACAGTATATCATTAAGAAATCACTGAGGGCCATGTGTTACAGTATATCATTAATAAATCACTGAGGGCAATGTGTTATACAGTATATCATTAAGAAATCACTGAGAGCAATGTGTTATACAGTATACAATTAAGAAATCACTTAGGATAATGTGTTATACAGTATATCATTAATAAATCACTGAGAGCAATGTGTTATACAGTATATAATTAAGAAATCACTTAGGGCAATGTATTATACAGTATATCATTAAGAAATCACTGAGGGAAATGTGTTATATAGTATATCATTAAGAAATCACTTAGGGCAATGTATTATATATCATTAAGAAATCACTTAGGAGGGCAATGTGTTATATATCATTAAGAAATCACTTAGGAGGGCAATGTGTTATATATCATTAAGAAATCACTTAGTAGGGCAATGTGTTTGCCATGCCAAGTCTATGCCCTCTGACAAGGCTGCATTCAAAATCTGCCAGTAAAATCCATATCAAGGGAGCTTACATCATCCCTACAAAACTGCCATGGTAAAGGTCATGCCCTCGTGTGGAACAACACGGGTCAAAGGAGGAACCCGAGCCAGAAAGGTCAAGTAAAAAAAGAGAGATGCAATATTTTGTGGGTGTTCCGCTCAAACAGGCTCATGGGCAGCATGCCAGACTGTGATAAATGCACCTACGACTTTAACAGTGGTTGCTGAGGTAGTCATTTATCCACATCGGTGACACCTTGAGATAGTCTGGATCTCAACCAGACTGAACAGTGGGATATTGCCCGAGACAAAGGCACCTTTAGAGGATGCCCTGGGGTGAGTGTTGTCATGCCTCAAACAGTATCATTACCCGGTACCAGTGCAGGGTTATTATAGTTTTTATGTCTTTATTTAGTTTAGATTTAGATTTAGTTTTCAATTTATTTTAGTTTTTAGATCATATCCAGAGTGGGGGCGGCTAAGTGGTGCAGTGGGCAAGGCGCTCGCCACTAATGCAGGAGATGCTGGGTTCGAGCCCAGCTCTCGGCATTGCTACCAGCTTGGCTGGTCGTTCATACTAACGCAATTGGCAGTGTTAGAGGGTGGGAAGCTGGTGGGTGGGGATCGGACGTTGTGGACAGCGACTCCTACAGGTCGGTTGGTGCGCCTGCGCAGCAGAATCAGGAAGCAACTCGTGTCCCTCCCACGCAGACCCTCGCCGCTGAGAGATCGCGCTGTTCAGGTGAAAAGATGCGACGGCTGCCTCCTCGTGTACCGGAGGGGACACGTGATGCAAGGCTTGGTCCTCACTGCAGCCGACCAGTGGGAGGCATGGCCTAACAGCGCTCGAGAGTGGGCTTCCCACTCTCCAGGACATTTATAACAAGCGTTGCAGGGCCAAGGCTAAGAGAATAACCAAAGACTCTAGTCTTTGACTAGACTGCCTCTTTGAACTGCTGCGGTCAGGCAAGCGCTACCGGAGTCTCATGGCCAGTACAGAGAGACTCAGAATGAGCTTCTATCCCCAGGCCATCAGGATGCTCAATGACTCATGTAACAACCGATCATCTACACTCACGACACACTCATCCACATGTACACACTCACTTTAAACAAACACTCACCTTAACACCCACTTTACTCACTTTAGACACTTTATACACTAAATTATATTTATCTTGGCGGGCAGGTGGCGTAGCGGAGATTGCGCTCGTCACCAATGCAAGAGGCTGCGGTCTCGACTCCCGGAGTCAGCATTGCTTGGGGCTTGGAGCTGATCGCTATACTAACCCGTTTGGCTGGGTTAGGGGGAGGGCAGGTCATGGGTGGGGATCTGGCGTTGTTGACAGCGACGCCTACAGGTCAGGTCTGCCATACTGAGATGCCAATAGTGCAGTAACGGCCAGATCCTGCTAGGTGGCAGTATCGTCCACCCTTTGAAACCTTATTTCACACCGTGTGTTACTCCGGGAAGATAATTTTGGTCCAGGCAAGCCTAGCGGTTCACCCAATCACATTGGACACTCGATGCATGTGTTGTGCCAGATTATGTCGGGGACCCAATGGACACCAATACTGGAAATTGCAATCAGACAATTGGAATATTCTTTTTGGAATACCTCCGATCAAAGGTAAGGACTATCTGACGTCAATTCCACCTTGATCCTACAATGATTTCATATCGATCCAGTCGATCAACGTATGTAGTATTCAAAACAAATGCCATTGATGACGATCAGAGCATCAAAAAACGACCCCCCCTTTGATGCATTTATGATGAAATATAATACCTATTATATACATTTGATTTGGAAATAGTACAGTGTCCAGGCGAGAAACGCCAACGACTTAAGTAAAATTCACATAGCGCCCTATGACTCAGCTTTTCAGGAACTAGCCCAGACCACTCCTCAACTATACAATATTCACCACGGGATAACGTGCAAACGTATACATGAAAAGAATTATCTCTTTTTTGCATGTTCGACAGGGGAGAAAGTGACTGTCAAATGACCATAGTATTTTCTCCATAGCTATAATATAGAATATAGATATAGCTCTCCAAACATTGTGACACACAGTGAAAATAGGCTATGGAAAGCTGGCGCATTAGCTACAGGGATAAGGGTAATGGCTGGCGCTGAAAGTGTTAAAGAGATTTGCATTACATTCATACCTCATTTGCAAGTTTTGTACCTCATTTCTGCATTGTACCTCACTGTTACCCATTTTACTCTGTATTGTATATTGTATATGTATATTGAACATTCCTTTACTTACTTTTTACCTACTTCTTAATTACTTTTGTACTTACTTTTTTATTACTGTATGAAGCACACTCTCAGGTACTCATACAGAAACAAGCATTTCATCGTAAAGTATTTGTTACGGTCCACCAGTTCCTCCTCACTTGCCCCCACCTTTTCACAGACTTCTACCTCCATCTGCTGGACAGTTACCACCATTACTCCTCATTCACTTGTGTTTAGTTAAAGTATCCATGTTTCTCTGTTTTCTCCCCATTTTGTTATCTCTCCCTGTGTGTATGTTACCCCTTGTGCTCCCTTGTCTGTTTTAGGTATTATTCTTGTCCTTAGTATTTTGTCCCCAGTGTGTTTGGTCTTGTATTGTGTTGTTATTTAGTCTTGTACACCAGTTTGTTCAGTCTGTTCCTATCCCAGGTGTGTCTCATTTCCAATCAGCCCTCATGTGTCAATCAGTCTGTGTATATTAGTTCTGTCTGCCCCCTTCCCTGTGTCGGTTCATACTTTGTATTGCTGTTAGTAGATTTCCTGTTAGGTGTTTGTTCCTTGCTCCCGTTCTTGTTCCTTGGCCTTGTTAGTAGTTGCTACCACCTTTAGTTTAGTTTTTGCCCTCTTACAGTTTTCACTGAGAGGTTTTGTTTTCGTGTTGAAGTTTGTTTGTTTTATAGTGTTTGTTTTTTGGTGCCTTAGTCTTTCGTTTTAGTAAAGCCTTTTTGAATCTCCACCCTCTGTGTCCTGCCTGCTTTGCGTGTGGGTCCTGCCACCACTATCCACAACAGTATTCTGTATTTTATTGTGACAAATAATAAACAAACTTGAACTTGATCCGTTTCATATTGTCCGCTATGGATGCATTTGGTTACCCGGAGAGCACGGATAACCAAATGGGATTAAAATGTCTGATGAGGAGAAAAAGGCCAAAGAGGCTGAGAGAGAGCCTGATTAAATCGGCTCTCGCAGGGCGAAGCTGGGTGCGTTGACTAGGCAAGAATGAGTTGGATGCGCTGTTTGACGGACTTGATGACGTGGACGTGGGAAAAGTGAATGAGCAATTGCAAGCGTTTGATGTTTTGATGAATTTGAGAAAATGCATCAATCTGTTCAAGCACAGATTAAAACCTGATTAATTGTGAAACTGTTAATAGCCACCAATGCTTATTAGTGCGTCCGAACGTTTGCATGTTTCAACCACCTCCTATAATAGTGGGGGTCGCGGCTCTCTGACACCGTTATTCCGGGGGTCGCGGCTTGAAAACTTTGGGAACCCCTGATCTACACATACATGTATTTATATAGTACATGATACCTAATATCCTCATAAGTATCTATTAATTCGTATCAATTATATACTCTTTGGCTTGTTTTATCTACTTATTCTGAAAGAGTTGAAGTAATTATTCTCGCTAGCAAGATCTCATTCGATGATTCATTCCATTAAGCCTACTGCCAGCAGGCACATTTAAATAAATATAATCTGATTGATTGGGGTTATGAGGGACTTCAAATTAGCCTATAGATATGCATTTAACTTGTCTGGGATATTTAACCGTTAGAAAATCATGGTTTCGGCAATCGACACCTCCCCATTTTGAACTAAGACGGTCATGCACAATTATCCTGATTACTGAAGTCTGGTTCGAATTAACGGGATTGTTTGAGCCCGGATGAGCCTTTGAGAAACCGAGATTCACTCATCCTGACTTCAATCATCGGGTTAATTTAAGGTGGCTAATAGGACTTTTGATCGACTTAGTTGAACCAGGTATGAGGAACAGGGCCCTGCAAAACAGTACTGCACATACATACATAACATTATAGTAGCATACATTTAAAAATATATTCCAATATTCCTACATATAAAAATAATTCCAAATAGCATTACAGTACCTATAGTATCTACGTTTTTCTTTAATGTAAATGTATTTATTTTAGTTTTCAATTTTCTTTTTATTACTTATCTTACTGGTCATCTGTGTAAGATGTACTGGCAGTTTGTTCCAATATGACATGGCTCTAGTCTATACTGTATAACATACGGTTATCCTATAACCATAGTTATATGAGTAATAGCGAGCGCTCTAGATAGATAGATGATAGATAGATACTTTACTTACTTTACTTTACTTTCTGCGCTGCTTAGTGGAACATATCCTATATCAGTCTAACTACTGAATACATTTCTCCACATGTACGTACACACCCATCCGCCTGGCCACACCCCCATCCGCTCCTCTACATAAGCAGGGGTGTGGCCATACTAACAGCTCTTTCCCAAGTCTTTCACCACTGAAGGCGAAGACCACGGGGTCCTCAGTGAGTCCAGCGCAGAGCGCTCGCTATTACTCATATAACTATGGTTATAGGATAACTGTATGTTATATTACGTCATAGCTTACACTCTGCGCTGCTTAGTGGAACACAGGAGCTGAGCAGAGCGGAGGCTCGACAAATGTACCCGCTGAGGCACCCCACAACCATCAGAACCGGGGAGGACCTGAGCCCCCGGACCCCCCTAGTGGAGGACAGGAGGGAATCGGATCCGACTGTGCAAAGAGGGTTTAGCAACTCAACGCACAGGGTGAGCAGACCGTGGGACTTACCTTCCCACAGAAGAACCCACGACTACACAGGCACGCAACCCACATGCCACTAGGGAACGAACGGGAAGAGAAAAAAAAACTGTTACAACCCCTAATATCACAGGGTCAAGGTCAAGAACCCAACCCCGTGGCAAGGCCGTAGCAGCAGAGCGCGAAGGAGGACCCAGCCCCAGGAAGGGACTGGACCCCCCGGAAAAAGGGGGCCTGGTGAGGCCAACGACGCCGCAGCATCAAGACCCCACCAGGCGGTCACTAGTGACACCACCCCCCACATCGCCAGCGTATCGGACAGGGCCCATCCAAGAGCAGGCCCTTCCCCCCTACAGCACGCCGCCCTGAAGCACTCAAGAGGCTACACCCCCACAGCGGGACCAGGCAGCGCACCGGGGAGACAACCCCCAAAGAGTTTGATCCCTCAATCCAGGCAACAGGTCAAAAGGACTCGACCTGAGCCTGGAGCACTGTGGACTAGACAGGCGCCTAAGGGGTCTGCTGAAAACAGCACCCCGGCGGAAGGGGCGTTCGGTATGCTGTGCACCATGTCGCAGCCTCCACAAGAAAACCCGACCCTCTAGAGGGGCCGAGGCAGAGAAGGCTGACACGATTGGCAGACGCCATGAAGGGTGCGGGGGCACACTCGCAGGCAGACGGGGTCAAGCCCGGCCTAACCCGAGAGTCGACTCCGCTACCAACACACCTGGAAAAATTAACCACCACCTAACAGGAGGCGGTTGTTCCTATAACCCCCCCAAGAAAAAACTCCAAAACACAACTGCGGGTATATACCGGCTATACAGCAGTACAAGTGTTTCAGTTCTCAAGAAGGGGTTAACCCAGGCCAACAGGTAGACGAGAACGAGTCCGGACCTGGGCCCGGCGGACCGGGACGTACACAGGGATGCCAGAGGGGTACAAGAACCACCACGACAGCCCCCTCCCAGCCCACCAAGCAGGAGAAGAGAGGGGCGAAAAAAGAATGGAGAAGGACCAGGCTCCTTTAGCACAGCGCAAGGTACAACACATTATGGACCAAGCAATAGTGAAGGATAACACGCAGTGACATAACCACAAACACCTCCATAACATCAAACCCTGCAACGCCCGGGCCAACCCGGCATTTTTCCCCTGAAAAAGCACAAGTCCTTCAGGGTACCAGAACAGCAGTTAACTGACCTGGTCCGGCGCGACCAGAACCAGTCCTGTGTCCTAATCACGCCACCATCCCCAGTCCTAAGAGGGGGGTAGGTACGCGTGTCGATCCAAAACATGACAGAGGGCGCCACCAAGATGGTCAGAACATAAAGCACCGCGGCCGGTGGCCCACCCCAAAAGCGTGAGACCCCTCCGCCAATGCTTTGATCTATTCCGTTATCTCCCCCCAGAGATTACCGAGAATTCATTGTGACTAACCTAGTACACTGGCGCTCGGAAGAGACAAAACTCCATCCGAGTTGCCCCATAAAAACGCTGTTTCAATGATGAGCAACCAAGGCGCGCAAGCCCATGCGTGGTTCCACACAGAAGCACTCAGGGCCAGCACTATGTACACGTCGAGACCCAAAACATATCAATGGTAATTCTAACAAGAACCCAGATAATGTTCCCTCCAAGCCGCCTGGGAGAGCGGCAGGAAGCTGGCCAAGACACAGATATTGGTCCCATATGACGCGTCCGAGGGAAAACACCCATGTCAACCCTGCCCTGTATAAAAGAGAGGAGACAGGGAACCCCCAGAGAGACTTCCCACGTGAGTACTAATTATATAAAAGTAAAAATAATATAAAAGATATATGTAACATTGAGCTACGTGACCAAGCGCAAGACATATGCAACAGAGCGCAGAGCAGAACTTATTTTTAAGTTCTCACGTACCGCATAACTCATCTTGACAATAACAGAGGTCCACAACATGGAGCCTGAAAAGAACTCACGGAAGTCTCACAACCAATAGAAACACGCCCAGTGACGTACTCTATGGTGGGGGGAATTCCGTGACCCACCTGCCCAAATATGGCGTGGGACTAGGGAACTCCCCCCCCCCCTCCCTACCCTGTGACGCGCTGACCCAGCAGCGTGACAGGAAGCCCGAAGGACAGGAGGTCCAACCCCCTGACCAATCAGAAAAAAAGGGGAGGGAGGGTTTATCAGTTCACCCCCTCATGACTCCTCACCCCTGATACGATGCAATGACAAAACAGAGCCATGACACCAGTCATAGCATGCTACATGAAGCGCATGTATACCTGTTCCAGGTAACAGCTTCACATAGGCTCATGTGCAAACCTGTCACCTGCATTTTTACACCTTTACCCTAAAGGAAGAAAAAACACAGACCAAGAGAGGGGCCAAGGGCCCTGGTACAAGAGCTTACACATGTAACTTATGTAGGCCAACAACTAACCCAGTTGTGTAATCTTAAACATGAAAACGATACACACAACCCTCCATCACAACAAAAAAAGGGCAAAAGTACACTCTCACTACTGTAAGAGGAACGCCGTTTTTCATGACGAGAGAAGACACAAGTCCTTGATTAAATACTGGTCACAGGCCTTGCTAAGTCCACATGACAGCAACCAAACAATTTTCAGAAAAAGATTGCCTCTCTAAGCAAGAGCACAACCCCAGCAGAAGCTGAGGGGTTATACTGTATCCCCAAAAACATAGTGAATCAACACACATCTTGTAAACAAAATTATGTTTGAGGGGAGGGGGGGGGGGGGAGGGGGGCCCAGGGGAAAACCGGGGAAAACCACCCCTCACCACCTTACCCTTGATACGACGCCAATGTGTAGAGTAAGCTTTACATCATGCACGCCAGCACAGCCGAAAACCTTGTTTGAACAGGCACAGCCCTGCACATGTGTGAAAAAAACTTGCCACTTGTTATTGTCATCACAAGCTGAGAGAGGGACTCATCCCTCGATCACATGCCGCTATGCACAGCATTGTAGGGTAACCCAGCCAGTTGTGGGCTCAGCCACGTTGTCTAATTTTACACTTCTCATCATACAACAAAAACCCAGTTAATTTGTACTCGCGTAAAACACAACGCTGTTTCTAGGTAGAGAGAAAAGCACAAGCTTTGGTCAACGCTACCCAAGCTATACAAGCGACCAAGACAGTTCACACACAGCACATATGTTTTGCCTTGAAAAAAACATCGTTATTACCAAAACATTCGGGAGGGGAAGGAAGGAAGAGTGGGGTAATGTCCAATGAACATCTTACCTGCACCAACGAACGCAGGGCGAAAGGCCGCAACACAGGTCTCCACGTTGACGAAAGGCCTCTTGCTGGCGGGGCAAAAAGAAGCTATGGCCGGGGCCTCGCTCTGGCGAGACGCCCCCCTCCTACAGCCGGTCATGGTGCAGGCCCGACTACATCTTCTGTCAAAGATGATGTCGTAGTCAGAGTGCCAGGGCCTGCTATTCTCAGGGCTAATGTCAATGGTTGTAGCACAAGCTAACAGCTAATTCTAGGCTAACTGATAGAATCAAGCTAACGTTCCCAGCTGAGCGAAAACGGGCAGCTAACGTTGTAGCTAAACAGCTAACTGGCTAACAGTTAGCTCAACCCAGCTATCGCTAACCACTAGCTAACGCAGAAGCAAGCTAAGCGGCTACCACTGGAAAACTGTACAACGTGAGAAAAGCAATACAGGCCAACACTTCAGACAGCCACTGTCTTTTCCTCTTCTCATCCGAAGAGAGAAGGGAAAAAGAAGGCAATACACGTCCCACTACAGAACGGTGTTTACCATAGCGGTGCCGGCAACAAGTCTCTCGCGGACTATAGCCGGCCTGAGCATGGAGATATTCTCATAATGAAACACCAAGCTCGCCTCCCTCACACCGGGTGCTTTTCATTTTTTTTAACTGGGCCAGCACGGCGACCCCGTTTGTCCAGAGACCCGGGGAATTGAACCGCAAATTCGGAATCACGGTCCCAGGAAAACAAAGCTCTCGATGAGGAGCTCATGTTAACGTGGGCATCAAACCAGAACCCCCTCCACGCCGCCAAGTGGCAGCAAAAAAGGATACCAGCCTGGAGCCGGACCTTCATAAGCTGTGTAGTTGTTCCCCCCACAACCAACACACCTGGCGCCCGCATTGCAAAAACAACACCCACCCCAGAGAGGCCGCCCGCCCTCACACGGCAGAGCGCCTCCCAAGCAAAGTGTCCAACTGCAGAGCCGGAGGTAATGCCGGCGGGGATTGCTCAGCGACGCGAGCCCCTAATACGAAGCGCCGGTGGAGGTCAGAATGATCATCATCTTCTAGACACTCCGGTGGCGAAGACATTATCGCTGTATTTCCTCTAAAATAGTGAGAGAGAAAACAAAGATATAATGTCAACACAGCTCCTTCTCTTCAACGTAGCTCCTTTCCAACTATTTTCGTTACTAAACTCAAGTGGTGTATACAGACACTTGCCGGTGGTGAGAATAAGGAAGGAGCTGTTAGTATGGCCACACCCCTGCTTATGTAGAGGAGCGGATGGGGGTGTGGCCAGGCGGATGGGTGTGTACATGTACATGTGGAAAAATGTATTCAGTAGTTAGACTGATATAGGATATGTTCCACTAGGCAGCGCAGAGCGTAAGCTATGACGTAATATAACACCGTTTTCTTTGCTGCATTGGTTTTTGGTAGTAGCAGTGTGAACGTTTCCCTACAGGCATGCCTAGTATATTGTTATAATCATTATTATTAGTATCATTAGTTGTAGTAGTATGAATAATACTGCTACTACTACTAATAATAATAATAATAATACTACTAATAATAATAAGATGGGGTTTATTTGTAATGTTTTAGTTTAGTTTTATAATAACTCAGTACCAGTGTAGTTACAGACATCCAGGCTCTGGTTTTGTCACATCTTGAGTACTGTCCCGTCATATGATCATCAGCAGCAAAAACACATATACAGAAACTACAAATAGCTCGAAATAAGGCTGCCAGACTAGCTCTCCACTGTTCAAAGTGCACTAACATTGGAGTTATGCACATAAATGTATCATGGCTTCCGGTTGAGAAATGTCTGCAATCCCGTCTCATTACTTTTCTCAGACATTTTCAAGTTGTCAAAAAACCACAGTATCTTTATGATCATATAGTTTACATAGAAGAACATGACCATAATGACCAGACAAGCTACGTCAGGCCATCTACTGGCACCTAAACCCAGAACAAATCTACTAAAATCTTCTGTGACTTACAGAGCTATCATGAAATGGAACTCATTGCCAAGTTATATTCATTAATGGGGACATGCATTGCTATTCCTTGCACTATTTGAGCAACTTTACACAATTCATGTGAGTATATGGAAGACATCTGTATGTTTTATTTTTTTTTTAATTCATTGTTTTATATTTCTAATGAAGTACTCAAAAGCATAATTTTTCAGCCTCAGGTCCCACCGGTCCCTCTCTCTCTCTCCCTCTCTATCTCTCTCTCTCCCTCTCTCTCGCTTGCTCGTTCTCTGCCTCTCTGTCAAAACCTGTTTGAGGAAGTGTCGGGTTACACTATGTGCTACAACCATAGAGGGGGCGTTACAAATCAGTACATTATTCACGTCAGCAATACCGTCAAATCAGAACAGCTTAGTTGAGTGAGGGAAGATCTCGTGAACTCGAGACTAGACTGATGAGTCAATATGATAATTAACGACACAGACCACATTGATATAATCCCCAATTGCTAAGAAACAAGGCTAAACACTGGAAAATGCCATTTATAATGCATGGGACGTTTAAAGAAAGTTGATTTAATTGATTCAGTTGGGCTGGGGCTTCTCCCTGGGCTGGGTCTGGAAAGTTGATTTAATAAAAAGAAGACAAAAAAAGACTAATTTAATCAGATTAATCACTTTATTCAAATTGAGGATTTAGTTTGAGGATATTTATAAAAATATATATATATATATTTATAAATAAAATAAAAAGGAAAATTCTTTAAAAAAATTTTTTTATTAAAAACGAAAGTTCGAACGTCCGTTCGAAAAACCCTGACGAAGTTCGAATCCCAAAAACAGGCTTCGGGGACAGCCTTACCATCTACTAACGAGCATGCACTGAACCCTTATGGCATAGCGGTGAAAACCAATTGACTGTTAATTGTATTTATGTTGTTGGAAGTGAGTGCTGCTCAGGAGGCACTATTTATTTGATTTTAATTATTTTATTTGAATACTTTATACTAATAAGTCTCTTGTACAATAGCATCCTAACTGAGGATGAGATTGTTAATGATGTTGATAATGATGTAATTGATGATGTAATTGATGTTGATAATGATGTAATGTATTGAATATATTTGTATTGTTGTAAATGCCGGACCCCAGGAAGAATAGCTTTTGTCAAGTGCAAAAGCTAATGGGGATCCTAAATAAACATAAACATCCAGAAATGCCTTTCCATTTGTTTTGTTACTGCTTCGATCCTGATCTGCAACCAATGTCCCTGCGTTCCTGTCCGTCCATCTCTGGGTGTTTAACCCTTTATTCGCATCAGTGGAAGACAGTGTTGTCAAAGTTCTTTCACACAAGAATAATACAGTCAGAAGTGTTACGTTCATGTTGGGATTATCTTCCTTTGTATGATTTGTGAATCATATTACAGTTTAAAATGTTGGCCTCATCTTACGGTTTCACATCTTTCATAAAACTCATTTGACACCTGTGCTAAACCTATTAACGTAGTAATATACTGCCCTCTTCATCATTCTAATAATCCTTTACAGTGTCTTACACTCTCTGTTCTTGTACACATTCCAGTGACCTAGAATTTAGGCAATACCTATATGTCATCAATTGAGAGTGAACTCTGATATTCTGTTACATTGTGTTCCTCCCTGTATCGAGATTTATCAACCAAACTGAGACTCAAAAATGTCAATAGCAGAAGGTTAACCCTTTCACTACCACACTACAGACGATTAACTGTCCGTAGTGTGGTCGTGAAAGGTTAACCTTCTGTAGTGTGGTTGTGAAAGGGTTAAGATTGACACCACCGGGCAAAGGAAAACCTTGTGAAAGGGTTAACCCTCCATTGTGCGGCAGTGAAAGGGTTAACCTTCTGTATTGTCGCAGTGAAAGGGGTTAACAACAGCCGTTGCCTGATCCGATCCCCTATATCTCCTCCAGTGTCTGCAGCACCCCAGCCCATCTCACCCACCTTGCTGCACAAAGGCACCGTAGACGATCCAGACGGCGTTCTGTAGCGAGGTGGAGGCCGAGGCCGCCGGGTGGCCTCCTGCGGGGTTCTGGGAGCGCACCGTCTGCAGGCGTCTGAGCAGGAAGATCATGACGCCCACCACGGGGATGGCGCCGGCGATGCACGCCCACACCGCCAGGTCGAAGGGGGCCAGAAGGGAGAAGATGTTGATCTTCTCTTCCGACTTGCTCATCAGGATCCCCACGGAGTAGTCCAGGTAGCGCTTGCTGAAGTCCACCACGCTCTCCCGCTCCGGGGTGATGGTAATGGCCGATACGGCCAAGTCGGCTCTCTGCGTGGGGTAAACGGTATGAACGTTGAGTCGTGCCTGTATGTGTTCAGGCAAACATTTTTCAAGACTACAACCAGTGTGGCGCGCTTGCCTGACATTTAACCTTCTGTAGTGTGGCAGTGAAAGGGTTAACCTTCGGTAGTGTGTGGTAGCGAAAGGGTTAACCTGGAATTAAACGTGTGCTTAACTCACAGATGGTTTGATCACAGATTTGAATCCTTTCTGAGATGTATGGATGACTTCATGCATCTTCTATCTTTATATGCATGTTCTATGTTGGCTGTATTGATATGTCTGTCTCTATATGAACCATCTGGCCATACAGTGATAACCAGTGATTTGTGAGTTTGAACTGTGAATATGAGGTCATGTAATTTGCATGGGCAGCTCCCCACGCTACACCTATCCACCAACTTCTTCCTGATGTAAAAAACTTTTATACTGCCGCCACACACACACACACACACACACACACACACAGAGACACACACACAGCGACACACACACACACACATAGACACAGTAGTAAAGAAGGCGAAACAGCGTCTCTACCACCTGAGACAGTTAAGGAAGTTCAGAGTATCGGGGAAGATACTCCAGTCCTTCTACTCAGGAGCTGTAGAGAGCATCCTGACCGGAAACATCACTGCCTGGTATGGAAACAGCACGGCACAGGACAAGAAGGCCCTACAGAAAGTGGTGCGCTCAGCCGAGCGTACCACGGGTATTGCACTACCCCCCCTGCAGGTTCTATACAACAAGAGGTGCAAATCCAGAGCCTGCAGGATAATGAAAGACCCTCACCACCCCAATAACAGCCTGTTTCAGCTGCTGAGGTCAGGCAGACGCCTGCGAACCCCAGCTACTAGGACAGAGCGGCTTAGGCTCAGCTTCTTCCCCCAGGCCATCAGAGCCATGAACAATGAACATTGAGTGCTCAGAACATTGAACTGTCCACACACAAGCACACATGAACACACACACGACACGCACACTGTGCACGCTCACACACGAGCAGCCACTTAACACTTTAACATGAGCGGGCACACACTCATGTCGCACACACGCACACTTATGGCCAAAGGAAAGGACACTTTAAATTAGAATAACAGGAACAGTGTATTGCACTACCAAAGCTAACTAGCATGTCACACATGCTCTGTAAATAACTATGTACAGATACCGAGATGTCACTCCATGTTACCTGCTACCTGTTACTGCACAATGTTGTTTCTTCTTTTGATTCTATTATATGTACCACTGTATTGCACATCGTTGCGGGCAAGACCACCCGCATTTCATTGTATACCTGTATGCCGTGACAATTAAAACTCTTGACTTGACTTGACTTGACACACACACACACACACACACACACACACACACACACACACACACACACACACACACACACACACACACACACACACACACACACACACACACACACACACACACACACACACACAATCAATCTGTCACCTAGTGATCACCTGCTGAGACATTCATCCACGGTGTGTGAGTGACAGGATTCATACTGTGTGAGATTAGAGGTCTGCAGGGCTGTTAGCTACCAGTAAAATGGGGCTTGTGTGATTGCAGTGTTCAGGTTCTCCACGGGGTAGAGTGTTCCTTTTTTTAATAGCCTATTAAGCTAATTATGATAGCGAACTTCATGTTAATGTTATAAGAGAACTTCATGTTAACCACCATTTCAAAGAACACGTGTGCTTTAGGATCCCCATTATAACAGAGCACCATGAGTCATACTCTGAAAACCAAGCGGAATGAATTGGCGCAGTAATTTATGCAACCATGGGGGGGGCTAAATGACTGTAGCTAAAAAAAAAAAAGTTAAAAACATGAAATATCAGATGATGTGAGGGAAGTAGGTCCTGGGATTGGGGGTGTGTGTGGGAGATCTTGGGTCAGAAAGTGATTGTACTGGGACAGTAGGGGGGTGGTAGGATGAAAAAATGTTTAACTAAAATGACAATGGGGCAAGTTAGCTGTCAGCAAGCTAATGTAAGCTATGTGTTAGCAAGCTAGTTAACATAATACTGTAGGCTATAGCTTTCTGTTTTATCTTCCAATGCTTACCATGACTTGCTGCACACATTGGCATAGAGGCTATTAAGTGTCAGGGTCCCACAGTTTTCCCATTCTTGCTGCTGATGCCTCACATCTTATTGCCTGCACTTTTCTTTCCTTAACTCAATCAGCGCCAGACCCGAGGATAGTCGGGTTAACTCGCCAACCGTGCAGCGCCAGACCCGAGTATAGTCAGGTTTTCATCGTTATTTCTTTTATTCGATATTTTTATTAATTTCTCTCACACAGACCTCAGGGTTACCATAGGGAACCACTCTGAGATCACTAGAGTGAAATACCGGCCGCATTCGATGGCACTCGATGGCATTGAAATGCGTCCAATGCCCCCGATGCATGTGTTGTGGTGGAATATGTTGGCGACACGATGGACACCAATACTGGAAATCGCGATCAGACAATTGGAATATTCTTTTTGGAGTACCTCCTAGTGAAGGTAAGGACTATATGCCATCAATCCTGCTTTGATCCAACCATGATTTCACATCGATCGCAACAACCATGTGTAACGCACTCCAGAACGTATGCCATTGGTGACAATCAAAGCATAAAAAAATTACCCCCCCCCCCTTTCATGCATTCATGATGAAACATAATACCTATTATATACATTTGATTTGGAAATAGTAGCATGTCCAGGCGAGCAACGCCAACGCTTTTAGTAAAATTCACGTATTCCTCCATAGCGCAGTTTATGGAATTAGCCAGGATCACTCTGAAACTATACTTATATTCAATCACCACGGTATAACACGCAAACGTATACATGAAAACTTTTTTTTCTTTCTTTATATATATAAATAAAAACCTAATAAAAAGAGGAATTGAAGCCAGCAAATCAGGGGGGGAAAGATGGCCGCTCAGCAGAAATAGCTGCAGAAATAGCTGCAAAAATAGCTGCAGAAATAGCTGGAATAACGTTCTAATTCCATTTTCCTGAAGTCATTTTGAAATTTCAGAAACTGTGCCAGATAAAACGGGTACTTTTAGGAAAAGTCATTGAGTGACAGAGCTGGAGCTCAACCAAGTGACAAGGATACATTTATTGAAAATGCCTAGGGGTCATGTGACCCCTTGTCGGCTGTGCTAGTGTTAAAGGCTCAGTGTTCTTAGTTCCCACCACACAGTATATTTGAGGTATTGCTAGCTGACCAACATGATAAGGAGGCACTGTCACACAATACAAAGTCAATGGCCCTCTGTGTGGGCAGGAACTACAGTATATGCGTTCTGTCTTTATGGTACGGTGATCAGGCTCATTCATTTGTATAGCCTACAGTAGCGCCAAGCTAATGCCAAGAACAATAGGCTAATTTCAGCACCACACAGCAGCCCATTGAAAGTGGACAGCTCCACTAGCCCTACACATGCGCTCACACACACACACACACACACACACACACACACACACACACACACACACACACACACACACACACACACACACACACACACACACACACACACACACACACACACACACTAGTGTGTGTTTATGGACAGATACAGCCTATAGCTGTATGAGAAGTGCACAAAATAATGTTGTTTCCCAGTCTCTAAAAACATGTGAATCCCAGGTAAGAGCATACATGTGTACTTGCTTTTAAATACATGTGTACACCTATATCACGCAACATTTCCATCACCTGTGGATATTTGTCAGGTTGTAGTGTACAGGCTCTACTCTGACATTTGCCTAGCTCAGCACCTCTTCTGATGTGCATATTAACTATCAATCCCACATAATAGTGATATGAGCTACATTTTCAATCATCACAAATTCAAACTAGCAGGTAAAATGATACAAAATTAAAGGGTAAAACCAAACGGCTGACCTTGCTGATGAGCTCTCCAATCATGCCGTTCCAGGATCCGTTGGGAAGAGCAGAACCGTATTTTCCGTCTCCGACCTGGTAGATGTCGTACTTAAAACCCAGGATCTTGGCCAGGGCCTCCAGCACATCAATGGAGAAGCCCTTGTATCTCTTTGGCTGACCGAGGATGTTCTCTGCTACCATTACAAAAGGCTCCTCCTGTTCAAACGGGCACAGAGCAGTGTAGAGACAAAAGGACAAGTCAGCTATACTTAGCTAGGACAATGTTAGATGACAAGGTTGGGCCAAAATGCAATGGTTTTAAATAAAGAAGACACTCTCAACCAAGATCGTCCTTCAAGTGTAGCTGAATTCAGCCTTCTCTCCAGTCAATTGCTACAGCGCCTTCGGTTGCAGAGCCATGAACAATGTACATTGAGTGCTCAGAACATTGAACTGTCCACACACAAGCACACATGAACACACACACGACACGCACACTGTGCACGCTCACACACGAGCAGCCACTTAACACTTTAACATGAGCGGGCACACACTCATGTCGCACACACGCACACTTATGGCCAAAGGAAAGGACACTTTAAATTAGAATAACAGGAACAGTGTATTGCACTACCAAAGCTAACTAGCATGTCACACATGCGCTGTAAATAACTATGTACAGATACCGAGATGTCACTCCATGTTACCTGCTATCTGTTACTGCACAATGTTGTTTCTTCTTTTGATTCTATTATATGTACCACTGTATTGCACATCGTTGCGGGCAAGACCACCCGCATTTCATTGTATACCTGTATGCCGTGACAATTAAAACTCTTGACTTGACTTGACTTGAAAGTAGCGTCAGAACTGTGCTTTTATTCAAGCTCTTCAAGAGGGAGTTTAGCTTTTCAGAAATGCATCAATCTGGGAATATCTAGAGCGGGAAACACTCTGAGACGTTCTGACAAGAAGATAATGCTGAGCAGTTGTTAAGCCCCTCATTTATCCACTAGCACTTGGAAACCAGTGCTGTGTGTGTGCGTGTGTGTGTGCGTGCGTGCGTGCGCGTGCGTGTGTGTGCGTGTGCGTGTGCGTGTGTGTGTGTGTGTGTGTGTGTGTGTGTGTGTGTGTGTGTGATTAATCACGGACACACCATCTATTGAGACGCTCCATCATCACCTTGGGATCAGAGCAACAATCACAGTGAGGAAGCATTCCGTCATCTTTAGAACGCAGTGACACCTTTATGAAGAGCAGCTGTGGTCATCCAAGTCAAACTCCATCTTCATAAAAAGAGTTTCTTGGGTGACTGTTGACCTGTAACATATGCCGCCATTGGCGACTGGTGATGCTTCATCAGCCAGAAATTGCCATTCTAAATTTACTGGCCGCCAACCATGGCTCTTATTTATGGCCTGGATGTGTCAGGATGAAATTAAATGGGTGGAGAGGGGGAGAGAGAGAGGGGGGGGGGGGAGAGCAAAAGAAAGCTGGGGAAGATGAGAGAGAGGGAGAGAGAGAGAGGGAGAGGGAGAGAGAGAGGGATAAGGAGGTAGAGAGAGAGAGAGAGAGGGAGATGTTGGAGTGGGGTGGGGAAAGCGACTTGATTAAACGGCACTGCCGTTTGGTGCGAGTAAATCATGTGTGAAGAAGAAGAGAGAGAGTGAATGGGGGGGGGGGGGGGTACCAGGAGGATGAGGGCAGAACTCGTCAAGGGTGAGCTTCTGCACTGTGGGGTTAGGTTTATGGCCAGCGACTGTGACCGAGAAGAGAGGTCCACTGCTCCAGGGGTGTGTACTGTCCTGTGGCAGCCTTCCATTCACCTGTGATGAGTCTAACCTGGAGATGATGTTGGAGCTCACTGAACCAAGTAACGGAAGGATAGCGCGTTGATACCAGCTGTTTCGATAGGAACACTTGTTGTATGTGCTTGACTGCTGGAACTGTCATGGTTACAATATATAGGTTATTGAATGGAGCTTTGCAAATCTACATCAACGGGATGGGCTTTTACAACTGCAGACGTTCTCCAGTATAGTAGCTAATCTTTTTTTTACAAGAAATGGTGCTAATGGGATTGTCCCGATAGTAGGCTCTCGGTAGTGACGGTGTTACACTACTGACATACACTCAAGTCAGGTGTTGATAACTCACCATTAGTGTTACAATCTTCAGCGTCACCCCTTGCATACCACTCTCTATACGAGTCTCCCTCAGGCTCCCGTTCATGCCACGAGTCGAATCCCAAGACGCCAGCTGGGTGAAAGAAAGAGAGAGCGAGAGAAAAGTGAAAAGAGAGAGAGAGAGAGAGAGAGAGAGAGAGAGGGTGTGAAACACATTAGCAGCAGAAACACGTCTCAGAGAGAAAGGTACAAAATATCTCATCAACCAACGTATCAGCGATATAATTAAACAATCAATTATTGTTCAGTGGGATCGCAGAGGGGCTAAGCAATGACTAAACTAATCACCATATCTGGCACTCTGTGACTCAATCTGTGCTGAGACTGGATACTGGACGGGGCCAACTGTATGCGCTGGTCACCAAGGCAACAAGTACAGGCCATTAGCATGCTATCAGGACCCTCTACTCAACCTCCAGCCCTCTGAGTACTGCAGCGCTCACACTGAGTTCAGCCACACTAAGCCCAGTGTATACTTTACCGTTAACAATGTAGCTGGTGATGATGATGATGATGATGATGATGATGATGATGATGATGATGATGATGATGATGATGATGATGATGATGATGATGATGATGATGATGATGATGAACGTTATGGTGATGATGACAATGATGACGAGACGGAGGGGGAGGATGACGATGATGATGAGGAGGTGGTGGTGAAGGAGAAGTTACTATTTATAGAATAGAAAAGCATACACATATACGTTTTCCTTTCATGCTGCTGTTTGTTAACTCAGCCTTAACTCAGTGCCACCCCTCGACAATGTCGTTCTTTGAATAGAGCCGGGGGTAACCAGCCGTACAATCTAACAAGAATTAACGTACTGTATTTACAAGTCATATTATGTTTTGCAAACGAGGAGACTCAAAATTGCCAATACCGGTATCTCCATTTGAACCATTTTCTGAATAGCGCGACATTTTGGGGATTTCTTTTTGGGTCACATTTGGTTAATCAGACACATCACACAGCCGTTATAATATATCTCACTTGGATGCAAACCCGTCCCAGAGCCCTCAGAATCCTCCTTCCATGCCGTCAACCTTTTAAGCCATGTCTTAAGTTAGGAGGATGGTTTTTTCCCCCTGCTAGCTGGACAACGATTCCGAAAGAGCTGACACATCATCGAGAGTCGGACAACGATTTTCAAACAGCTGACACATCATGGAGAGAGCGGTCTTTGTGATTTGGGCTGACAGGACAAGAACGCCGGCCCTATAGACTAAACAGAAGGCCAGCCTCTGCCACTACGCAAGCAGGAACCACATACACCGCCCCAGGCACGTGCACACATAGAGGCCAAGGGGTGCCTGAGCACCTGCCTTTTTGAGCCTCATCAAAAAAGTGCCCTTTTTGAAAAGAAATTAAAAAACGTTTTTTCTTTTTTATCTTTTTTTTTTTTTTACCGTTACGCATATAGACTGCCCTTCCAACTGAAAAATGTCAGGATAGAATCAAAATATTAGGGACAGAGAGAGAGATGCCCCGTATTCCATTGCAGTTTGCACGGCCTCCTCCGCGGACCTATATATTTTATGCATAGCGTGGGTGGTGATGATGATGATGATAGAAACCGCTGTGGCGCATACAGTTGAATGCTGGTATTACACTCATTGAGGGACACGAAGAAGTCAAGTCCGATGGGATTTGGGAATCTCAAATACAAATCGGGATTGGAATAAAAAAATGCATTTATATTAAACAATACAGAATATACAGCACTTCTTGGGGCTGTAGGGTAAGCACTTATTCCCTCCCCCCTGGACATTTATGGAGATGTATGGGCCTTTTAGGTCAGTGATAAAAGTGTCTTTCAAGGATAAGTGAGCTCCTGCACTGATTATTATAGTTCAATATTCAATATTTGATCACCAAAACCCCCCAAAAAAGCATAAAAAGGGGGCCCCCCGCCCGAAAAGGGCCCTTAAAAATCGTGCTTGCGCGCTACGCGCGCTCGGTTAATATATACACACAAGTGTAGTGCCCTTTTCAGCCTTTGAGCACCTGCCCCTCTAAAGTCCTGTGCACGTCCCTGCACCGCCCACAGACACATGGTGTCCTCGTGGTAGGAATGTTCTCTGTTACGCAAGGGACCTTTGTGCCTTTGTTCTCTTTGTTCTATTGAGGTTATTCATGTGCATTTTCTTCTTTATAGTTGGTCTTCATTTTGAGTCGTGGTGATTTGTTTGACATCAAACAAACAAAAACAACAATTCTCACTAACCCAACTTCAGGTGGGCGTGTAAAAGGCGGCGATGTTGCAGCTGATGTATCTGCTTCAGTCTCTGTGTCTCCCTGCATCTCCCAGGTTACAATGTGTTCAGCTCAGAGGCACGTTTGGAGAAGAATGATACGTGTGGACATGGAGGTCAAAACCCCAAATACAAGTTCTGAACTTTGAAGGCTTTATAGCTGTATGAAATATTGAAACTCTCCCAACCCCTGCCCCTCACGGTCGAACATGAGATAGGCTTGGTTGGGTTTAGGATTTAAAGAATGAGAGAAGCAGAGGGGAGAGAGGAGGTACTTTCTCTGGTTAGAAAAGCATGGCACTGCCAAGCATGGGTCGGTGTCCTGTGTATGAATGTGTCTACTAGTTAAGAAAAATATTCTCCCTTAGTTGCAGCTAATTTGTGTTCTCTTTAATCCATTCCAAACATGTTCTACCCATGCTGTCTAAAAATGGCACTGGTGACCGTGCAATGCAGTCAATGCATAATAGATGTACACAGGGCTGTGAATCCAACAAAGTCATTAGTGAATGTACAAAACAGATAAATGGGCCCATGCAATAATCTAAAAACAGCAATATCTCATAATCATCAGCTACCACTATAGGCCACGTCCGTTTTGTTCTTAGTCCAATTCCTGGGTGTCAGATCCACTCTGCACTATTCTTGTCTAAGTACTGTATGGTTGTATTTAGCCCCCACCCCCCTCCGTCTTCCTATAGCTTAAAGGTGGGTGTACAGAATATATATGTTCAAACTGTGCCATGGAATACCATCCTTGAATCATATGCTTCTCTGATGTGCCTGTGTGTTGTTCATCATAATGCAATTATCATTTTATGGGACTTTATCTATGGCACGGTCTGTACGTCACTGATATGGAGATCTGCGGGCCCCGTGGTGTGAACTCATTGTAAAAAAAAAAAATTAGAGGAGTTTATGCGCTGCATGTTCACAGGCTTGTGTGTACCCAGCGTAGCTTAGCTGTAGACATGCAGCACAGCGAGGAGAGTGGGTGTAAGAATGGTGATGAGGACACGAGTATAATGTGGTTCTGTTTCATGTGTGTGTGTGTGTGTGTGTGTGTGTGTGTGTGTGTGTGTGTGTGTGTGTGTGTGTGTGTGTGTGTGTGTGTGTGTGTGTGTGTGTGTGTGTGTGTGTGTGTGTGTGTGTGTGTGTGTGTGTGTGTGTGCATGTGAGTGCATGAGGGAGCGTGCCCATTATGTGCCTGCAAAAGTACAGCATGTCTCATGCAGTACGTCTCACAGTAGAAGCCCTTAGAAGTCCAGCATTTACTGCTACTCTACCACTACTCCACCACTCCACTTTGTGACTCCTATTGTTCTGGATTTCACACCTCCACTGCCTGCCACAGGCTGGGGAGATTTTCATTCATGTTGTCTACTTCAGTGGTTCCCAAAGTCGGGGTCGCGACCCAAAGGTGGGCCGCGAGCAGCCACGGGAGGGCCGCGAGATGATTAAAAAATAATAATAAAAAAAAATCCAAATTTTTTTTTTTTTTTTTAGGCCACTGAACTTAGAAGCAGGCCAGGACAGTGTTTTTAGTTGTATTCTAAAATTCTATTCTATTGTATTCTAAAATGTGACTAAATGGTTTTATATTAACTTAATAAATAAACAAAAACGAAAAATCTACTTATTTCAACGAACATTTCAAACTAAATAACAGATTATGCACATAAAATGCTGAAAACAACCGAAGCTACAATAGTATTTTAATGAGGCTATTATTATTATCATTATTATTTTGCAACAAGTTAGCCCTCTCATAAATAGCACATATAAATGAATAACTAACTTGAACTAACTTAATAGGATTGAAGTGATATTTGGCTTAAAAAATCTGTCACCTGGCAAAAAAAAAAAAAAAAAAAGCTTCACGATGTGCATTGGGCCGCAGCTCTCTTACGCCTTATTTTCTGGGTCCTGGCCTGAAAAGTTTGGGAACCCCTGGTCTACTTCACACAGAGCTATTTTCCCCATGAGTGGCTCGGTCCTCCGGGGAACACAGTGATCTCTCTCTCTCTCTCTCTCTGACACATGTACTAGAACATTAAAGAGAAACACTTCTACTGCACAGAACTCTGTGTGCAAGTCCAACTCAAGTCTCAAGTCGTTAGTGACAAATCCAAGTCAAGTCTTGTATGGTTGTAATGAGCGTTCTATCAGGTTCTATCAATCTTCTTTTTCAGAATATAAAGGGTGGCAAAACAATTATATAGACTAACTTTACTCAGGGTAACAGGAAAATATTGATTACATTATTAGGCATGCAATAATAACCAACATATTTTTAACAGTATTGTATACTGTTAAACCGTATTGTATAATTAAAATGGGTCTCTAATGACATTTTATAATCCACTGTAAATGAACTCATCCCTCTAACCTCTAAAACCCAATGTAATGGTAACCTAATAAGCCAGCAATGTCACGTGGTCAACAATAAACCTGTAACCTACCTGTAGCTGAAGTTAATAATTAACGTGGTCTTTCTCTCGTTTTAACGTTAGCCAGCAGAGGGTGGCAGTGGAGAGTGGATGATTAACCGACCATCATCATAGTCATGGCAAAGCCAGCATTCTATATGAACAAGTGTGGCAAGCAAACAAACACTCATCTTTTAGAAATAGCGAACGGCAATATAATCAAGTTAAAAGAACACGCCAACAATTTGGGAAATTAGCTTATTGTCTTCTCCAGAGAGAGACAAGAAGATGGATACCAGTTTCCTCTCTGTGCGTT
>NC_140173.1:135115519-135118019 GCF_963971535.1 Notolepis coatsorum
TAATATAGGCTAGTAGCCAAACGCCGTCATTCTGTGCCCTTGATTGAATAATTTGTTTTACTACAGAAATGGGTAACTTGATTTACCAACATGCCCTATCATTCCAACACTGTTCTCACCACTGCTTTATTATTATATAATATAATAATTAAGGCTGTTGTGGTCACATATATGGCCAAGCTGACCATAGCAACTAGTCTTTGATCAAGCATGTGTTTTAAACCTGATTATACTGCCGACAACGCCCAGGAGCTTCAAAGCCAGTCTATTGTAAAGGTGAAATGCAGATCTTGATTAACACATAGGTGACTGCCAGCTGTAAGGCCGATTGATGGATTGATTGAAACGTTTTTTAACAGATTGCAGAATGGGTACAGTACAGCTCAATACATACAATTGTTAAGGGGATGCAGACCAGAGAAAGACACTGTACACTGTACATTGGAATACTGACAAAGCCATACTTGGTCATTTACTGTACAACTGGGTTAGGACATTTGTAGGGGCCAGTTTCGAATTGCAGTCTCCCGTAGGTGTTCTTTGAGAGTGTTTTTGAAAGTGGGTAGTGATTCACATTCCTTTACAGCTTTGGGTAGGGCGTTCCACATTGATGTGGCATAATTGCGAAACGTGTTTAGTCCCTTGTTTGAGCCGAATCTGGGTTTAACATGATTTGTGGAGCTCCCTCTGGTGTTGTGATCGTGGTATTCACTGACCTTTGGGAAGTATTTTGACATGTACATGGGTACCTTGGTCGTGTAGTGTATCTTGTAGACCAGGCCCATTGCAAGTTGCTGTACTCTGTCGTCTACTCTAAGCCATCCTAGGTTGTCAAAGTGGGCAGGGGTGAGGTGGGTTCTAGGAGTCAGGTCAAGCAGTAGTCTGACTAGTTTGTTTTGAGATGTTTGTAATTTGGTTTTTAGTGCCTTTGAGGTACCATGGTGTGCAAGTATAGTTGTAGTACCCTTGAATGAAAGGAGCCTCAGGAAGTATGTTAAATTGATTCTGAGAGACCCCTGTGGGAAGCTGGGCACAGCTGTGGTCACACAGCGGTACTTAGTCAAAGGGATCTGTGATAGAGTTTCATATTAAAACATGGTTTTACTATATTATAACGGAAGTTAATTAAACTGCAATAAGGATTGTTGAAATGTGATGACCGTACTGAAAAGAATGATACCTTGTGGGGTTTGCTGTAAAAGCACAATTTCACTTGAATCATTAATAATAATAATGATTTAGATGGGTCACTAATTAGAAGATATATTGAATGAGCAAGAAATAACTAAAAGGGAATGTAATAAGTGCTAAATTCAGACGCTAAGACTCTGGTATACCTTCCCACAGGACGAATAAAGTAACGAATGATATGTGTAAAATTCCCAGGGCATTTCTAGGTTGGAGGCATGTATTCGAAATTTGATAAAAATGAACGTAAAGTTAGTATTATAGCAAAAACTGATTTGGAGTTAACCAAACCGTTAACAGGAAAGCCATTGGGGCTGGCAAGGACCGCCTTTATTTCAAATTTGAGCAACTAAGCTTTTGATTGGAAGCGGCACCTGGGGGACATCACCAGGTGACGTCACTCAGGTCCCCGCGCCTTTGCCATAACTAGGGATACCCTGGGAGCGTCTATACTTTCCGTAGCCGCATTTCTGCAGACCCCTCTCTGATTGGTTGAGCCCATTTCTGCAGACCCCTCTCTGATTGGTAAAATGAAGCTCGGGGGTAGACGCCGGCTCGTGTGGTGAGCACAGACCATCGCTATAGTTTCCCAACAGGAGTAAAGTCCGTAGCAATCCGAAGTGACATTGACCACCAGACTCTTTCCCTTAAGGCATTAACTGGGTTAATTAATATAAATGTTATATTGTAACTGTCTAGTTACACATTGGTTCCGAAACATGTATGTTCCAGGCTGCAATTAAAACTTTGAATCTGAGAGAGCTCTGGTCAGCGAAGCCGGCGATGCGAGCGATTATTATTGGTTTTTAATGACAAACCAATTACATAATCCAACATATGTGTAAAGGCACACACAACATATTCCAGTTAACGGTATATTTTTTTAATGATTCGTTACGGCGTAATCAATACTTCCATGCGTATAAATTGCGTTCGCGACCTCCATGTTTTGGGGGTATTCATCAGAAAACTCGGATCCGGGATTCGGCTCCCATCCGTCGGGCAAAAACTGTGGGTTTTCAGCCTCTCTCTCTGGAGCTTAACGGAGTTTCGATTCCTGGCTAGAGGAGCTTGTCGCGGCTCATGCGCATGCGCGCACTCGGCCAATCAGAGAGGGGTCTGCAGAAATGGGCTCAACCAATCAGAGAGGGGTCTGCAGAAATGCGGCTACGGAAAGTATAGACGCCCCCTGGGAACCCTCAGCGGATGAACAAGGAAGCAGAGGAAGACAACCTCCAGCGAAACCTCAATGGTGAAGGACAATTGATATCGAGTCGACATAAGAATATTTAGGAGACAAAGCTTTCTGCTC